>NC_044930.1:6495522-6595624 GCF_003576645.1 Ipomoea triloba
AACACAATAATGATGGTAAGAATGTATCCAAATTTTAGTATCAGTGTGGGGGTATCGATTAAGTTAATTTAATATTATTGTATGATGTAATGATGTATACAAATATACATATAAACATTCTCATTAATAAAAGTGTTATTTCATTCAAGAGAGAAAGCATTCTTTTGGCAAAAAACAAAGGTACCAAACTGATTTTGGGGAAAAATGAAATTTGTACTTTTGTAAATCGTGATTTACTCATTTACCTTTCTATTTAAATAATTATATTTTTGTATCTATAGATTGACTTTATTTATATAAAAAATAATAATTAGTGGTATCAATTTTAAAATTTTTAAAAAATTAAAATATAAGTATAGCTTCTTTTTTTTGAATACTACTAACTCTATTAGAATGCAGTATCTGTTCATAACTACTTTCTCAACTTATTGAAGCACAACTTATTGAAGCACAAGAGTCAGTATTGACTCCATTGAAACTCGAACCCACCATCTCCCATATAAAGAGAAGGATTTGATGCCACTAGACCACAAGGTCCTTGGCAAAATATAAGTATAGCTAATTAGATAGCTATGTCCCTAGTTACAAGAGGGAATAAACAACAATAAAATTACAAACATTTCAACCAAATTAATAAACAAAGGCAACAAGGTTATATAAGAAATAAATTTTTTTAAAAAGTAGGTACTTACTTCCCTCTAATAGAGTATCAAACATATGCAAGCAAAAATATAGGAATAATGATTTCTAGCTAGTGTATGAATATGTTTCATCATGCACATCCAGAGAGGTAGATCCAGAATTTTATTTGAGTGTGAATGAAGATGTGAAGTTAAAATAAATTCAAAAATATCAATGACAAAATATCAAACACCAATAAAATTAGCAGTCATATTCTCTAATAAGTAGAGAAGAAAATTAGCAGTCTGCCATTCTAAAAAAATAGCACTAATACACAAAGACAATATTATACTAATTACAGAGAAAATATGTCAATATACACAGTAATATCATCCCATTGTTCACAATAGTTATTGTGTGGAACACGTCCAAAAACGACGTCGTTTTGCACAAATTTTTTTACGATACCCACTGTAACATACATTTTTATAACTCATAATATAAATTATTCAAAGGCATAATGTCCATTATTTAAAGTATAATGCATTTTATTCTAACTCATAAAGTACATTATCTTAACTCCAAAATTTCATTATTCTAACACATAAAGTACATTATATTCTAACTCATAATGTACATTATTATAACTCATAAATTTCAACGACATCGTTTTGGACTATAAAGCACATTGTTCAATATTCATACACCATCAAGCTGGCTTTTAGGACTTCTCAAAGAGAGCATTCATCACGCCACTCTGAGTAAGAAAGGTCATGATTTGCGGACTTGCCATAAATTGAATCTAGAGCCTCCCTTACGCTTACCCATTTCAAATTTTACTGTTGTTCACATTATGCAATTGGGTGTATTATGTATACAAGCTTAAAAATAAAACCTAGAAACGAACACTTGAGGATTTTCCAAAATAGACTAAAAAAACAGTCCCTTCAATCCAAAAAATCCAAATAAACAAATTTACAAAGCTTTTCGCAATTTCGCTCCCATGGAAGAAATTCAAACCCTACCATTTATACATAGCTCTAAAACTGCGTCGTTTTAGGACTGCATAAATTTTGACAGTGGGGGCAGGCGGGCAGTTGCCCGCATGGCAAATCCGCCATTGTGCACATCCAATCTCATTTGAAAAGTTTTCATATAGCCTCTACAAAATTGCAATTAGGGTCTCGATGATTATTTTTGTCAATAACTTGTTAATTAAATAATAAGAAATTACTTTCTAATCATATTATCTTATAACTTTTTTCTCCACATAAAACATAGGGTGTCACGACTTTTGTAGAGTTTGACTCATACACATACAAGAGTTGATCATCTAATATTATTATTATATTAGCAACGCGTTTATCAACCATTCCAAATTATTGAATGCTTTGCAATTGTATTAGCACCTCGTTTACATACCATTCCAAACTATTTAGTTAGTATTTACCTTATTTCTTTCATAAATTATTGTGAGATAATAAACCACACTAAGAAGACTCCATGCGACGAGTTCAATTGATGAGACAGTATTAACAATAATAAAACTTGTGATAGTCCAAGTATAATTCACCCACTTAGTTACCATTTTCGAGGTTACTGTTATAAGTTTTTTTTTTTTTTTTTGAAGAAAAAGCATACATAGCAGGGCAATTGGGATTGTGCTAGCTGGTTAACACACGTAACTATATATGATTGAGAAAAAACATACATGTCGGATGGGTGTATGTACACGGCTCTATATTGGGTGGTTGTCCATTCAATTCATTTACTAAATACATACTAACCATAATATTGTACAAAATAATTTAATGGAAAAAGACTTTCATGTTCTTCCAATAAACTTTGCGAAAATGTTGTGGTTTTGGCTCCTAAAATATGAAACCCTCTAAATGCGGCTAAGGTGTTGTATCACTAAAAACAAAATTACCTAAATACTCATATATAATGTAAAATCATTATATATATATATATATATATATATATATATATATATATATATATATATATTTATTTATTTATTTATTTATTTAGCATTACATGTAACCTTCTTATAAAATTAACAGTATATTTGTAAGTGTTAAAAGTGGGATGCATGACGTACTAGTGATGTATTAATATATAATTGAAGGAAGGAAAGAAAGAAAAAAAATTAAAAAAAAAAAAAAAAAAAAACGTTGTCCCATACTAATCATGTGGCAAAAAGTAATGGTTGATTGGTTGATGTGGACCTTGTAAATTAAACATGGTCATATGGTGTATTTAATTCTTTTTGTTACATTTAGTTTTGTTTGATATAGCAACTTAGCTAGCCAATTTTTTATTTATTTATTACTATATTTCTTCTCTTGTTTAATGTATTAGAAACAAATTTGAAATTGTCATTCAAAGAGTGATCCATTCTTACCTTCCAAGTTTTATTGAACTCGTGCCCTCTCATATGAGAATCATGTTTCACTTAATCAGTCACCTTTTTCGATGTTAAAAATGTACATTTTGGACTAGCGGAAAGTGAGGTGGGTATTTTCATAAAGAAGAAAAATGAGTGAAAAATTAAGTGAAGGTAATAGAGAAGCACAAATAGTCAATATAGCCTCCGCTAAAGTTCGAGTCCATAATATCTCATATAAAAAAGTAACTTCGTGCCTCTAGACCACAGGGTCCTTAGAAAATAGCAGAAGATATATATTTGTAATAGAAAGAAGAAGAAGAAGAAGAAGATATTGATCAAATAAACACTCAAATTTCTTTAAAAGTGTAATAATAATAATAATAATAATAATAATAATAATAATAATAATAAAAGGGAACATGCAACCTTCTTACAAAGTGAAGGGTAATATTTGTAAGTATTTAAAAGTGGAGATACAATTACTACTGATGTATAATTGTATAATTGAAGGGAAAAAACAAAAACTGTCCTATACTAATCATATGGGAAAAGAATAAATGGTTGATGTGGGATGTGGACCCTTTGAACACATTATGGCGACCTATTTATTTTTAAATTTTTTTTCCTTATATTTAATCTTCTTTTGTTTAATGTCTTAGAAGTAAATTTGAAATTGTCATCCAACATAGCTAATCAACTTTGAAAACAAAAATATTCTTTTAAACTTAAAGTAATTCAAAGGAAACTGGTAGCCCTACATACTGCATGCCCAGCTAGAGAAACTTCAACATCAAGGAATTGTACTCACCCAATACTGGTGTGTTACGTTGCTTTATGATACAAAAATAAACTTAAGTAATAACATGTGTAATTTGAAAGCAAAATATTCTTTTAACTTAAAATGATCGAATATTTCTGAAAATAAAAATATTTTATAACTTCGTATATTGTGATTAGTTAATTGTCAAATCGTTAATTAATAATGATGTATAATATTGATGAATATTTTACTTTTTAAAGTATATAGTATGCCCAAAGAATGTGGGTTTCAATGAGTTGGAGAAAGATGCATGAATCACGTTGCCACAGTTGACTTAACAATCACGTTGCCACAGTTGCCTTAACATCCTTTTTTGTGGCGAGAATTAAAGCATGTGTTCCATCTCAATTACAAATCTAAGCTGATAAGTGAATTGCACATTTATGTATTACTTTTTGAAACAACACGTGGACCATAGATTTGGACGCATGCATGATCTGGTATTGAAACGTATATTTCATCTCAACTAAAACCCTAAACTGATAGGTAGATTGCACATTTATATTTATATATTATATGCTCAACCGTGAGTTTGCATAAGAGCATCCTTATCAGTGGAGTTTTTTCGCGGTTATTGAGGAATTTTTGTAAGTGTGATTATGAAAGAGAAAGTAGGTGGGGATGAAAACAAAATTAAAAAAAAAAACAAATTTTATTTTATAAAAAATAAATAAAAAAGTTAGAGGGTCAGGCGCAACAAGCCTTCCCTTTTTCCTGCAAAATTACTGTGCTATTATCTCATACTTTGCAGGAGTCCTTTTTCCATCTCTCTCGTTGCCTTCTCTCCTCCACTTGGCATTGGACTGTTCCAATATGCATTCAATATCCACTGATATTGATGCTCTAAAAGATAGCTAAGATATTTCACAATTCAACGCATAAGCTATTAGCCCTTACAATTTCATAAAACACCACTAGGCGTAGCTTTTCCTTGCTAGTTACCCTTTACAACTCCCATCCAAGTTAACTTTTACTATCATATTAAGAGATGGATCGGAAATTATGAGACAATTTTAAAATGAAGAAAAAAAAATTAAGTTTCTTGCTAGATAAAGGAATTTTTCCTTTTTTGTTCTCGTACTCTTATAATGACGACTAAGCACGCAATAAATGAATATCTTCCCAGTCAACCATTATACTGTGAATCATGTGAAAGATGAATAATTGACATACAAATTTATGTTTAAAATATTGGAGATTCATTTTTCTTCAATGTTCATTTTTTTTGTGTGTTTTATAATATTTATTTTTAATATAGTACACAAAAATAAACATATAGTATTTAAATTGAGAACCATTCCACGGTATAATCAGTCGCTATACGATGGACCATGGTCCAAAATACATTATGGACCACAGTCACAAAACGACGCCGTTTCAGTAAGTGAGAGAAACAGCGGTCGTAAGTCGTAACGGAGCTCCGTAATTGATACTACAGTTCATCTCAAAAGATATTGTCTCACATTTGTTTTTATATTATCGAATGAAACTGATGTAGTTATATCAAAATGTAATTGTAGTTGTGTTGAAATGTAACTGCAGTGTATATAAACCGATACTGAATAACAGTTTCACATTTTTGTTTTTATATTATCGAATGAAACTGTATTTATATCGAAATGTAACTGTAGTTGTGTTGAAATGTAACTGCAATATATATAAACTGATACTGAATAACAGTTTCACATTTTTGGGTGTATATTGTCCAATGAAACTGTAGTCATATCGAAATAATATTGTAGTTGTGTTGAAAGGAAATTGCAGTGGATTATAAAAGAAAATGTAGTTGTGTTGAAAGAAAACTGAATAACAAGTTTACATATTTGAGTGTATAATATCGAATGAAACTGCAATTATATCGAAAAGAAACTATAGTTGTGTTGAAATATAACTGCAGTGTATATGAACTGAAAGTGAATGGTGCGAAACGAATGCCGTTTCAACCGTCTGTTTTCATTAATCAAAACGACATCGTTTTGATGCATGGTCCACAATCCATTGTGGATCGCAGTCCACATTAATATTTGCGCAGTATAATTTGTCCTCCCCAATAAGCCAAGGCAGCCCAGGCTCATTTCCATGATATGCCTGGACAACTTTGGGCCATTACTTAATATATGGGCTTCAAAATCATTGGGCCCAATACTTCTCCCAACATTATACTAGTATACTTCACAAGGTGACTAACCTATGCATCATTTTTAGTATATTGAACATTTATTTTTTAAAAGTTCATTTACCTTAAAAATTAAATATTTAAAATTTTAATTTACACAAAAAATAATAAAAATTTAAACTTGTATTTAATTTTATCAAGATTAATTTTAAGTTGGCTAGCATCTCAATAATTATTGGTCCACACAGCTATGTGGATCATATTATCAAATAATGTACATTCAGTATAAAAATAATGTATTTTTATTATATTAAAATGTACATTGTAATCAGGAGATGTACATTATTTGTGTACTAAATGTATATTTAGTACACAAATAATGTAAATTTAGTATATTAAAAATATACTTTTTGTTATGGTTCACACAACACTATATGGATCATGGTTCACACACTAATTTGCCCTAGCCTCTAGTATTCTAGTAGTAGTTTATTATTGTTATTATTACGGAGTATTATTTAGAATTTTAGTAGTAGCTTCTTTAAAAATGCAAACCAGAATCGTAACCTTATGGTTTCCAGCTCAGTTTGCATAGTCCCAATTTAGTTCTCTCTTTTTTCTTTTTTTTTTTTTCTTCTTCTTCTTTAGTGATGAGGGAAATATATAACCACTATTCCCATTATCTTAAAATGTGTAAACATTGCTTTGTGATCCTAATCAACAAAGGATCGTAAAAAGTTAAACTAGTCTAAGTTATTCCTAGCGAAAGCCAAGGAGTATTGTAGTGGTTCTTATCTTTTCTTTTGGCATTGTTACGTGGTGGTACAATAAAATGGATTATGAGCTTGTGGTTCATATCTTTTAATAGTTGTATAAATAGTTTTAATGTGACAATATATACTAAGCAAAAAACTTTATAAGTTTTGGTTAATTTGACAAGAAATTTGAGTTGTAAACAAATAAAATAATACAAAAGTTTCTTTGTTACAAACTGAAAATTTTTCTTATGTAAATTCATAAAATCATACAAAATTAAAAATATTAAAAATCACTATAATAAAAATCTCACATAGACACCGATTAATCGATGCCTAAGCGCTTATCGACTATCTAGCGTATCACTATAATCAGGAGTCTAGACCGCCAACTAGGCCACTAAACGTCGCTTAGGCCGCCTAGGCATCAACTAGACTGCCCACCCACCGGCTGCCTAGGCACCGAGTTACTAGCTTAGTAAGTAAGCGTTACATCAGCAGTAACTCGTTCAACATATAGTATTAGGACATAATTGCACTATTTGTTAAATTTAATATGCTAATTTGGCACTTTTTCTCAATATTAATAAAATAAAATCTAACACAATGAGCCCAACATAACTAATGATTTGCATTTCCTTTTTGAAAACATTAACATATTATACAACACAACTTCTATTAGCTAGCAACAAAACATGTGCTTCTTTATTATGGGACCTGCAAATGAAACTCAAAATTACATGAAATTTATGTCAACTTGATCAGATCTCATCCAGCATGGCAGGCATCATCAGCTTCTATGTCTTTGGCTTAGGTTCGAATCCCATCCCGATCTTATTACGATGTACCCAAAACTAAACTCTGTGCATGTGTGGTATTTCTGCTCAAGAAGCCATACAAACTTCCTCTCAATGATATATATTCATAGTCAAGAATGGACAGGACAAGCATTACTAGTTCTATCAATACAGTTAAGAGATGCGTGCAGCTGTATATGGCGGGAAAAATGAGCTTTCGATCTACTTACATCGCATCTTCTTGATAAAATTATTCACAAACGAGGACTGGTTCCCAATCTACCGTCTGCCTCGGCCTGAATCTGGGCTGCATACTGCAAATTCCAAAGGACATCCTCGAAGGATGGGCGCATTGAGGAGTCGGTTGAAATGCATTTGCTTGTTATGGATACGATCACGGACAAGGATTCTTGCGAGCAGGAATTGAGCACAACCGGATCAACTACGTGCTTTTGGCCATCCTGACTTCCCAATGAGGCCTGTGAAATATAATGCAAGATTGATTTGAATAGTTCGATTACTGGTTTAAACTTTTAGTTAAGACAGAACATATTTTTTCTATCAACTTGGAATATGAAAGCCATGGAAATTTAGATGGTGTGTTATGGAGTGAGTACCAGTTCATTTAGTAGAAACGTCTCTTGCCTCACGAGATAAGAAGGCCCGACGAGTGACTCGAGCATGATAAGTCCAAATCCATACACATCGTCCTCCAGGCTTTTCATTTGCCTGCAAAATGGTTATTGAAACTTTGGTATCTTCTTGCGCAACAACAGAAGATTGAAACAGAACGAACAAGTTCAATTTATCGAGATTGATAGTCTCGAGGGGTAGTCTCACCATGATGCAAAGCCTTCGCCTTTTGCCTGTGGATGAAGAATCGCAAATAAAAGTTTAGGGAAAAAGCACAGAACTTGATTAATTAGAAAATATTTCCAGAATTCATACCTGCTGTTTATCAACCTCTTCTGCCACAATCGATAGCCCATAGTCACTGAGCTTGGCAACTCGATGCTCGTTCAACAGTATATTAGTTGCTTTCAGTCGATTACTGAAGAACCCAGGGATAACTCCGGTGTGTAGAAAGTGCACAGCCTTTGCAACATTAATGAGTATCCCGAGTCTATCAGACCAATTAAGGACCTTCTGTGGACTATTTTCTACAAATATAAGGTCAATGCAACAATGAAAATGCATATCAGTATGCACTTCATATGATAATTTGAACTTGCAGTAATATCAGTATCAACAATTTGATTATGCTCTCTGCACTTACCAGAAAGATGAGTACGATAGTTCCCATTTGCCACATATTCGTAAATAAGATAGACTTGGAGTGAATCGGGGTCATCATTGTTGTCATTATTAGCAATGCAGTGTCCCAGAAGACAAACCAGATGAGGGTGCCGAAGCTTTGCAAGCAAATCGACCCTAAGTTTTAGATTGCGAATTGTGTATTTCTTTGAAATTGTCAAGCACCTTATAGCCACCTGAGCCCCACTTTCCACTCTACCTTTATATATCTGAGGCAAATATGTGGATGAACTTATAACGGCCAAATATCATCTCGGAATAAAAAAAATTGACTGCGAAAAGTATCTCTGAATAAAATACAAATACAGTATTGTAGCAAAGCAAGTATTTACCTTTCCTATCAAACCTGCACCCATTAGGTTTGTCGTGTCGAAGTCATTTGTTGCTTCCTTGATCTCATCAAAGGAAAATAACCTGTGCGTTGGAGTACCTTGCGTGCCTAGTTTTGATGCCTCGGATATAAATCCTGAAAAAATAAGAAATCGGGATTCATTGAAATGTTGCTAAACTGAAGTATGGAATAGGTTGCGTTTTTTAAAAATTTCCCAGTTCAGAAGGCATACTTGCATTCAGCAAAAGTTCTGAAGAGTACCCTGCAACGGAATTTTCTTGTACGGGCTTGTGCAGTAAATGCTGCTCTGAATTCCCACGAGGGCAGTATCTACGGCACATAAAAAGAAAGCCGGCTGCCAGAAAAGACAATAGAACACAAATTCCTCCGATAACACCAATTAGGATTCCTATGTTCTTTCCTTTAGACCCATTAGTTTTCGCAACAATGTTTTTAGCTTCACTTGTGCAATATGTCGCTGGATGCTGATTCTTTAGACCACTTGATAAACAGTTCCCTTCATACAAAACCTTTCTAGTGTCTGATGCAGAGTGCAAACATGAAGGCAATGTGCCTGTGAATCGATTATTTGAGATATCAACTAATCCAAGCTCGTTTCCACAGCTCAATTTGGATGGTAAAGATCCAGTCAGCATATTGGATGCCAAATTTAAGTTTGCAATTTTAGGCAAAGAGAAGAGCTTAGCAGGCGGCATTCCTTGGAGTGAGTTGAAAGACAAATCGAGCTGCTGGAGCTGTAGCAGGAGGCCATATTCTTGAGGAATTTCATTAGAAAATGAGTTGTTCCTGAAGAAAGCCATAATCAGCCCCTTTGGAAGAGCAGGAAGTTCAGACTCAAATCTGTTATCGCTCAAATCCAAAACCTGAAGCCTAGTTAATCTTCTAAGATCAAACAATTTCCCAGAAATTTCGTTCTTCGAAAATCCAATATATGTTAAACTTGTCACCCCTCCCATGGAAGAAGGCAATTCCCCAGTCACCCTATTGTTCCTTATGCTCAAACTCGACAGATTTGACAACTTATCAAACCCTTCAGGAATGCTGCCATTAATGAAATTCCCATCCAAATTCAAACCCTGAAGGCTCACCATTCTTGAAACTGAAGCAGGGATAGACCCATACAAAAAATTCCAACCCAGATCCAAGTTCTCAAGTGAAGACAATCTATGAATTATATCAGGAATTTGACCCCAGATGCCCAAAGACACAAGAGTGAGTGACCTCAAGCTGGTCAGTCTGGCCAAGGTGACCACAAGAGAGTCCACAAAGAAATTCTGTGACAGGGTTTGATAAGGACCCACAGCATAGCCATTGAAACTGCTTGGCCTATCTCTCTTATCACCATAAACTCTTATCTCAGTCACAAGGTTGTCTTGGCATGATATATTTGCCTGTGGGGATGACACAAAGCACAAATCTGTGCCATTATTGTTGAACCAAATCTCTAGGGGGGTTGGGTATTCCAACTGCTTCCTAAGCTGCAAAAGCATCTGGGTTTGGGTGTGTTGCAGCTGATGGGTACCCAAGATCAAGAAACTCCCCCACAGGGACAAAAACACAAACACCTTATAGCTATTGCACCACTCCATCACACTCCCCACACTCAATTCATATCTAATGGGTGTTAAATCAATCAGAAAAGATGGAAACACAATTGTACACTTCTCAGTGCTGGAAATCAATTGTCAGAAGCAAAGCATATACAAAAAAACAGAATCTAAATGCACAGTTCAAAAACAAAACTTTTGCAAAGGCCAATTATCTTGAAACCTGGGTTCTGCTGGACAAAGATCCTCTGCTAAGCATGAATATCATATCATATCTACCCTTTCTTTATGGAGAATGAGATTCTGAGTAGTTCTTTTATTTTTGCTTTATGTCATCCTAATGGCAAGTTCTTTGCTTCATGTGTCTTTGTCTCAGACTCCCTGTCCCAATTAACCCTGTCTTCTCCATTGTACTTTTCATTAACTTGATTAAACTTTGATTTGATTATAGTATTATACCAATGAATTTAATATTTCAGTATTAGTTAGAGATTATTCTAAATAAGAGATTAAATGACAAAATGTACTTAACTAAATAACAAAAACATGCACTCAGCAAAATATGTATTGGAAACTTTGTTTAAAGTCAATTTATTTTATCTTACAAAAGTGAAATAAGATAACAACAAAAAAGGAAAGAAAAAGAAAATGTCGCTTTTAATTTTTTTTCTTTTGACTCGGTTACAACGTAGTATATGAAAAAGTCGCTTCGCCTCACTAAACCATAAAGTTATTAGTGTCATTTTTAATCTTCTAATTATGCGATATGTTGGATTCAATCTTCCAATTATTACTTATTAATACCTCCATTTTTATTCTTTGATTAATTCTGGGAAGGCTCATAGTGGCTGTCTCTATTTTTATTTTTCTATAAAAAATGTAAAATAATTTAATATGTCTATTTAGAATGATCAATATTTCAAAACTAACAAAAAATGTGATGATAATTTTATAAATATTATAAATTTGATATGTGCATTGAGCAAAGTTTTAAAATGTATCTGACGATTTATAATAGTGTTAATGCACTCAAAATCTATAAACGTACGTTAAGACGGATACACTTTAATCGAGTAATAAAATATTATGAATTTCTTTTTAATTTTTTTTAAAGAAAAACTTTGAATAAATGTGAGAAGGGATACCAAAACTAGGTAGAAAGCATATATAAAAGAAAGAGTATCCACTTACCTGGAAAGGATGGAATTCAGAGCTTCCACATGGTGTTTTTTCTTGAGAATGGTGATCCACACTCCAGACATACCACACTTCCATATGCTTTAATTAATCACTTAATCATTATGGATGCAACTGCTCCCACTTTTTATTATCATGCAAAAACAAAAACAAAAAAAAAAGTTTCAATTTTAATATTGTTACAGAGATAACGATGGATTTGTTCACTTAATTATAGCGAAATTATCAATCTGATTCTTAACTATCATTCTTATTAAATTAAGGCCTTAACTTTAAAAATCTTACTCAGAGCCAATTTGAATCGTAAGATGATAATAAAGGACGAAATTGGGTAAGATTTTCAAAATTGATAACTTAATTTAGTAAGATTGATAGTCGATGACCAAATCGATAATTTCGTTATAGTCAAGGACTAAATTGGTCATTAAGTCCATTGCTACACCACATAATTGGTACCATCATCTCATTTGTATTTCTTAGTCTTGTCTTTCATATTTAGACTTGTGCAAAATTTAACAAGTTAAAAGTTATTTTACTTTTTTGGAGGGTTTTATTTATAGGATTATTAATTTGGATGTTTGATATGGTTTATGAATTGGATTACATTATTAATATTATTATTTTACAAAATTTTGGTGGCATGTATATAAACGTGTGTAGGATGTGAGATTCAGTATGAAAATGTGAAATGTGCACTTTACGTATACACTCAGTATTTTATATTGTAAACCATGCTATTTTTTCTTTAATAGTGCACTTTTATGTGATAAAAGTGTGCTTTTAGTTACGAAAAATTATAAATTATCACTGCATATACTAGAATTGATTAACTATTTATCTAGATAACTGGTTTTATTTCTCATTCTCTACACAAGTTATTTTCTCTACACAAGTTATAATTCTTACAACTTACAAAGAATAAAGTACAATTTTGCAAAGCATAAGAGATTATAAAATTCTCCTATCTAAAGTTAGAGCTGTCAAAACGAGTTTTGCCCGTCAGGCCAGTCCATTCCGCCCCCCTACTTAGGTAAAGGGTTAGTTTTGAAAATAGAGGCACACCAAGGAGTGGGCTTTTTAACCCGCCCTACCTAAGCCCGCCAACCCATAAGGCTTTTATATATTTATATTTATATTTAAATTAATATTTATGTAACAAGTTATTTTAATTATTTTCATAATGTACAAATGGTAAAACTTAACAAAACAACAAACTAACAACTTAAGAACAAGGAAAAAAATAATAATTTTGGCTACCAGCCCGTTTTGACAACTCTACCTAAAGGTCACGTGTTCGATACTTGCCAACATCATCTTCGTCGAGCCTGCTGTATGGAGTCTTCCTAATGCAGTTTACTCTTTCTATGTGATTTGTGCGCTATTACAAAAGAGCAAAGCTTACATATTGTACACCTCAAGTAGTGACTATGAGTTTCTCTCGTTGCCCATAAAAAAATCATATTATCAACAGTCAGGTGTATTAAAACACAAAACCTGAATACATACATATATGAAATAATGTAAAAAAAAAAAAATTTAAAAAATGTCTCAGTTAAAATCATATTTAAAATCTCTAAATTATAAAGACTCAAATTATTAAATAATTCTACATGTATTTTTAATTATTCTTTTATTTTATTTTTCTCTCTACTCACATAACATGTTTTGATACATTAAAAATTAATTAATTACAAATTTCACTCTTTTCTTTTCTTTTCTTCCAATAAAATTATAATATCCTTCAAAAAATACATTTATATATATATATATATATATATATATATATATATATATTTCATCTTCTTAACCCATTTAAGATGCTATTCTGCCACAAAATCGAAGTGATAGCAGACACCACATTAAGTAGGCCAGGTGCATAAAATTAGTATATACTCCGTATATCTTTTTTTAATGTTACGATAGATCTTGAAACAAGCAATATACGGAGTAATTATTTATTTATTGTTGTCCAGTTTTGTGACATAATTGAGATGCATTTTAGGGTGTGTTTGGAAAGTAGGAAAATGGTTTTCGGAAAATAATTTCTGGAAAATGAGTTATTTTTCAGAAATCATTTTCCTTTCTTGTGTTTGGCTGCAGAACTAAAAACTGTGTTTGTGTGTTTGATTCATTTTTAAAAAATGAACAGGAAAATGAACATAAAATTAATTATTATCCATTTATACAATCCATAAACACAAAATAATCGCCATAATAATATCACAATTGTTATAAACCATTCATTTATAATTAAAAAAAATCACAACAAAATAACAATATCTCAAAAATATTTATAAAAAAAACATAAAATCAGAAAATCCCTAATTTGCGCCGACTGGTTTCCGAAATAGTGTTATAATAATGCATATTAATATGAGCCCTGGAAAATGACAGAACATGACAGCGATGGGCATATGGACTACCATCAGACTGAACATCAGTCTCCCCAGTGACGCAGAGAACAGGTAAGCAACCCTGCAACTTGCTCTTCTTTTTTTTTTTTTTTTTTTTTTTTTTTTGGGGAACCTGCCAATGATGCTGGAATAGTCGATTGTTATGCAATCAGGTCGATCTTGTAATGTGAACTCCGAATCCATGTTCATAATTTTAGAACTTTATATTCACAGTTATAGAATTATATATATTCACAATGAACTCTATATCCGCAATTTCATAACTCTATATTTAATCGTATATAACACAATTTTTGAATCTATATAACAAAATTGTGAATATAAAGTTAAAAAATTGTGAATATTGAGTAATGTAATTTTGTATATTGATATTTAAAATTAAGAATATAGAGTTCTAAAATATAGACTCGGGTCCATATCGCAAGGTGGACCCGGGTCCATAGCATAATTGTCCAAGGACTCCCCACCCTACTCATGGAGTGATGGAGCAAGACTCAATTGTAATATGGGCAATATTAATAATTTCAAGTCACTTTCATTCTCCAATAAATTATTACTTATATGTGATATTCAGAATAAATATACAAAAGAACAAACACTATTTAAAAATATTATAATTATAGTTTTAAGTTAAAGTTTAATTTATAATAGAATTAAGACTTGAACATACGCCAAAGACCTGGTGGTCCAGTGGCATCAAACCCTTCCCTTTATATGGGAGGTGGTGGGTGAACATATACTGCTTTGTAATAGAGTCAGTAGAATTCAAAAAAAAAAAAAAGACTTGAACATACATTTAATAATAGTGAATTATTTGTATTTAAGTCTCAATTATGTTATTAGCATTAGTTTTAAATTATAATATTTACAAATGGTATTTGTTATTTTTTCACGTTTATTATGATTCTCACATACAAGTAATGATTTGTTAGAGAAGAAACATAAATTAAATACATATCCTTATTTTTAACGTTTATTATGATTCTCACATACAAGTAATGATTTGTTAGAGAAGAAACATAAATTAAATACATACCCTTATTTTTAACCATCTAAACTCTCATTTAATGGAGATGGGAGAAATGACCACTTTCAAAATATTTGAGTGGACAAATATGCAGGGGTTGAGCCATAAAGTCTGGGTTGGGGGGCCAAATTTAGTTGGCATTAATATCGATCATACAATATCATTATATACACCATACATGATTGTGTAAATTATTATTGATAATTATTTTTAATTATACTATGTGCAATAGTATAATATATGAATATATAATTATATGAGTATAATCGTTAAAGTTATCAAACATTACTTTCAAAATTTTCACATAACACAAAATATATACAATGACAAAAAATAGGAAAATTACACTTTTCATCCCTAAGTTATAGGTAATTATAGAATTCGTTTCTAATTGTTGGTCGTGCTCACTTTTCGTCACTATGACACAAGGGACGAAATTTGTAATGTTTGTATAGCTAAGAACGAAGGGTGAGTACAACCTGTTATTAAAAGGACGAAATTTGCGACACCAATTATAATTTAGGGACGAAAAGTGAGCACGACGATCAACTTAGAAACGAAAATTGTAATTTTCTCTAAAAAATATTTACATTTATTTAAATATGCATTGTCACTCTTTTATCAAATGAAAAGTTGTCAATTGTTTGGTCAACTATAACTTTTTTGATAATAAATTGATATTGTTCTACTGATTAATTAAATATATATTTCAAAGTTTAAGGGATGAAGACGAAAATCAAGATTTCGAAATAAAGAATCATTATTAATTTTTGTAAATTTCAAAACTCATAATTTAACCTAGCAAATTTACATCCTAAAAGTGTAAATAAATAATAAAAACACACAATAAGTTATCAATTAATTAATCAATTAATAAAACTAAAAATATATATACCTCAAAAAGTTAGAGAGTAATGAAGTTAAATTATATACTTAATGTCTTCCATCATTAAAATCTTTAAGAAAAGAAATAATCTAATTAATAAATAAAAATGGTTTATTTGATTATTTTATTTTATTTATTTATTTATTTAATGAATTTAGGCTTTAATATATACGTATTTTGAGGTCATTTGATATATACATAATAAATTTTTAAAAAAACAATAGGAGGGGCCAAAAGTATAAAATTTTAATATTATAATAATCTATACATGACATATATACCTACTAAAAAATGGGGTGGGGGCCAAGGCCACCCTAACCCAAGGGGTGGCTCCGGCCGTGCAAATATGGATACATGACGCAAAAAAGCACCGTTAAAATTATAATTCAATGAGAAAAATGTCATTTTTTTTTTTAAAATGAGACGTGATAAGTGTTTTAAATATTTATCATTTTCTATATGTTATTGATATGATGTTACTTTATTTATTTATTTTCTTTCGAAATTTGTGAATTGAGCATACACTAACAGTAATTTTATTTTTTTTGAGAACAACAGTAATTCTTCTTCTTCTTTTACAAATTTAATGCACTCATGTAAAAGAACAAGGAATTGAAGCGGCAATAGAGTTAGTTAAGAAAATTAATTGTTTCGAATGTGGTACGTATGTAGTACGTAGGGGTAATTAGTGTCGGTTGTGAAATTTGACGATCTGACGGGAACTCAAGTCAACGTTGCTACTAAATGATGGGGATGATGGGGTAAAGTGTCGGAGTGTCATGCACTCGTATGTCGTTTTAATCTATAATTATTGCTTTGAAGAATATGTACGCATTATTGATTATTGTACTATGTATTATATTCTTAGTCTTTTATAAACTCAATGTGTGAAAATTCATGCTTAATATTAAAATATTAATAAATATAAATAATTACAAATTATAATTTAAAGTTATATATACACAAATAATATTACATACATAATTTATCATTCATAGAAATTTAATTAGAATATAATCAACAATTAAATTACTTGTTTTCAAAAAAAAAAACAATTAAATTACTTATAAAATGATAGTTAAATAATATGAAAAGGATATATAAATATAATTGTATGGTAATCATGATGGAGTCATCAATGTTAGAATTAAATAGTAATGGAGTTATAATCGTGTAAGAGTAGTTTTGTCTAACAAGAATGTAGTAGTGATTATTTTGTCTAATAAAATTAGAGTGTACAACATTTAAAATAAAATGTATACCTTTATTAGCATACAAAAATGGAACATAAATCAATGATATACCTTGAATCGAGACTTATTATGTGTCTAGATTTAGATATAGTAAGGGCAAGTTGATTCTAACTTGAATATACTTATTGCTATGTTATTTGGATTACTTGCAACTGTTATTACTTTGTGGCCATTTTTCACTTTATACCGACTCATGATGGCAATTCAACTAAATTGGTCAGACCATTAACTTAATAATCACAAAGTTACAAGTGTGATTCTCAGTAGAAATTAGCCGATTAGGGTATAGGGTATATTCAGTGCACCATTTGGTATTGACTGAGAGTTTCCATTATCACTTATACCAACTCGGTTAAAACTTAACTTGAAGATTTTGCTTGTGCACCACCGGGCCATGTCTTATGTGCTCATGAAATTCGATTAATTTATGATTCAGATATTTTAATTTATAGTATATCTAAAGAGTTAATTCCATGAATGGTCATTTGACTATTGACATTTACCAACTTTTTATCCTTAATTTTTAATTAGATTATAAATGGTCCATTGACTAGTGACATTTAACAATTTTCATTATTGACTTTCAATTTGATCATAAATTTGAAACAAAATTAATAGCCAATGAACTATTTATTGAGCAGAGAATTCAAGAGAGGATTGGTAGTTGGCAACATAAAATCATTTCGAAGGCGGGCAAGGAAGTTTTGATCAAAAGCAATGCTCAAGTTCTCCCAATCCTTTGTGATACTATTGAGAAATTACTAAATAGGTATTGGTGGAGTAGTGGTGGGGTTCGACGAAAGGACATTCATTGGTTGAGCTGGTCACGGCTATGCAAGCCAAAGAAATATGAGGGTATGGGCTTTAAACGTATTCATGATTTTAACATTGCTCTCCTAGCTAACCAGGGTTGGCGTTTGCTGATCAACCCGGATTCTTTGGTTGGTAAGTTACTGAAAGCAATGTACTTTTCTCGTTGTGGTTTCTTAGAGGCACAACTCGGCTGTAATCCGAGCTATATTTGGAGGAGTATTTTAGCGGATCAACATGTTCTGAATGACAGCGTATGAAGAAATGGGGTTTGGATGATTAAGGTCCTACGTAGGCAAGTGCATGGTTTTGTTGACAGTTGGAAGGAGGCTTATGGGGTCTCAAACTCTTTAGCTAATAACTGTATTCCTCCTGGTTGGACATATCTTCCCCAAGGCATGCTCAAATGTAATATTGATGCCGCGGTTTTTGCTAATGAGGCAGGATATGGTGCAGTGATTCGTGATCATTTGGGACTCTTTGTGGCGGCCAAAAGTGACACCATCGGTCATGTTCGTGATCCTTTGCTTGCAAAGTCTATGGCGATCAAGGAAGCGTTGGCTTGGCTTAAAGATCTTGGGCATAAAAACGTTATTATTGAGACGGATTGTTTAAATTTTTGTTTAACTTTTCATTCTCGTACTATAGATTTCTCGTATGTTGGTTCTATGATCAAGCGGTCAGTGAATCATGTGGCTCATGTTCTTGCAAGGGCAACTGATTATTTGTCTGTCCGGAGTTCTTGGGTTTTAAACCCTCCTAATTGTATTGTTGTTTTATTAAATTTTTTTTCAAAAAAAAAAAGAAGAAGAAGTCAAATTCTGTTTTATTTTGCTTCCTGTGTTTTGGTGAGTCTAATGGAGTGTTTGGTTTGTCGTTTTGTTTTGTTGGGGGGTGGGGGGGAATCAAAATTAAAAGTAATTATAAAAGCATTTGTTTATTATTTTTAGTATTTCAAAATTAGAATCAACTTATCCTTAGCTTCCATTACCTTCTATTGAAAGATTAATTTTGTATCTGTGATACGTAAAATAAATGTCTAATATGTAAAAATAAATGAGTTATTTTTTGAATTTTAAAACTTTTTTCTTAAAAAAATCAAAATACATTACTATAAATTGAAATGTCATTATTATAATTGAATTATTAAAATTAAAATACATTTTGTGACGGTGAATGCTTTGAGAAATTGAGAGAATTTACGAGAAAGTGAGAAAAATTACATGTCAAGACAATAAGCTTGAATGAGTTAGTCTGTCTTTATTAACTAGTTGAATTATTTAATTGTGATAAACATATTAAATTTGATGATGAAATGATGTTAAATTTAAACAGTATAAGTAAATAAATATATTAATGTCACAATAATCAACAACAAAAAGTAAAATTTGCTCAACAAAAATAGTAATATTCACAATGGAGGAAACGGTGAAGTTGATGATGTTGATGGTGTGGATTGGCCAAATCCCAAGAGCCCTATTAAGTGGTCCATAACATGTTATACCAATTAAGTTAAGATCCAATAAACTCTTATCTTCATAGGCTTTTGTACATGTTTATGGATTGAATGCATTTGAATATAAACAAAGAGTTTTGTATAGTAGCTTGGAGAGGTTATTGGCCCATAATTTGTACATAGTTAATATTTTAGAATCAAAGTCCATCTATTATGTTTGTTATGGGCCAAAATGAACATTCTTATGTTTTAAATTTGTCTTTATTTTTAGAGTAATGCTAGAGCAATTGTTATACCACGGATCAATGTTCATATTGCACTGTGAACTCTGATATAAAAATTATGTACCTTCAGTTAAGACATTTGGTACCTATAATTAATAGTTTCTGTACATGTCAATAAATAACTTGATAATTACTGGCACATAATATGATAGCTACAATTACAGAAACTGTCAACTACAGGTACAAAATGTGTCAAATACAGATACATGATATTTTTGGACCAAGATCTACCTTGCAAGGGTCCATGGTATAATTTTTCATGCTAGAGACCCCTAATATTTTTTCCGTCCAATTCATTCCTCATGGCGTGACCAACCAATGAAATCACATCATGAGGGAAAATATTGGAAGTGAAATTTATGAGGGGAGAAAACATTTTCCATGGCTATTTACCATTTTACCCTATGTCAACCTATTGAAGCACAAAGAGTGCTCCACTGAGACTCGATCTCATGACCTCCCATATGAGAGAGTCACTACATGCTATCTAAGCACAATGTGTTTGGCTTAAATTGTTCACTCATTATATTGATTCACACAATAGCGTTCTAGGACAAATTATACTGTGGACCATGATTCATAGAGCATTGTGGACCATGACCCAAAACGGTGTCGTTTCTTTTAATGAAAAGAAACTGCATTCGTCCGCACGGTTAGGAATAAAGTGGTTCTATATTAGTGTAACATATTTAGTTACATTTTATATACACTACGGTTTTCTTTTAACACAACTACAGTTTCTTTTCGATATAACTACAGTTTCGTTCAACATTATACATTCAAATATGTGAAAATGTTATTCAATTTCATTTTATATACACTGCAGTTTCCTTTCAACACAACTACAATATCATTTCGATATAACTATAGTTTCATTCAACATTATACACTTAACTATTTGAAATTGTTATTCAGTTTCATTTTTTATACATTACAATTTCCTTTCAACACAACTACAGTTTTATTTCGATATAATTACAGTTTCATTTGATAATATAAAAACAAATGTGAGGTAGTATCATTTGAGATAAACTATAATTTCATTTACACAGCTCCGTTAAATTGTGACGACAACCGTTTGATGAACATGTTTTACACTCTAATTTACGTAGGCTTTATAGTATATTTATATATATTATTTGCTATTTTATTTTATTTTAACATTTTTAGAATTTAAGAGTTGATTAGTTAGAATAAATATTTTATAATAAATTGGGTATGATTAAGGTTTAGATTTTAGTTTTAGTTTTAGGCCCAAATAAAAGTTACATTTTAGTTGTCCTCTTAGTGTTGTTTAATAAGCCCAATTATTTATTTGTTTAATTAGTTTATCCCAAAGTACATAATCTATCCATTTTGTTAAATAAACAACAGAATTTATTTGTTTTCTTCATTACGTACAGAACATACGGCAGCAGCAGCGAAATACTTCGTCAAAACTGCAGCAAAGATTTCGACGACAAGCTTGTGTAAATCCGAGAAGATTTCGTCCGTCACAACGGCAACAAAAAATTGGATGGTAAAGATAATTTCAAAATTTTAGGTCCGTAGACATGGAAATTTTGATGGAAATAAATTGGTTATTAATATTGGACCGCATATTATTTGAACTTGTACATCAATTAATTAAATTAATTTGGGTTATGTTATTTGCCTAATTAATTTAATTATTTGATAAAGATTTAGTCAAATTATATATTATTGTTTAAGATATTATAGTTGTGATAGGATCATGAACTTAGATATTATGGTGACTAAATACATTTTGGATAACTCTTTATATTATCTCAAATATTTATTTATTAATTTTGAGATAATATCAAAGAGTTTTAGATGAAGTGGGAGTCTCACATTCTTACCCCTATAAATAGAGGCATTCATTTCATTCTCAAGCATTACTTGAAGCTCCACAACATTTCTCTCTAGAGTAAAGACTTCAGAAGTCCAAGCTCGACAAAAGTGGATTGAAGATCAAACAATTCAAGTGATCAAGTCAAGCTAAAGTGGACTGAAGATCAAGCCAATTAAAGATCGGAGGCCCTTCAACGAAAATCAAGCAACAAATCAGCCCTTCTTTGAAGAACAAGCCGCATCCCGGAGCCCTTCTTTGAAGAACAAGCCACATTCCGGAGACACTTCAGCCAAAGTTTCAAATCAAGTCAACTAAATGGAGAATCAAAGGATTTTATTGATAGAGATTTTGTACCCGCGCATTTTGAAATTTAAATATATATACTTTTCACATTTTCTTGTTTACAAGGTCTATTTTAGAGAGGTGGAGATTAATTTTTGGATGAATTATATTTCCTTATAAGTTTAAGAGATTTTGCTGAGACTAGAAAGGTATAAATAGCAGTGGATTTTTCTTGTTAGGGGGAATCAAACTATCTGCTTTATTTTATAGTTGTTTTCTGGTTCAGAACTGGTCAAGATTACTACCTTGGATCCATTTGTACTGTGAGATTGGATTAGTTCGTAATGCTGAATTTATATTTATTTGGGTAATTGATATTCTCAAAGTATCTGTTCATAACTACTTTCTCAACCTATTCAAGCACAAGAGTCAGTATTTACTCCACTGAGGCTCGAACCCCTGTATAAAGAGAAGGGTTTGATGCCACTGGACCACAAGGTCCTTGGCCAATCATTATTGCATGGACCATGGTCTACACAGCTGTATGGACCAAAAATAAAAAGTACATTATTTTTGTACTGAAGGTACATTATTTTTGTATTGTAGGTACATTATTTTAGGGTACATTATTTTTGTACTAAGGTACATTATTATAATGTACCCTAAAATAATGTACCTACAGTATAAAAATAATGTACTTTCAGTACAAAAATAATGGACCATGGTCCATGCAATAATTTGCCGTCCTTGGCATTAATTGTTTCATTTGATTGCTAGAAAGCCTGCTAGTTTAATTATTTGATTCAATTCATAGTTAGATTAAGAAGTGATTTTTGTAATTTTCT
This sequence comes from Ipomoea triloba, assembly GCF_003576645.1. Lineage (NCBI taxonomy): Eukaryota > Viridiplantae > Streptophyta > Magnoliopsida > Solanales > Convolvulaceae > Ipomoea > Ipomoea triloba. The sequence goes on from NC_044930.1 coordinate 6,518,543, forward strand.
TTTCTAAGTAGCAACTATGATTAATTCTATCACGACTTTAGTGTTAATTTAGTCATAGAAAGAATATTAATATGAATTTAACATAACCGCTTTGTTTATGTTATTCAGTTTTTTTGGTTTTTCTTGTTTTAATGCTGCTATTAAGTTAAATATAAACATTTGTCTTGTGTTATTTGATAGTTAGGGGTAGTTACCGTTTGCGTTTGATTACCTATGAAAGGAAAATCGAAAATTAATTCCACAACGAATGCTCAATTGTTATGAATTAACCTTGAATCTACGATCAATAATTACTAAGATCCGGTAGGAAATGTTTTTCTTATACCAAGTGTTGAAAATTCATTTGATTTCATTAGTAAACGTCTATTTTGTTCTTATCTTTTCTTATTCTTATTCATTTATTTACTTTGAATGTTAATTTCATACCAAACCCCTTCGTTGCTTAACAAATAAGTTAAACTAATTGCTCATCATGGGAACGATCCTTACTCTCAATATTAAAGGTTTTAATTTGGGAGCTTTGCCCGTCAGGCCAGTTCACCCCACCCCCTACTTGGCAATTTATATTGTGAAACAGGGTGCACAGTGCATTGTGCACCCCGTACTAAAATGTTAGGAGATGGGTTCTGTGTATTCTAAGTAATCGTTCTGTGTATTCTAGGCAATTATTATGTGTATTATAGGCAACCATTCTGTGTATTCATGTTAGTAACACGTGTTGTGATGTGTTTGTGCATTCGAATGTTTAGACTTATGCAATTTTTTTTCATTTCATCCATTAATCCAACTAGAGGAGATAGACTTATAAATGGATCAATTTTTTTGATTGCCATTGGAGATTGGGAATAGATGGACTTTCTATAGGCGCTATTTTATTGACATGATTTATAACCACTTTACTTTAGCGGCCCGGCCAGTTACTCGCGATTCTCTTCCTGATGTTAGCAATGTACAGTGGTCAAATAGGATCATTTGCTTCTCGAGAATTCTGTGTAGTTTGTGTCAATATCCTGTGTATTCATATTATTAACACAGGTTGTGATGTGTTTGTGCATTCGAATGTTAGGAGGATGAGTTATGTGTACTTTTTGTCAATATTCTGTGTATTTTAGGCAAACATTCTGTGTATTCTAGATAATAATTCTGTGTATTATAAATAATGAATTTCCTGGAGTCATTCGCGTCCGCGTCCGTATCCACTAACATCAAAACGACGTCGTTTCGGACCAGGGTCCACAGTGCACTGTGGACCCTGGTCCACGATCTAACGATTGGCCAGTATCCATCCCAACCAAAAGTCCAATACAATAAAACTTTTGTTGGGTTGATGAGACTTGAGACACGACGTTTGGTCCCACGACTTTTGAAGTCTTATCACTTTTGATGCACAACTTTAAAATTTTCACTTTTTGTGCCTAACTTTGTTATTTTTATCAATTTTAGTCCTTACGACCAAATTGACGGCGAAATGTTGCTGAATTATATATTTTAAGGGCAAAATCATCATTCCCAAGAAAGATCTTCAATATCTAAACAAAAAAATCATATTAAGAAATAAGGGGTTGTCAATCATCGATGCTATAAATCCCATAGATCTCTATCTAGTTTATACTTGTCTTCCCCATTATTTGCATTGATCAAACACATATAAATATGATTTTACAGTGATTTTATTTAGATATTGAAGATGTTTGTTTGAGATGATGATTTTAGTTAAAAATATAAAAATTCAACAACATTTCACCATCAATTTGACAAAAAGGACCAAAATTGATAAAAATAACAAAGTTATGCACTAAAATTAAAAATTTTTAAAATTGTACACTAAAACTGATGAAACTCAAAAGTCGTGGGATCAAAAGTACATGAAATTAATTCTTAAAAAATGAAATCATAAAGTCATTTTCAACACACTATATATCTCAACTGTTTACTTCATACAACTACAAAATTTAAATCAAACTTTCAGAAAACCATTCTATAGGTATAAATCATAGATGTTAAAATTTTTAAGAAGTTGGCCCACCGTTGAAGTTGCAGCGATCGGTGACCATTGACAATTTTTGCAGGCTGCGCCTAACCATTGACAATTGTTGCATGCCGACAGATACGGCCGTCTATAACGAACGCTAATTACGGAGATTTGAAGAAGTTGGTCGCCGGTGAAGTTACGTTGCAGCGCGGAGCGTATGTAGTAGTCAAAACATGCGGGCCATACCATTGACAATTGTTGCGTATATGCCCACCAATATGACGGAAACCACCTAGAAACACATAAACATCCCGGAAACTGAAGGATAACTTCATTCTCTGCCATTATATTCGCTTCGCTTGCAACAATATAATCGAGTTACAAACTAAGAAGAGCACTTCTATCCTATCTCCACAATTATGCTGTTGCCCGCCGCCAAGTACGACTGTGCCGACTGGAAATATCTAACCAGTCAACGGACAAAGCCGATAGCAAATGAAGGATGACGCCCCGGCCGACCGCTACCATGGTTAGCGATCTCCCAATATAATTTTAAAATCATATTCTAGTATTTTAATTATAAATGTATAGTTATTGTTAGTAACTAATTAATATGAATGTATTATTAATTAAGTATATGTTTTATTTTGTTGGGCAAATGTTAGTATTAATTAAGTATATGTTTTATTTTGTTGGGCAAATGTTAGTCTATTATAAATATATGTTTTATTTTGTTGGGCAAATGTTAGTCTATTATAAATAATTCTTTCATTGTATTCTATAAATTTATAGTTATTGTTAGTAACTTTTTTTTTTTTTTTCGAAAAATTTATTGTTAGTAACTACTCCGTAATTAATATGAATGTATTAATTAAGTATATGTTTTATTTTGTTGGGCAAATGTTAGTATTAATTAAGTATATGTTTTATTTTGTTGGGCAAATGTTAGTCTATTATAAATATATGTTTTATTTTGTTGGGCAAATGTTAGTCTATTATAAATAATTCTTTCATTGTATTCTATAAATTTATAGTTATTGTTAGTAACTTTTTTTTTTCGAAAAATTTATTGTTAGTAACTAATTAATATGAATGTATTAATTAAGTATATGTTTTATTTTGTTGAGCAAATGTTAGTCTATTATAAATATTCTTTCACCTTGTGGTCAAGCGGCATAGCTGTGGCCCTCCCAAGTGAAATCTTTGTGCTTCAATAGGGTGAGAAAGTATGTATGAACATATACTACATTGTAATAGAGTCAATAGTATTCAAAAAACAATTAAATATTCTTTCATTGTATTTTTTGAGTACTATTGACTCTGTTACAATGTAGTATCTGTTCATAGCTACTTTCTCAACCAAATGAAACACAAAGAGCCAATATCGTATCTCTCGAACCCACCCCCTCCCATGTAGGGTGCAACTAGGTGCCATTAGACCACAAAGTCTTTGGCTTCTTTCATTGTATTTTTGTTTGGGTAAAATTAGTATAAAAAATCATGGAGTCTATTTTTTATGAATTGAGAAAAGATGCAATATTTAATTAAAGGCAAAAACTTGTGTGAGACCGTCTCACCATGAGACGGTCGAGTCGGGTCGGGTCAAGATGCAAATGTAACACTTATATGCACAAATTTCACACTTATATGCTCAAATATAATACTAATTAGGAATAAAATTTTTGTTACTTATAGGGGTAAATCTAATACTTTTAAGGGAAAATACAATACTTTTACATTTCGATTTAAAGTATTACATTTGTCCTCAAAAGTATTATATTTGCCCTCATAAGTAAGGGACACTTGTCAACATTACTTATTATGAAAAATGTATTACTTTTTCTCTTATAAGTAACAAAAAGTGTATTCTTAATTAGTGTTATATTTGAGCATATAAGTATGACATTTGCACATATAAGTATGATATTTGCATGGTGCTTTGACCCGACCCGACCCGTCTCACGAACAAGGATCCGTGAGACGGTCTCACACAAGTGTGAGCCTTAATTAAATTGTGGCTAAAATTAAATCAGGTTTATTTCCTCAACTCCACGCACTAAGTGTAGGATGTGAAATATACGTGATCTACAAAGACTAATTTTGTGATGCTTGAAGACTATAAATACAGGCTTTGTAATGAATAAAATTTGAAGTTTTTGGATCAGAAATTCAGACATTTTAATCACAAAGTTCGTGAAGAAACTTCAAGCAAAGGGACATATTGGTGTACTATTATGAGAAGTTGCTCCACTTGATAGTAGTACAAACTATGTTGATGGGATATGAGCCACAGAGATCGGGAGCATGGTGCAACCAGGCCGAGAGACAGGAGGTAAAGAGACGATAGACCGAATGAGAGCGTCGGGAAGTGGATTGGCCGAATAAGGTAGGGGCTAGCAGGGGCGATACGAGGCAGTGTATGTGGTCAGGCCAATCAATAAAGAAGTAAGCTCAATTGAGAAATGGGGGCAATCCGAGGATGGAGGGCGGGCAAATGATTGGACCGGACGAATGTAGGAGTCAGGCGGAGGATCAATCGAGCGAATGGGGAAACCGGACGGGTGGGTCGGTGGATGGAGAAGCGGGATGGATTAGCCAAGTGGATGGAGAAGCCAAATGGATGAGCCAACTCCAGTTGACCCACTCGAAGGGTCAGTTCGTCCATCTCCTTCAGGTGGTCGGCTTGGATGGACTTGAAGCTTCAACATCCGCTATAAGGGGATTTAGCTTCTTCTGCAGCTCGGACTGAAGAACAAATGTATGTCAGAAGAAAATAGGGAACTTTGTTAAGTATGGGAAAGAGTTGACTTTGAGAAAGAGTCGGAAGGTTAAAAGGCATTACTCGATAGGTGTAGTAGGAGCCACCTTCGAACAGCTTCTCAGCAGTGGTGGTCTCATAGGAGGCTACATTTTTGGAAAAGATTACCTTATCCAACCAGTCATTAACACGAAACTTATCTTTGAAGAGATCTTCATCTTCCCCAACCTCTAAGCCGAGTGAGGAACTAAGGACGGCCCGCCAATAATGAGTCGGGGGTGTCATTCGGGGATCCAATAATGACGATGAGATTGGCAGCAGAAGCGGATGGAGGGGGAGCTAAGCTAGAGTCGGCAGAAACATTGGATTTGCTCTTCACCCGTTCTTTCATGAGAGCGCGGCGGTCAGCCATGTTGAGTGCAAAGGTGGGAATGATGGTAATTGGCTCGTCAGTGATGACTTCTTCTTCACCCTCGGTCGCGACTTTGTTTTCATCCTCGCCTTCGTCCGAAGAGGACTCAGTGTCAATGTTACCTGCAATTTAATGAGTTAGTTCACAAGGTGAAATAAGAGGGAGAAGGATATAGGAGACCCATCACCTGTGGTGACATCCCCCTCGAGCAGAAGGTTTGCCTTCTCGATAGCTCTTAGTCGAGATAAACGTTTGACTTTGAGGCAACTCGTGTCAAGGAGGATGGACGCGATTCTCGCCGTCTCCTCGTCACATGAAGGTTTCTGAATACACTTATAGAAGGAAGGCCTCCAGTTGAGAGGACATTCGAAGCGAGGAGAAGTGGGGGCGAGGCGAACAATGAAGAAGACTGGCTTTCAATTTTTTATTGACTCGAGAATACCGTCGAAGATCTTACAACCCCCTCTTTGAGACACTTGGACGTATCCGAGAGAGGCATAACTCACTTGGTTGATGAGGAAAAGTTTGATGGTGGGATGGAAGTCGAGTGCGTGATAGAGGGTCTGGAAGCAGGAAATGAGTCAGTGGGAGTTGGGAAAGATTTGACCAGGGAGGAGGCCAAAGTAATGGAAAAAGATAGATGTGAAAGTGCTTAGAGGCACTCGGAATTCGTGGCGGACCTACTGAAAGTGGATCTCGATGTAACCCCCAAGAGGAGGATCACATATGTAAGGCTCGCGGGAGCGTATATCCCGGCAGTGGACCGAGAAGATTTTGGTAGCTCATTCAACTCGAAGGAAGTGATGGTGGAGTGATCCTCAACAGGGCGAGGCAGATCCTCGAAGAGTCTGGTAGCTCGTTGAATACCCGAAAAACAGTAAAAGGTGAAAGTAAAAATGTGGGGTGAAAGTGGAGTATTTATAGGATGAGGGGGTTAGGCAGATGGTGACACGTGGCGAAGGATTGGACCTCATGGCCACCATGAGCAACCCTCTTGCTCCTTAGCTTTTAAAGCCTAGCATGTTTGGCTGAACGCTTGAAGTTGCGTCACTTCATGTCTTTGCCACCTTTCTTTAAGTCTATGAATTCCTGCAAAAGAGGCCTAAAGGAGAGATTCGAGAAAAGTCACTGGTGTGTGGCCCTATTTATAGGGTAAGTATTCTACCTGAAATCACAAGTGATGTGCATGAATGACATTGACAAAACCATGTAAGGTGACTTGTCATTTTCCCCAAAATTCAAGGGCGCGGAATCTCGTGTATGGGTGTTAGTAGGGAGTCGGTATGGTTAGCCGGAGTCCTGTAAAAGAAGTCGACACTCGGTCAATCGTGTCTCCTTGTAAAAGTAGTGTGCAAAAGGTGTAGGTAGAGAGTCGGTTTGGTTGGCTGAAGTCCTGTAAAAGGAGTCGGCACTCGGTTAACCGTGTCTCCTTGTAAAAGAAATTGGCACTCTGTCAATTGTGTCTCCTCGTAAAAGGAGTGGGGAAAAGTCATAAGGTAGTAGTCGATTTGGTTGGTCGGAGTCTTGTAAAAGGAGTCGTCACTTGATCAATCGTGTCTTCTTATAAAAGAAGTGTACAAAAGGTATAAGTAGGGAGTTGATTTGGTTGACTGGAGTCTTGTAAAAGGAGTCGACACTCGTCAACCGTGCCTCCTTGTAAATAGAGTTGGCAAAATTAATATACGGGGATCAAATTCATAAATGATGATAATTGAAGTACCTTTACTGCACTAATTTTATCTGTATAAGTGCGGAGTGCCCGTCCTTGTTAGTCGTTACTATCCCCTTTATTGGACTGCTGTCTCTTTGCACACAAATTCGATCAACATGAAGTGCCATGGAGGAAAGAGGAACAGCACCATCCGTTCAGTCATCATCGTCACTCTGATTCTCGTGGCTGTTGCGGCCCTGTTCCACGTTACCGCCACCGGAGCGGCCCTGTTCCACGTTACCGCCACCGAGTTCAATGACCGTCGACTATTAATTGAGGCTCAATCAAGTGAAAGTACTCCCGGTCCGGGTTATCGGCGGCTCCTAGCTTCAGTCAGATACACACATTATCGCCGAGCACTGATGGATGCAGAGCAGAGCCAAAGTCCCTCTGGTCCTGGATATTGAGCTTTCCGGCCGGCCTGTAATTGCGGTCATCTTCTGTTTTTTATTCCGTATAGTATTTCTTATTTTTACATTCGATATTGCTTGGTTGTCCCAAATAATGGCTTACGCTTATCAACTTACATGTTACTATTGGAGTGCTGATCAGGGTGGATTCGTGAATTGTTACCTTGGTTTCTGTTGAAAATGTATACTTTGTATTTTTGAGAATTTTGAACATGTTATTAAATTATATTTTGGTGTTTTTTGAAAATTATTCTAAGTTTGATGAATATATTTGATTTTGTTTGGTGAGTCTTTTATTTTAAAAGGATCTCATGAGAAGAGTGTGATTTACCGAATATTAACTCTGAAAATTTTTGAACAATCTAAAGATTAAGTTTACAATATGTTTAGTCTAAGGAATTAGTGAATAATTATATATCTCAACTTTGCAAAAATGAAGATCAACGGTTGTGATTGCGCATGAGGGTAGAAATATAAAAACCAGACCATCGTGCAGGCCCTCTCGATGGAATGCACGAGAATCCCTTCATTAATTACCTTCAGTTGCCTTGGTTACTCATCTGTAATCTGTACTACCTTAACCTTCTTCTTCTCCATAGACTACCTTTACGGCTTAACCTATGTTCATACGAAGAGCTTGTCCTCCCAAAAGTGAATTCCAAGTGCATCCGTCTTATTACCACTGAAGAATGTTTAAATTTAAACTTAAAACTCCTTAATCCCTAAAATACTAAAATCTTAAATCCTAAATTTAAACCTAAAATCACCAGTCTTCCAACCGTCGAGGCTGTAGACGCCGCAGCTCTCCTCCAAAGCTGACCCAGCCGTCGACGAAGTAGAAGCCGACGCCGCCTCCCCTGTAATTTTGCGACGTGTCCTCCATTGCCGTCGACGAAGCAAGCAGAAGCAGAAATAGAAGCCGACACTGCCGTGCTCCCCTGCCGACGACGAAGTAAAAGACTAGGTATTTCTTCATCCAAATCTTTGCTAATTTCATAATTTTGATTATTTTCTTTCTTCTTTTTTTGGGGGAAATTTAATGATATCCTGTAACTTATGGTCAGAATTAATTACATACATATATGATATAGCTATCAGTTCTCTACAATGATATGAGAAGAGTTGTTTAATTACATACTTGCGTTGTTGTAGTGCTTCTATAACTCTATAAGAATAGCTTCAGAACAGAACTGGATTCTATGATTCTACGTCACACTGACTGGAAAATTTTTATAAATCCAGTCATTAAATTGTATACATGAATGCTTACTATTGCTATCTATGAACCTGTGTAACCAAAGAATGTTTGAATATGTGTGATCCTGTATGGTGCGTGTGTGCAGACCTACATGTTGACCATGTGCATCTATACAATGCATTTGAAAGGGGTTCATGTGCATTTTTTTTATTTTAGGACATGTGCATTTGTGTTTGTTTATAGAGTGCATTAGTAGGCCTTGTTTTTGAAGTAGTTAGTGTGCTTTTGTGCTTATATACTTCGTGCATTTTCTAATGATTATAATGTGCATCCATTGGCTAGCTGTACAATTATATGTGTTTGGGCAGTCTGCAGACACACTTTAATTAATTAGCTCAAAGTTTAGTACTTTGTAAACAAGAAATAATGGAGTTATTTGTAGTATTTGTGTAAGTTAAAATAATTTGGTAATGCAACATTTGTATAATTCAATTTATGGCAAAATTTATGAGCAAAAGAGTATGTATGTTTGGTACAACAAATTATTTAATTACATTTAAAGTGTGACTGCAGATAGGGAATCACTGGATGGAGTGTATGGTCTTCAAATGTGTTAAAAGAAATTCTAAGTGTTTTTTTTTTTTTAACATTCTAATTGGTTAAAAATGTATGAAACGCTGAATGAACATATTGTGCATTTTGTTGTTGTGATATTGAGCATGTTACCTTATTGTGTTGTGCATCTGGGATGGGTTAATTTGTGCTGGAATGAGTGTGGTTGTTGTGCAACAAATATAAGCGAAATATAGATGATTAACAATGAATCCACAATATTTGACTTCCTTGTCATTATACCAATTGCACTACCATTTAGATGATTCAAGAATGGTGGCTCTAGTGTTGAATAATCTGTAAGGGCCTTTTCCTTAAAAAAATTTAACTAACCATGGCAATTTGCTGCCTTACTTTCTGGGGAAAAAGATGGAATATAACCTGTAATTTTCTATGCAAACAGTCTATCACCGGAAACAAATATAAACCAGAGCCTGGAGTCAATTCCAGTCTTACTACAATTAATTATGCTAATTAAGGTGTGTTTCTAAACGGTAATGAAAACTTAAAACACTTTTGAAGTAAGTTTTTTAATGTTATTATTTTAGATGTGCTGTATTTACTGAGTTTTTTGTGCATTCTGTTGTTTTATTACTGAGCATTACTAGGTAAAATGTGCATTTCAGAAATTAACAGATTACATAATTGAGTTGTTTGAATGTGGTATGGGGTAAGGGTAATATGTGCAGTAAGGGGTGGTTTCTGTGTGCAACTGAAATAAGTTTTTGTGTCCAACATGAAATAGTTAACCAATTTTTTAATACATTAATATATTTTTTGTGTGTGCACAAGTGGGATAGAGTATTTTGATTGTTAGCTTTTTTCCTAGCAGTGAGCTCTTCTTTGTTCTTATTTTGTACGCGTTTTGTATTGAGCAGTTGCAGCAAAGAATAACAAATCCAAGAAGTAACCACGAGAGGATTCAGTTGGGCATAACACCGATGATGATGGAGATGGGACATAATATGAATTTACAGCAGAAGAAGTGGAAAGGTATATGATTTTATTTGGCGTATGGAGTTTGTTAAACATATTAAAACTGTGGAAGCGTATTGCTTGGGATATGAATTTATTTTTTGTTGGGTTGTGGTCTGTTGTTTAACAGAAATGGTCTACATATTTTGGTGATTACAGCTGCACCCAGCAGAGCTTCATAGATCAGTTGCAAGTTATTGGAATAGGGACTCGGGCTGGATTTGGTTACAGCTTGAACACTTGCTCCCGGATGCTATATTAGATAAATTAGCTGCTACCATCATATTCGAAGACCAAGAAGCTAATGATCTCATCGGCTGGAGAAATGAATCTTCTGGAAATTTTTCAGTTAGTTCTGCCTACAATCTTGCTGCTGATCACATAGAGCCAGTAGATGCAGCAAAGTGGAATGCTATGTGGATTTTGAAAGCCCCTAGTCGTATTAAAACCTTCCTATGGCTATCTCGACATGGAAGAATCATGACTAACAGTATGAGAGCAAGAAGAGATATTGCCCTCTGACAAATGCTGGCTCTGTTACATGACACAACCCTACGACCAACTACAAAAATTTTGTAACATGATTAAAAAAAAAGAGGAAAAAATAAAGAGTTAATTTCATTTTTTGTCCTAGATTTATAGGTGGCAATCCACTTTAAGTCCTTTTTCATTAGAACATTTACTTTTGGTCCTAGTATCATTGTGACATGATCATTTTTGGTCCTTTATCAACAAAACAGTTTAAATATCGTTAAATTCAATGATGTTTTGGTCTTCAATTATGGATGTTTTCAAAAAAAAAAAACATAAAAAATATAATGGTTCAACATACTTTGTATAAAAAAGATTGAAATGGCTTTGTATTTAACGATATTTTGATGATTTTGTTGATGGAGGACTAAAAATGGTCATGCCGCAATAATACTATGATCAAATGAGGATGTTTTAATAAAAAAATATAAATCATAACTACAAATGAGCCAAATAAACTCAGATGGACTATGAGGTGAGATCTGAGCCGTTGATCTAATCTAGATCAACAGCTCTAATCAAGAAAATTATTATTAAAAAAAAACGCGTATCCTGTCAACATGCATACAAATGATCAACTGTTTTAAACCGATGCACCTTAAGATATAAAACAACGCACCTTAATTTATAAAACAACGCACCTTAAGTTTAAACCGATGCACCTTAAACTAGAAAAGTGATGCATCTTAAACTATAAAACAACGCACCTTAAGTTTTAAACTGATGCACCTTAAACTATAAAAGTGGTGCACTTTAAGCATTAAACATAAGGTCAAAACTTAATGTGCGTATTTTTATAACTGAAGGTATGTATGTTTAATACTTAAGGTGGTGTGCCACTTTCTGAGTATTGACCTTATGTATTATTAATGAATTATACTTATATCTATGTAATTATACTATTATACCTTATGTTTAAAAATATATAGAGAGATTGCCATACAACTAAGCTAATAATTACATGAAAGAAGGGATGAGAATTGACACACTAATTATCATAATAATTATTAGAAAATTAAGCTAATAATTACGGGAAAGAAGAGATGGGAATTGGCAGAATAATTACCATAATAATTATTAGACAATTATACTAAGGAATAAGGTTCAAATTGGCCACTGAATGTAACTTAAAAGTGCAATTAGACCACTGAACCAAAAAAAATACAATTAGGCCACTAAACCCTCTAAATATATGCAATTTCACCTAATAGCATGTTACCAGCCATTTAATCAGGTTACTTGCTTACATTTTAAAATAATTTTTAATAATAAACTATTAAAATAAAAAAATTAAAATCATTTAAAAATTTTAAAAAAAAACACACACACACACACACCATAATAAAGCAAAAGTTGTTTTGTGAAAGAAGTTGAGTTTCCGAATATAATAATAATAATAATAATAATAATAATAATAATAATAATAATAATAATAATTAATTAATTAATTAATTAATTAATTAATTAATTAAATTTGATTCATCCACATGTTTCCTATCAAGGTGGCAATGGTATTACTAAAGGGAGGGGAGGGGTGGCCGCAGGTGTGTTATTATTATTATTATTTTTTAATTTTTTTAATTTTTAATTTTAATAGTTTATTATTAAAAAATATTTTAAAATGCCAACCCACTGTCTATGTAAGCAAGTAACCTGAAAAAATGCATGGAAACCTGCTATCAAGTGAAATTGCATACATTTGAAGTGTTTAGTGGCGTAATTGCACTTTTTTTGGGTTCAGTGACCTAATTGCACTTTCAGGTTACGTTCAGTGGCTAATTTGAACCTTATTCCTTATACTAATAGATGCACAATTAATTTCTTAATTACCACAATAGTTATATGCAATTAAACTAATAATTACACGAAAGAAGGGATGAGAATTGCCATAATAAGTTTAATTACCATAATAATTAGTAGACTATTATATTACTATCCGTGTAATTATTAGCTTAATTATCATAATAATAAATAGGTATTTATTTAATATATGTGCAATTAATGCCTTAATTACCATAATAATTATTAGTCAATTATATATATATATATATATATATATATATATAGAGAGAGAGAGAGAGAGAGAGACAGAGAGTGTGTGTGTGTGTGAGAGACAAAAGTGTCATTTTCTTGCTCATTTTAGAAAAAAAAAAGTTTGAAATTTAAAATAAGTCAACACAAGATTACAATACTTAACAAAATTAAATCATATTTAAGTAAATATCTTAAATTCGGGACATGTATATATAAAAATTACCAAATAAAGTCATTACTGATTTATGTATACATGACTTTATTTGATATGCTTTATATATATGTATATATATAGATTTTTTTTCCTAATTTGTTATAAGGTTAGAAAATTATATATTATACATGTTGTCATAAAAAAATTAGAACTTTGTTTTTCCAAAAAAATAAAATAATATTTTTACTGTTTCACGCTAATTGTCATTAAGTTATAGAAACTAGAAAGTTTGTAATGACTAAAGTTTATTTACAATGAAAAAATAAAAATTAAAAAATGAAGTAATAAAATAACTACAATGAACTAATTGTGCAATTATATTGGTTTCTTAAAAAAATTATTTTAGTGTTAATTTAAATAAAATACACATGCATGTCACCCGAATTGGAATAGTTTTTGTAATCCAAAATAAATTGTAATGGTCTTATTAATAAATATTAATATCACAAAAAAAAATTGTAATAGTCTTATTAATAAATATTAATATCAATATAGAATCGTTATTGATGTGAATGAATATTTGGCACACTAAATTTTATTCTGCAATGTTGGTTAAGATATCTTATTTAACTATTTCAAATTAAATGTTACTTTTTGATTGCTTTTTTTTTTTTTTTTTGTCTATAATAATACTAATTTTGTGTACAATTATTAATCAACTGAAGATTTTTAGTAAAGACTGAAATTACATCGAGTGACATATTTACATCATTCGTTAAATATTACCCCGTATATACTTTGAAATTATTCATTAACCTTAAAGGTTGGGCCATTTGTGATGTTAATGAGAAATATATAGCACACTCTTGACATTTTCAATGGTACTCTATTGGTTGTAATGAAATTAGCTTACCATGTTATAGAAGCATGCATATTGGCAATGACAAATGCTGACACCAATATACTAATAGCTAATGGCTATCACTCCATCATACCCAAGACTGCAGTTCAAGTTTAACAGAATACAATTTTCATCGATGCTTTCTTATGCAATTACCATCAACTAACAAAAGGTAGGTCAAACACTATTGAATGTTGGCTTGCTATTATAGAAACCAGTTTTTGTTCATGTCAATTATATGTGGGTATATGATTGCATCAAGAGTGAGTAATCTAAACGTGCTCAAAATCTTAATTTTCAAGCACGCCTTTCAGTCATTGTTTCCGACACCAACTAGCATTGCCCCATTGTCGGAACAACCCGTTTACCACCTGCCCTTAAACTAGTACTAAACGTAATATTATGAAAAATTGATTTGTATATAACTTCAATCAAATTTTATTATTATTATTATTATTATTATTTTTTTAGGATAGTCAAGTTTTATTAATCGAATGAAACACATAAAATAAGACAAAATAAGCATTAATTTTGAATGTAATAACCTAATTATAATGAATATCTTATTCAAAAATTTCATAACAAATAATATAAGATATTATCGAAGTACTACCCGATACTAAACTTCTAGTTTAATTTAAAAGTATACCTTTTTTTTTATAAATAAAATATCTAAGGATACCAATATTCTAAAATAATAAATCTGCATTTATGATTTCTAATTAACAATCATAACATAATAATGATGGTATGCTTAAATTCTTTTATAGATACAGAAAGAGTGATCGATATTCGGAAACTCAAAAATCGAAATACAGACAGGCTTGGTAATATTGCATTTATCGCACATGACTGTCGATTGATCTCCCTTGCATTTAGCTGGTAACATAAATACTATTGCTCTTGGCATTACTATAAACCTAGGAGATGTTTTGTTTGCTCCAATAGGAGGTGTTTTGCTACTACAATAGGTGGTAGTGTAAATCTTAAATTATAATTTAATTATAATTTTTAATATTTTTGTATTTAGCAAATGGTTTTAGACCCCTATTTATAAATTATTATAGGCCGTTTAGTTGGAATTAGAGAATTAAGAGGAAAATGAATTGTAATTTCATAGAAAAAAGAATAAAGTCAGAATTTAAATTACATTGTTTGGTATGCAAGAATAAACTGAGTAAGAATTGAAAGAGAATAAGTAAATAAAGACTAAAATATCCTTGTATAATAATAATAATAATAATAGTAATAATTAATAAGAGCAAAATTGTAAATTACAATAGAATTCCAATTCCACGGTGTGGAGTTACAATTCATAGGGGAACCCCATTACTTGCAATTCAATACTTCAACCAAATAATGGAATTGCAATTCAATGGAGTTTGGTAGGAATGTGATTGCAATTCCATACTACCAAACACCCCATTATTTTGACTTTTTGTTATCTTCATTCTTCAAGTTTGGTTTGTTCTTCTTCACAACATCATAATCACATGTTCAACACTACGTTGAAGACAAATGAAGAGTTGAGAATGAATGAAGAACCAAACAAAACAACCTACTTGTGGTTAACAATAACTCTCATTTCCCAAGAAGCGCCAAATTAAACTATTGTCCTCAAGAGCCAAACTTATTCATAATTCAATTTAAATTTGTAATTTTTCTACATTTAGCATAGGGTTTTAGGCCCCTCTTTCTCAATGACTATTTTCAACTTTCCACCAACTTCATTCTTCATGTCTAATTTGTTCTTCTTCATGGCGTTATAATCACAAGTTCAACACTGCGTTGAAGATGAATGAAGAACCAAAGCAAACAACATAGTTGTGATTAACAAGGACTCTCATTTCATAGCAAGCACCAAACCTATAATCCTCAAGAGCCAAACCTATTCATGAGTTTTTTATTTTGTTTTGTTTGTGTTTTTTTTTTTAACTTAAAATATGTAATCCTATATGCATCCAATCCACCAAATCCGTCATTAGTGGATCAGATCATACTGGATCCATACCCCTAACGGACGTGGGTGTGGATGAGATTTTTCAAATCGATATTTCTTTAACGGATTGAATGTGACTTCACTCCAAATCCGCTCCAATCCACTCCGCGTTCACCCTTAAATTTTTCAATGTTTCTTTCTAAAATGGGGAAAAAAAGAAATTGTATTTTGACAATATCGATTTGGTTAGAAAAAAGTATGAACAAATAAGTATTCATTAAGGCATTAATCTAGTAGATGAGAAATCTCACTTAAAACTTATTTTTTTGTGATAAATTTGAACATTAGGAGTTTAAATTTGTGTTAGACTCCTTTGTGTATAGAAGTATAATTTAGTGTTGAGTTTTGAAAAACTTTAATAATAACAATAACAATAAAAACTTGAAAAACTTTCCTCAAGCTAAATGTAGATGCATCTATCGATTCTACCAACGACAAGATGGGTTTTGGCTGCGTGATCAGGGATGAGCATGGCAAGTTCGTGGCAGCAAGAGGAATCCAGTGGAATGGTGTGTTCTCACTCAGAGAAGCCGAAGCTACTGCTATAAGGGAGGCATTAAGTTGGATTAAAAGTTTAAGCCTTGATAAAGTCTTCTCTACAGGTTGTTAACAGTCTCAATTCGTTTCTAAGAGAATCATCATTTCATGTAATTCTAAATGACATTAAAAACGTGTTGTGCGACTTTTCGCATGTGTTTTTATCTTTTGTAAAGCGATCAGCGAACGGTGTTGCTCATGCTATAGCTAGGCAAGCCGTTTCTAGTACTGGTTGCTCCGAGTGGCTTTCTGTTTCGCCACCTTTTCTTTGTAATGCTTTGTTTTCGGACTTGAATTAATGTTATGTTTTATTCTCAAAAAAAAAAACAATAATAATAATAATAATTTAATTTCTTTTTGAAAACAACAGCAACAACAACATTGGCCAAAATTATCTTTATGTTTTTTTGGGCAAAACACAAAGTATGCATTTTTTAAAAAGATCATACAAATGTGGATAGATTATACCATGGACCAATATTAACCTTGCATTGTGCATTTTAATTCAACATGACATTTAAATTATATGCATGCAATTAACATATTATGTGTCTGCAACTAACATATTGTGTCCCTATAAATAAATTGAAGGTATATAATATGTTAAATGAATGTACATAATAAGTTAATTGTAATAAATGCATAATTTATTAATTAAATATAGTTTTGGACTAAGGTCCAAAATATAAAATGACATTTGGCTATGATATGGAAAATTATTTTGTGGACACGGGTTCATCTTATTGAGTTTAAAAATACACAATTTATATACTGAATGTTCATAATTTACCTACTGAATGTTCACAATTTTTTTTTTTTGAGTACTACTGATTCGCTTACAATGTAGTATCTGTTCATAGTTACTTTCTTAACATACTGAAGCACAAAGAGTCTTACAATGTAGTATCTGTTCATAGTTACTTTCTTAACATACTAAAGCACAAAGAGTCAACAGTCGCTTCCACTGAAGCTCGAACCCACTCTCTTCCATATAGGAGTGTAAATTAGATGCCACTAAACAATGTTCAGTATATATTTTGACCGGTCTGCATAACTGATAACAATTGGCAAATATGGTAACCTGCATTACATGCACCTATGTGTACGAGGGGATTTGTGACCCAAGTAGTGAAAGTTGCGGTGGTACAATGTTGATTTGTTGTGCAGCAGCACTGTACCATATCTTTGCAGTCTTGCAGCTGCACTGCACAGTGCACACCCTCCCATTTCCCATCCCCCTCTCAGCCACCCACCCAAGACCCTAGGATCATCATATCTGGGACAATTAATACACTTCATTTAAAGATATAAATAGAGGATACTTGAGAGTTGAGACTTGAGAGAGAGAGAGGGGGTGGCTAATCAAGGGTTTTTGTCAAAAATTTAAAAGAGATAAAGAGTCACGTGGCTATGACTTGCACGCTCGGCGGGTGAATGATCCATCGGTTAATGAGTTCTTTTTTTTTTTTTTTTTTTTTTTTTTTTTTTTTTTTTGAAACAATCGGTTAATGAGTTGTTTAGTTGGATACAATTGTAATTTAATTATAACACAATTTTTTGATTATTTAAATTATATTGTTTGATTAGTGAGAATTATAATTCCATTAAATTACAAATTTTTTTTTATTTAGTTGAAATGCAATTTATATTCTCCCTATATGAAGTGCAATTCAACGGGGAAGAGAAATGGATAAAGGAAGAAAAAAATCATTTTACCTTTAATTATTATTAGTATTATTATTACACACGAACATTTTAGTATTTATACGACTTCTTCCATTCTCATTCCCAATAATTTTATTAATCTTTATCAAACAATGTAATTTGAATTCATACTTTATTATCACATTATTCTTTTCTCACCGAATTATAATTTCTTCTTTCCTAATCCCTTCATTCCAACCAATCGCCATGTTATTAATGGGAAAATAATTGTTTTAGTTTATTAATTATATTCATATTGTAGACTCAATTCATTTATTATTATTATCACACACAGAATTTTTCCTTTAAGTATGTGTAAAGTGATAGTTTTAGTTTACCATTAACCAATTATGTTAATAATAATAATAATATATTTTAAAATTTCATATTAATAAATGACACTTTAGTCATTTTTTTTATTTATATCATTTTATATTAAATAATTAAGTATCGTTGAAGTTGAGGGGCATTTTTATTTTCAATAATGTAGTTAAAACTTCAAAATGGTTTTGATTTCTAAATTTACTAAATAATACGTGTTGAAATAAATATTAAGAATTTAAGTACTTTGTTATTTTCATGTCAATAAGTTTGAGGGAGTCTTTAATCTATAAGCACTTTTAATTCATGGGTCACACTAGTGTGAGATCGTCTCACGGATCCTTATTCGTGAGACGGGTCGAGTCGGGTCAAAGTACCATGCAAATGTCATACTTATATGTGCAAATATCATACTTATATGGTCAAATATAACACTAATCAAGAATACAATTTTTGTTACTTATAAGAGAAAAAGTAATACATTTTTCATAATAAGTAATGTTGACAAGTGCCCCTTACTTATAATGGCAAATATAATACTTTTGAGGAAAAAAGTAATACTTTGAAATTGAAATGTAAAAGTATTGTATTTTCCCTTAAAATATTACATTTACCCTTATAAGTAACACAAATTTTATTCCTGATTAGTATTATATTTGAGCATATAAGTATGACATTTGTGCATATAAGTGTTACAATTGCATATTGATCCGACCCGTCTCATGGCGAGACAGTCTCACACAAGTTTTTGCCTTAATTTCATATGTCATTTACATTTTCTTTATAACAAAATCATTGATTATACCACAGTTGCATTTTCAATTTTTCATTTGTAACAAGACATCACAAAAGATAAACAACTAATATTATTGAAAGATATTTATAAAAAAGCTTGTTATGAAATAGCTTGCTCACATAAAGAAATGTTAATCAATGTCTGTTATTTGAGCATCCATTTTACTTAAATGTTGTTCAAGAATTTATGTCAAAAATAAAAACATTACAAATAATATACTACACTACTATAGGAATATATGAAACCAATCATATAAATATCACCTTGATTATTTAGAAAGATACATTCATTTTATAACCAGTAAATTAACATTTAACAAAGCTAAAGATAACTATATATATATATTTATAAATCTTAGAAAAATAACAATTCTTTATTACGAATGAAGATAATCAGTATATATGAAGGTTTGGTTGAAGAAATTAAAGAAAACTCTATAAATTGACTAATATGTCCTTCAATAATTTGAGAATTTGAAGTGCAACATTAATTTTAATAGAATTTATTAGTAATTGATTAAAACGGATACTTTATACATTATTAAAGGGGGAATATGTATATGGTAATAATTCATGAGTCTACAGTATGTATAATTAATAGACTAAAACTGTCATTTTTCCTTTATCAATTTGATAGTTGACTTTTAATTGGACTTAAATGGTTAATTGATTATAACATTTATCAATTTTCATTATCGATTTTGAATTTAACCATGAATGGTCCACCGACTATTGATTTTGTTATAATATTAAGCATTCTATCAAATATTTATTTAACACAAATTAAATTTAAAGGTAATAATGTAAAAATTAGCTTGTTGTTGAGATGGACAAATATTGAGTTCATAAACTTAATACATTTGGTTCATCACTAGTGAGAATGTAAATAATTAAAAATTTACATTATTAACTTTAGTTTTAATATTTAGTAAATAGATATTTAAATGGAGGATCAAAATTGGAACAAAATCAAGAGTGAATGGACCATTTATGGTCAAATTAAAAGTCAATGATAAAAATTAATAAATGTCAATAATTAATAGACCATTTATGGTTCAATTAAAACTCGGTGATAAAAAAAAAATGATAAATGTCAATAGTCAATAAACCATTTAGGAATTAAGTTTTACTTTAGAAATATTAATTACAACTATATTACACCATTCTTTGTAAGGTAATTTTATAATTTTCACCATTATTGTTTACGATTCAATGATTCATTCATTAAACTAATGCTTCTTTAAATTCTTAACATTTTTATAATTTCTAAATTTGACATATATTAAATTTAATACTCCAAATATATTATTCACTGGTAAAAAAAAAAAAAACTCTATCTCTTTTGCTTGTTTTCTTATAATTTGTAATTTTTTTGATATTAAATATGGAATAGTACTTTAACATGAAATACTATGAAAAATTAAATTATAAATAAAGACAATTGTAATCAAATCTTCCCGACATTTGACCAGTAGGGACAACCTACTGGCCCTTTAGGTTTGAGCTGGATAGCTATGACAACCTAGACGGGTTAAGTTTATCTAGCGAGCATTATTATTTTTCTCAATTTTTGAATATATAAATGATATATTTTGTTCAAGCCACGAGGTGTCATAAACATACTCTAATTGGAAGAGACACCTTTGAGCCCATATCATATTCAGACTAATTCCCGTTCACACTAAACCAGCACAATTAAGAGACAAAGTGTTGGTCAGATCTATTTTTCCATACAAGAGGAGGCAAATGATATATATTAACAGTAAACTAAATATTACAAAAATAAATAAATTAAATTTTATGTATCTTGAGTTAAATATCGTCAAGCGAGTAATTTGGAGGGAAAGTGGAGAGTAAGAATCTCACGTGACATTAAAGTCTCCCAAGCCGGTACAGCGTATAGTTGCAGTAGCAAAACAACCCGCCAAGAACCCAGAATCCTGTTAGGACACTGATACGATTTAAGGGAAGGTATGTAATAGCAGCCTGTATATAAATGGCAGCTTAGGGTTTTCTTTCATCACACACTCTCACTCATTCATCATACACCATTTTTCAGCGCTAGGTTCGTTCCCCTCTCCTCTTTAAGCATAGATTGTTTTTTGTTTTTCCTTTTTTTGGTGGTGTTTATGGATATTTGTGTATGTATATGTGTTTATATCGTGTATGTTTGAATGTATATATGATTTTTGTAAGTATTCTTCATCTGATCTCTTCTCTCATTGCTCTTCTGGTGTTTCTATGGTTTTATTTGTTTTGTTTTTGTTTTTGTTTTTCATTTTTTATGTCACGTATGCATATATGTGTGTGTTTTATGTTATGTATGTATATGTGTGTGTGTATGTATGTATGTATGAGTAGATATGATTTTTGTAAGTATTCTTCATCAGATCTCTTCTCTCATTGCTCTTCTGGTGTTTCTATGGTTGTATATGTGTGTGTGTGTGTGTGTGTGTGTGAATAGATATGATTTTTGTAAGTATTCTTCATCTGGTTTTCTCTTTTATTTCTCTTCTGATGTTTCTATGGATGATCTGGGGTTTTATATCGCGTATCATGTATGTATATTATATGTGTGTGGGGCCGTAGGGGGATATACATATGTCAGATATGTATGCATAAATCAGAATCTCATCTTTTATTCATCTTTTGGTGTTTCTAGTATGGATGAAAGTGTACCTTTTGTGTTGATGATGGTTTATTAATTAATTATTTAATTTTCTACAGTGATCTTTATTCTTTGGGCAAACGATTTGAAATAGAGTTTGTTTTTTTATTTTTACAAATTTTGTCTGCCTTATGTTTGAAAATAACGCTTGGCTAGGGCAGTTTAGTGGTTTACACCGAAGGTTACTTTATTATTATTGTTGTTATTATTATTTACATTATTATTTCTATGATACAGTTTATTATTGCTCCTTTTGGTTTTTGGACACTGCAGTTAGATCATTTTTTAATATTTATAAACATTTTAATAAAGTTTATTTTTAGTATCATATTTTTAATTGAATGAATATATATTCGTTGATGTATGTTATGATGCACATAAATATTGAACTTTGTAAAATTGTTAATTTTAAAAATTGAAAAAAATACATTTAAAAAAAAAATTATGTGCAGCTTTCACCTATTTCAAAAATTCCCCAATTCTTAAGCAAATTTTAATTTTTACACTTATCGTATATTGCATGTCATTGTGTATTATACTCTGTCTTATGTTCTAGAAAAAATATGTTTCATGTGGGTTTCTTAGTAATTGCAAGTAAAATTCATTTTTTCAAATTGTAACAGTCCCATTTCAACTGCAAATATGATGAGATGTATGTATGGCCAATGTTGTTATACTGGAAACTGAGCTAACAATCAACTGCATTACTTGTTTCATGCATTTATGCATCTTTGTTTCATTTTACATCTAACTAAGCTCCAATTCTCAAATTTGTTTTTGATCTGTTTTTTGTGTTGATTTTTTTCCTGTGAGTTAAAAGTCTCAACTTTCCCTTTGTGTTGGTTATTTAGATATTCACTAGAAATGGAGCCTCCACTGTCTCTGCCTCCACCACCACCTATACCACCAAATGTTACACCAAAAGTAGTTTCAATGGGTAAACGTGCTGTAATGGAGCGTCGTGGTTTTGGTACAAAGGGCCAGAAGATTCAGCTTGTCACGAATCACTTCAGGGTGAGCTTGGCAAACACTGATGGATGCTTCTTCCAGTACAGTGTAAGTCCCTTTTTGGCTTTCTCAGTTATCAGATATCAAGCATTTGTGTATCTTTCTAGTGCATTGCATTTGATTTGATAGGTCATATGGTTTCTGTGGTTCTCAGGTTTCCTTAATGTATGAAGATCGAAGCCCTGCTGAAGCAAAGGGTATTGGAAGGAGAATTATGGATCAAGTGTATGAAACTTATAGATCTGAGCTTGCAGGTAGGTATTTTGCCTATGATGGTGAGAAGACATTGTTCACGCTTGGTGCATTACCAAGTAACACATTGGAGTTTACTGTTGTATTGGATGAGGTCACATCTAATAGGTATACAATGTCATATTGCCTTTGATATTCATGGAATAGCGAGTGAGTTGTATGTTTTTTTCTTACTTCCCTAAACTAATAATTGTTGATAGAAACGCCGGAGATGGAAGCCCAGACGGTAGCCCAGATAAGGGTGACAGGAAGAGATCAAAGAGGCAACCTAGGTCCAAGACATACTTAGTGGTTATAAGCTATGCAACAAAAATCCCAATGCAAGCCATTGCGGATGTGCTTCATGGGAGGGAGTCTGAAAACTTCCAGGAGGCAGTGAGAGTGTTGGATGTTATACTTCGCCAGCATGCTGCTAAACAGTATGGATTTCGTTGTGTACTGTTATTTGTTTTGGTCATTTAGATATGTGGGAACTGGAAACTGCATCAATTGAGGCTGAAATCTTTCATAATCACATGTCTCTTTATTCATCTTCATCAAATACCATCCGTGACCTGGAATAAAATCATTTCGATTGATCCTTTGTCTGTTTTTGTTCAATGAATTTAAGACATTGTCTGGATGTAGTTGTTTTGTTGCTAGCTTATTCACTGTCTTTCATCTGCAGGGGCTGCCTTCTTGTTCGCCAATCTTTTTTCCACAATGAGCCAAAGAACTTCATTGACCTACGTGGTGGTGTTTTTGGATGTCGTGGCTTTCATTCAAGCTTTCGTGCTACTCAGGGAGGCCTGTCATTGAACATGGGTAACTCTCTTCGATCATTTAACATATTATTCTCCTCTTTTTTTTTCCTCCCTTTACAAAATAAATCTTCTAAACTTATGAGTTCTTTATAGATGTTTCAACTACAATGATTGTGAGGCCTGGTCCAGTAATTGAATTCTTGGTTGCAAATCAAAATGTCAGAGATCATCGTGAGATTGATTGGATAAGGGTAGCTGATCTTTTATTGATTATCTAACTTCGTATGACAAGAGCTATATGATATTGATGTTCTGTTTGGTTAAACAGGCTAAGAAGGTGCTCAAGGGTCTTAGAATTGTTGCTAGTCCCAGTAATAGGGAAAGTAAAATTACTGGCTTGAGTGATATGGCTTGTGCAGAGCAAACGTATGCTACTCTTTCAAGTGGTTTTTATCTATTGCTTAAACCAGATCTTTAATATGTTTTCTGAAAAAAAAAATCTTCTCAGGTTTCTATTGAAGCAGAGGAATGGTAAGGATGAGAGCAGTGTTGAGATGACGGTTTATGATTATTTTGTCAATCACAGACGGATTCCTTTGAAAATTTCTGGAAGTTTGCCGTGCATTAATATTGGGAAGCCCAAACGGCCAACATTCATTCCTGTAGAGGTACCTAATGTGCCATAAAGTTTTAGTTATCTGTATATAGAACTAAGTTCACTGAAGTCACTGATGAACATGTTGTATGGGCTGCCATTAAAGCTTTGCTCCCTGGTTTCACTGCAACGATACACCAAGTCACTGTCCAATCTTCAGAGGGCTTCGCTTGTAGAACAATCTCGACAAAAGCCACCTGAGCGCATGAGAGTCTTGACTGATGTGAGATTTTGTTCTTAAATGCACAACTGCTTAAATACTTTTATCACTTCCTAGTATATTGAATCATCACAATCTTAATCTTCTTCAGGCACTGAGCCGCAGTGCTTACAATACTGACCCTCTACTTAGATCTTCTGGAGTTGCCATCGGTGATCAATTCACTCGAGTAGAAGGCCGTGTTTTGCAAGCACCAAAGGTAACCATTGTTATGAAGTTCTAGTTGCATGTGAGGTGTATTCTTTCCTTTGGCTAGAAAGGTAACTCTAAACCTTGTTTTTAAAGAGAGCTAATTGAATCTATCTTGTGTTTCAGTTAACTGCAGGCAATGGGGAGGATTTTTTCCCGCGCAATGGAAAGTGGAATTTCAATCAAAAGGTAAAGAATGTTTCAATGGCTTTTTGTTACCAAGATATTTCAAGACTGGTCATCATTAACTCCTAATCATCTCCCAGAAATTGGCTGAACCTGTCAAAATTGAGAGATGGGCTGCTGTGAATTTTTCTGCTCGCTGTGATGTGCGCAAACTCTGTAAAGATCTACACACCTGTGGACAAAATAAAGGAATTGTGATCAATCCTCCTTTTGATGTATTTGAGGAAAATCAACAATTTAGGCGTGCCCCTGCTCCAGTGAGAGTGGAGAAGATGATAGAGATGTTGAAATCAAAACTTCCCAGCCCCCCTCAGTTTCTTCTTTGTATTCTACCAGAAAGAAAGAATTCTGATCTTTATGGTACATATGTTTGTGCTTGACTGAATATTCTTTTCACTTTAGTATCTATGAAAGACTAATGAAATCTTCCCATGCTAGGGCCATGGAAGAAAAGGAATCTTACTGAACTTGGAGTTATTACACAGTGCATTGCACCAACAAGAGTGAATGATCAGTATTTGACAAATGTGCTACTGAAAATCAATGCCAAGGTATTCCATCCACATATAATTCAAGAGTGTGATGCAAAAAAAAAAAAGAAAAGAAAAGAAATGATAACAATAACTTCATTACTCACAAATATTTCCCTGATTTATTGCAGCTTGGTGGTATGAATTCCTTGCTAGCGGTGGAGTATACTCCATCGATTCCTATGGTGTCTAAAGTTCCCACACTTATAATTGGAATGGATGTTTCTCATGGCTCACCTGGACGTGCAGATGTGCCCTCAATTGCTGCGGTATTATGATTTGCTGTAGTATTTCATCTTCTTTCAAAACTCTTCTCAAATTATCAATGACATGTTCTTGTTGAAACCATTAGGTAGTGAGCTCCAGAGAATGGCCGCGTATTTCTCGTTACAGAGCTGTTGTTCGTACTCAGTCACCAAAACTTGAGATGATTGATTCTCTTCATAAGAAAGTCTCAGATACTAAAGATGATGGCATTTTCAGGTTTGTGATCTGTGTTGCTTAGCTGATGTCACTCTCTTTCTTTGGCTAAAATATTCTTCTCTATAATTTCTTTCAGGGAGGCCTTGATTGACTTCTATTCCAGTTCCGGGCAGAGGAAACCTGATCAAATTATAATATTTAGGTATTATTTTTCACCATCATATGTTTGAGGATGTACTAATAAATAAAAATGTGAGGTCCTCTTTAAAAAAATTAAGGTGAAATAAAAAGAAAATGATTTCTATAGTGTTTGCATATGTGAGCATAGTATTAACTTCATTCATTTTAATGTGTAGGGATGGAGTGAGTGAATCCCAGTTCAACCAAGTGTTGAATATTGAGTTGGAACAGATCATTGAGGTTTGTCCTTATAATAACTTGCTATAACATACATCATCTCTTGACCCTTTTGGTCATCATTAAACATATGATATTCTTTGTAGGCATGTAAATTTCTTGATGAAAATTGGTCTCCTAAGTTCACGATGATTGTTGCACAAAAGAATCACCACACTAAATTCTTCCAGAGCAATTCTCCCGAAAATGTTCCCCCAGGTTTGTAACTCTTCTCTCCATTGTTAGAATGCTAATATGTGTGCAAACGGGTTACATTCATACTGCATTTTCATATGCAGGGACTGTTATCGATAATGGGATCTGTCACCCCAAGAACAATGACTTCTATCTGTGTGCACATGCTGGGATGATTGTAAGTCCTCAGCTCCTATAGTTTATTGCGTTTTACAAGATTTAAGAGTTGTATAAAATGTTACATTACTGTAATAATTGTAATAAACAGGGAACAACACGACCTACACACTACCAAGTTTTGCACGATGAGGTCGGTTTTTCACCAGATGCACTGCAAGAACTTGTGCATTCCTTGTCTTATGTGTAAGTGAAACAGTTTGTTTCTATTCACTCTTTTGATTTTTAAACAATGTTTTTTCCGCCTAACTTTCTTGATTTATGACTTTGCAGGTATCAAAGGAGTACTTCAGCTATTTCTCTAGGTGAGTTTACTCCAAAATTTCTTGATTTTCTGAATTCTGAACTTTAAAACGATGCTCATCTCCAATATATCTGACATTTCTAAAGAAATCTCTATATCCGACACACATTTGTTTAATCTGGTCTGGTGTATATGCAGTTGCTCCCGTATGTTATGCCCACTTGGCCGCTGCTCAGGTTGGGCAGTTCATGAAGTTTGATGATTTCTCAGAGTCATCCTCTAGCCATGGAGGAGCCCCAGTCCCTGAATTGCCTGTCTTACATGACAGAGTTAAAAGCTCCATGTTCTTCTGCTGAAGAAGAATTGTTGGAGTCCTACCATATCCTTGCCATGGTTTCTACTTACTAGTTAGTACTTTTGTAGACTTAAATTTTTATTTAGAGTCTGTAGTCCTGTGACTTATTATTATGTGATGGCAAGATAATCTGCAACATGAAAATAGATGATATTAGAACTTCAGAAGCATAGTATCAATGGCTGTAATCTCTTTTTTTGGGACCTTCTTCCATATCAACAATGACAATTAGTAATGAATTAATGTAGTTTATTAATTGAAAATACATTATATTTTAATTGTATACACAAAATTTTTGGCTTAGGTTTTACAATGCAATGCGGATATAATTGGTTATGATTCATGAATCATGTAGTGTGCCAGTTGGCAAAATTTGTTGGGTTAGTTAGATTAGAGTTTACATTCTTTATGTTTATATCAGTGTAAAAATAATATTTATGATAAACAACCAAATGATAGAAATATTTTGGGATATTGAATTGAAGTGGAGTATAAAGACTAATTACTAGTATATTCTTATGAAACTAATGTTAACGTAATAAGTGAGATTGATGAGAACTGAATATTATGTGTATTAGAATTCCATAGTACAATGATAGATGACAAGTGATATATATATAGGGAGAGTCTCAGATAGAGTAGGATAGATAGACCTAACATGACTCAGATACATAGAGTCCTAATACTCCCCCGCAAGCTCAGGGCAAGCTGGTGACCTGAAACTTGTCTCGAAGAAAAGAAAATCTAGGACTGGGCAAAGCCTTTGTAAATATAAATCTAGGACTGGGCAAAGCCTTTGTAAATATGTCAGCGAGTTGATCCTTTGTTGAAATAAAATTCACCTGAATGTCTCCACTGGCAACTCTGTCTTTAACGAAGTGGTAGTCAATCTCAACGTGCGGAGTAGAAAGAGAAGCATGACCAGTATGACTAATAAGTAAACCTTTACCGTCACCAACACGAAGAGTATCGTCACCCGTGTACTCCTCGGAAGTGGATAGCGCAGCAATGTCAGGGGTGGCGTGGTTCGTTGCCCCAGTGTCAGGAATCCAGAGATGCGAATCAGAAGACCCCCAAGAATCCAGAGATGCGAATCAGAAGACCTTCTGAATACGTTAAATTGGCCAATATGAATAGCAAGCAGGTGCAGCGTGACCAATGGTGCCACCAATTGGAATTCCGTGAGCGCGAAGACCTTCTGAATACGTTAAATTGGCCTGGGGTCGTAGATTGAGATATGAATAGCAAGCAGGTGCAGCGTGACCAATGGTGCCACCAATTGGAATTCCGTGAGCCATGACCAAAGCGTGAACGGTTTCCTCTCCCACGCTGCATGCCACCGCTCGCCGCGCCACCATGCGACGCACTGGACACGCCGCTGCCGTGCGACTGAGAACCACCACCACGATGCTGCCCGCCTCTCCAGGAGCGCTGCTGTCGACCACCGCGTTGGGCAGTAAACGCCGTAGGCTGAGGCGCGGAACCGCCGTGAACGCCGTCGCCGGTGATAAACTCATACGAGCCGAGAAGATCAGCGAGTTCAGGGAGACTTACAGGTTCGCCGCGAATGTTCAGAGAAGCCGTAAGAGAATGATACTCCGGTCGCAAGCCCCGAAACACATACATGTTTTGCTCCTCCAACGACACGGGCTGATCGGCAAGAGCTAGATCCTGAACCACCACCTGTGCCTTCGCAATATAATCAACAATCGACATGTCTCCTTGCTGAATATTGTGGAACTGACCAAGCAATCGCATGGTACGTGCTCGGCTGGACGACGCAAGCGCACGTTCAAGAGCTATCCAAAGAGCACGCGACGTACCACATCCAATGGCGAGATACATGACTTCCGGCGACAAGGATGAGATCAACATGCTGAGGACTGCTTGATCATGACGAACCCACGGAGCATACAAAGGATTAGGCTGAGCGGGAGGCGGCGTTGCATCGGCGGATACACGGGCAGCAGGAGGAAGAAACGGAGTAGGGCACGGATTCGTGCCATCAACGAAGCCCATTAATTCGTGACCACGAAGAAACGGAACAACTTGCGTCCTCCAAAATAAAAAATTCGTAGTAGTCAACTTAATGCTCACAAAGTGATGAGCAGCTGACAAAGGTATAAAAGCCGGAGGAACCACAGACGATAAAGCGGCATCGGAAACAGTCCGTTCAGAAGAATTAACAGATCCTTCGGCCATAAGGAAAGAAACCTAGGCTAGCTGATACCAGATGAGAACTGAATATTATGTGTATTAGAATTCCACAGTACAATGATAGATGACAAGTGATATATATACAGGGAGAGTCTCAGATAGAGTAGGATAGATAGACCTAACATGACTCAGATACATAGAGTCCTAATAAGATTTAAATAAAGCGGTAGTCTTTTTTTTATAAGTCATTGCACATGTATTGATAAAGTATGTTTTTTTGTGTCTTCCCTTTCAGTATGCATCACCAGTAATTCATCTTCTTTTTCATCACCTGATTTATCATTTTGATTTTTAATATGTTTTTAAATTTTTTTATTTGCAAAGCTAATATGGCATTCTTTTTTTTTTTTTTTTTTAGACATTGTGTGTAGAAGTGTCAAGGTAGGTTGAAACACACGGACTAACCCTAAACCGCCCTGCGGGATAGGACCTAGAAATTTTGGCTCGCAAAAAATATGAGCCTCGCGGGTTGGCCTGAACATCAAAATTTTAAAAAATGTAAAAAAATTTAATTTTTAAACATAAAAAAATTTGATATTATTTAGGTTAAATTATTTCAATAAATAATAATAATAATAATATGATTTTCTTTTTATTTTTGATGTTAGGCTGGTAGGGCTCGTGAGTCGCACGGGGCGAGTTAGGGTTGTATACTTTCTAGCCTGCGGAGGGACTCGGAAAAAAAGCTCACGGTGAGACGAGTTGGCCCTCATTAACACCCCTAATTATGTGTAGCAACTCTCATAGATCAATTTGCATTTGTTACAATTTGACTATTAGAATTGCAATTACAATTCTAGCAGGTTTTACAATTTTTTATTATTACTTTTTATGGGGATTACTCCCGGGTATCGCGACCGTACGATGGTCAGTCCCTAAACCGTAGAGCACGACAAGACCGAATTGTGCGTTAACCGGTCTATCAGACCAATAGCCTCCGACCACCCGCCCTAGGGGGCACACAGAGCACGATTTGTAATAGTCTATCGGGCTTGATCGGTCCGACCTTCTTGCCTTAGAGTACTTCCTTCACCGTGGCCCATAAGCGCCGAGCACTTGGCTAAAGGACAATGGGTCTGCGCCTGGCCCCATGCATGACTTCCAAGTGGCGTCCATGTTGTAAGACCGGCAAATGTCCCCTGACACCCTATAAATATCACATTTAATGCTGGACGGATGACTTTTGGTCATTTTTCTCTCACAAATAGCTAAATAGCTCGAAAACCTCTGACCTATTGAAGCTAGACACTTAGGATATAATACTCTTGTATCCAGTTGATAATCAATAATGTACATTTGATCGTATTTTGACTGTACGATCCTGTATATACCATATCACTTTTATTATTATTAGTACCTTATTGATAAACATAGATTTTTTAATAAATTGATGTGATATTGTGGTTATTTTTTATAGAAAAGATAGAATTTCATGGATGAAGCGTAAATATTAAAAAATTAAAAAAAAATTTATGTGATATTTTAAAAGTAAGAAAAAATTGCATGCGAATAACCTAATTATAAATTTTTTAGGACGTCCTGTACTAAAATAAATTTAAAATGGTAAGTAAAATCAACTCCAAATCTGATCACCGGCACCAATCGATTTGAGTGGAAACTTTAATTCAAATCATCAAACCGCTATATCTATTCACAACTTTTGTCCCTGTCGTTTCTTCACGCTCCTCCCCAATTCGATTTCGCCTTCTCCTTCTTCTTCTTATTGTCCTAGCTTAGGGTTTTTTTGATTTCTCAATAATTATTGCGAAGTTAATTTTAGGAATTTTTTTCAAGAAAAAGTTTCTTTAGAAAGGATTTAATCAATGTCTGCTTCCACAGTGTCCATCACCGCCAATCCGTCCTCCGTCGCCACCCGGCGGCGAACCGCCGTCGAGAAAAGGCAGCCCGCCGCTTTGGACATTGCCGAATCCAACTTAGCGGCCGCGGCCGCTGCAGCCGCCGTCGCGTCTCCATCCACAGGCAACGATAAACACGCCGCAGGCGACGCTGCTATCAAAGATCTAAGTCAACATTCAATCCGAACGGAAACTAGAGATCCAATTCAAGCCGTCAGGAAGCCCTTGCCCAACTCAAACGGCGCCTCGCCTTCGTCTCGCCGTGCGGGGACCACGAAGAAATCTTCCAAGCCCGAGAAACCGCGCTGGCTCACGGTTGTTAGTATATTCACTAAGAATTTATGTCTTTTGTTAATCATAGTAGGTTTAATTCAGATGGTTCGGAGAATTTTTGTCGATTCGGGAAGTCGAAATACTGACGGACTCACCGTGATCTCTGACGATTTCGAGGGCAAAGTTGCGGAACTGGAGAATTTTTTGAAGAAAACTACTAAGATGATGCAAGTCCAAGTAGATGTCATCGACAAAAAGATCGAGAGTGAAATTAAAACCGTGAGAAATGAATTTAGTGAGAAGCTTGAGGAAAAAGGTGCAGAATTGGATGCAAAATTTAAGGAATTGGATGGGAGGAGTGAGAATTTGAAGAAGTTGGTGATCGAAATGGAAACCAAGAATTGGGTGTCTAAAGAAGAGTTTGATAAATTTCTGGATGAGTTCAAGGAGAAGAAAGGTGTTGAGATCAGCGATGTGAGTTTGGATGAGGTAAGGGCTTATGCTAGGGATATAGTTGAGAGGGAGATTGAGAAACACGCCGCAGATGGGCTAGGGAGGGTGGACTTTGCCTTGGCTTCTGGTGGGGCAATGGTGGTGAAACACTCAGAGCCCTTTGTTGCAAAGGGAGGGAGTAGCACTTGGATTTCTTTGACTAATCGGTATAGAGTTCATTCAGATGCCGTGAAGATGCTGACACCAAGTTTTGGAGAACCTGGGCAATGCTTTCCACTCAAAGGAAACAGTGGATTTGTCCAGATCAGGCTACGAACAGCCATTATTCCAGAGGCTGTGACACTGGAACATGTTGCTAAGGTGATTCCCTTTTCTATAATACCATAGTAATCTTTATAACAATTTCCAATCATAAGCTTCTTTGCATAATAGCATCTGCTGCTTTTTGTTATTCTATGGGATTTTATATATGTTTCCTCATTGAGTTCTAGGCTTCTAGCTTCAATTGAACTTGATTACTTTGGGTTGTACTGTAATTCAGTTCTGAACTGGATGTCAGGTTGAATTCTTTTTGTGTAGTGAGTTATAGACACACGATTGCTTTCTCCTCTTCCCTATTTTACTTGGAAAGAACTTTCACTGGCTTTTAATGCTTTCTTATAGAACATTTTCAGTATCTTTGCATGGTTTTGCTGGACTGTTTTGGTCTTTTTGGAAAGAATGAATGTTTCTTGTTATATCTAGGGATTGCATTATCATCACATGTTCTCATCTAAAATAGTTATAAGATGTTATCAATGATGTTTGCTACGTATAATATTCTTTATCTTGTAAAAAAGGAAAGAAATGTTTTATTATGACAGTAAAAATGGTGTATGACTATCTTTAAAATGGCTATGACTGATTGGTGGGAAGTCATGATTGTAGTGTCTTGAGACATGATACCCTCTATGGTCATAATAAACTTCTACTAGCAATTAATAATGAAAGTTGAAACAGCAAAGTTGAGTTGTGACACCCTGTCATGACTTGGAAAAAGGTTTTTGTATGCAGATTGCTGTTGAAATACTTAAATAAATGCCTTCACATATATCAACTATGATGGGTTTTTTGTCCCCTTGTTTCCTGTGTTCTGTTTAACTTTCCAACTCATTAACCGTCCCTCTTGTATTCCTAATATGCTAGTTTTTGGGACTTTTCAGCCTCTTCCCCCCCCCCCCCTCCTCCCTTGGCTATACAGAGTTTCTAGTTCTATGATGTTAACTGCACTTGTTACTGCTTACTCTGTCGATACGTTTGCTTTCATTTTGTTTTATCTTTTCAAAGATTGAACAGAATCTAACTGCAATTTTTTCCTCTTTCTATTTTTTTTCTTTTGTTGATAACATAATTATGCATATTTTCCTTGACAAAGGGTAATCAGGGACTGAAATTTCAATCTTATTAAAGTTACTTGGCTCATATTAAGTACTTGACAGAAGTTAGTTTTCAGCCAGCTATATTTGCAAATTATTTTACACCCATTGTCCATTGATACGTATGATAAAAGGGATAAAAGAGTTTTCATGATTGTTGTTTTAGTGAGCATATTGACAACCTTTGATTGTTCTTTTTAATGAGTATAATGGCAATCTAATTAATTGGGGCAGGGTTAGTGGTTGTGTTTGTATTCTGGGGTGTATGGGGTTTGGAAAATTACAATTTATCAAGTTTTACTATTTTTGTAGCAGCTACCAACTTTCAAGTTTCATTGTTAGATTAATATACAGGTGAAAACTATTTTCCACTAAAGCTGGGTTGTTTCAAATGAAGTTTTCAGGGCTTTGTGATGAATTTTGGTTACGATAGTAGTGGATTTGTGTGGCATGTTTGTATTTCCTATTTGGTTTTAGAGAAAAAATCTTTGAAGATCTTGACTACTGATACTTCATTCTGTCATTTGTGTGTTTGGGTGTGTGTGGGGAACAGAGTGTTGCTTATGATAGGTCCAGCGCTCCCAAGGACTGCAGGGTCTCTGGATGGCTCCAACGGCAAGATATGACCGATGCAGCAGTTGATGGTGAGAAGATGTTTCTTTTGACAGAATTTACATACGATCTTGAGAAGACCAGTGCTCAAACTTTCAACGTGCTGGAGTCTGCAGCCTCGAGTGTTGTCGACACAATCAGGTTAGATTTTGGATCTAATCACGGGAACCCTTTGCATACATGCATCTACAGATTGAGGGTACACGGAAGTGAACCCAACTCTGTGTCAATGATGCCAATGGAGTCATGACACTATCGTTACTTGGTGGCTGTTGGCATCCCTTTGTGCTTTGTCCTATTTATGTTTGTAATCTTCCTAGGTGTTCATTGCTAGTACTAGTAGATGTATCAACAAGTTCCCAATATTATCCTTCCCTATCATCATATTTAGGGAGCATTGTTTTGTACTTAGTTGGAGGGTAGACATGTAAATGTGGTTTTCGTTTCTCAGCTTGACATTATCTACTTAAGATCGAGTTTAGAAATTTGGTAGCAAGTCATGCTCTTGTAAAACTTGGAGTACCCTCGTAAACAATTACTCTTGCCTCGTTCCTTAGTTTGCCAGAAAATGGTTGTGTAAAATACTCTGTTAGCAAAATAATTGTCATTGTGATAGTATACCTTAAGTTTTGAACTTTGATTAGAATTTGAATAAAAATCAAAGGAGTTGTATACATTAGAATTAGATTACAATTTGCACTAAAACATTTTGTCCCTTCCCGGCCTACAATAAGCCTTGAGAGAAAGGTATATTAGTATAGTTGAGCCAAGTATCCCCCATTGTAAAATTGTACACAGTGAAATTCACAGCCTGTGAAGCGTTCATCACACTATACCCGGGCCACTGCACTCTCATGCTAGTATTAGCCCCGCCGCCATAGTTCTCAAACTCCCCATAATAAACCGTATCCAATCCCTCCGTCCCATCCCACGCCAACCACCCTGCAGGATCGATCAAATCTCCGATATAAGACTGCATAAAAACCGTCCGAGAATACAACTTCCACGGTCGCCCTAGAAAACTGAGCGTCGAGTTCAATCCCTCAGCGGCCTGGATGGTGCAGTTATGAATGGAAATCCCAGTGCTCTGGTTGGGATCAGTTCGGCCTTGGGCTGTGAAGATGTTCTTTTGGTTGGGTAGGGGTCTGCGAGCATAGAGGTTGCAGTTCTGGAGAATGGCGGCGGCGTTGCCAAACACAAAGTCTACTGTGCCGTAGATGTCGCAGTCACGGTAGAATTGGCGGAGGGAGTGGGTGTATAGCGTGTCCTGATAGCCTTCGAAGCTGCAGCGGTAGAAGGCGGAGAGATCGGCGTTGTTTCGAAGCGCCACCGCCTGGTGCTTTGCCGAACCCGCTATGTTCCTGAACGTCACGTCTATGGCCAGGAACCGCTCCCCATAAACGGCTGCATATATGCCAAACAAATATTTTTATTTTTTAGAGTTGATAAAATCACTACAGTCGAAAATTAACTTGGTCGATGACCTAATTAAGCACAAAAAGAATATTGTTTAGGAATAAATTGAGAAAAATCAGTATAATCAAGGACTAAATTGGGTTGAGAATTAAATTAGTGGGAAGTGCCAACCAAAAGTGGCAGATTTGTAGGTTGTCCAGCCATCGGCCACACTGCGGTTTCCGACGATGACAGTGCGGTTGATTCCATCGCCGACGAGCATTATATTCTTCTTGTGCTTCCCCACCACAACGTTCTCTTCATAGTAGCCTTCCTTTGCGTAGATCACAAAATAGCCGTCTTCGATGTTGGTTTTGTTGGGTGCATGTGCAATGGCCTCTCCGATTGTGGTGAAGTTGAAGCCTCCATCACCACTAACCCTCACCACTCCCCTCACCTTAACCCCCAGCTTTTCCCACCACTCCATCTCTTCAACCATTCTTCCTTCCCTTTCACTTGACTCTAACACCTGCTTTACAAAATGCATGTTGTTCATTTACTTTTCAAATAATTGTAAGGCCATTATTTTTGGTATTAACTTAATTATAATCTACAACAAATATATATCTAATCTAAAAACATAATAAGTCTTAATTAAAGTTATATCCGTAATTTATATACATGTTTTTAGTGCTAACTATTGTGTACATTGTGTTTTTAGAGTTGTACTACACAGTTTTTTGGACAAAAATACCCTTACCCGTTATAACTTCTGTTATCTTTTCCATTAACTTTACCATGTACATGCATCCACTATATTTTTTCTTATATTCTTTAATGATAATAATATTTGTAGACATTATATATTGTATTGATATAATAAATATATATATTTTTTCATTAAGAGTTTATTAGTTATTTTTTAAAGTATAAATAAATAATAAAGGACGAATATAACTACATAAGGCAAATCACCAAATAACAAGAAGGTAACTATTTCTAGTCCATATTTAACCACAATACTTTTTATGGGGGGAAAAGGCGCAAAATTCCAAACTTTATGCAAGTACAAAATGTTTGGTATTCTCCGCTTAATGTTAAGCTAATATATTAATAATATATTCCTGTACGTTTCTCAACACTATCCTATGATTCCTATCCGTTACAATATACTCCGTAAATTAAAAAGAAATTAAAAAATATGATAATGAGGTTTACATACATACCTTGGTGGCCACAAAGCTCGGGCTTCGCGCCCACTCAAACGCGGCGGCGGCAACATTCCGCCGCCGTCCCACTCCCAGCGCGGGCCTAACCAGCCCCAACGACACGCTGTAAAGCTCCGACGCGTTACTGAAAGCATCCACGATTTCACTGCCGGCGCCGGCGAGGCCGTCGAGGCACGTCTGCTGATTAGTCACCACCGCGCTCAGCAGCGCCTCCACCCTCCCCGTCGCCGGCCGATCGTCGTCGGAGGCCCTCAGCTCCGCCGCCGCGGCCCGGAGGTAGTCGACGGTGAGGTCGGCGAGGTGGGCGCAGTCGTCGAGCGCGCTAATCTCTCCGGCGGTGACGAGCATTGGGTGACGACGGCGGAGGAAGCGGGTGAGGGCGGTGGCGTGGTTGATGCATTGGTGGACGGAGAAGGCGGCGTAGGCGGCGGAATCCGGCGGGGAGAGGCGGAAAGAGGAGAGAAGGGAGTGGCAGAATTTGGGGTAAAGGGTGGATTTGCATGCAGTTGAGATTCCTGCAGGCTGAGCTGATGTGGAGAAAATTAAGAGAGAAAGAAGAAAGAGAAAGAAAGGTGTGGAGTTTTGCATTTTCTTTTTGTGATCTTGAGGGGAGAAAAGGGAGAGATAATGGAGTTTGGTCTTTGGGTTTAATTTGGGGGGTTTTATAGCAAAATCTATCACAATTAAAGGTGATAAAGAAAAGAGAAAGAGTATTATCATTATATTTTTCATGTGTTACATATACAAAGTTAGGGAGAACCCCCTAGCAGTATTATAGAAAAAAAATCATAAATATATTACTTATTAATAAAATTCATATAACCAAAAAGAAACCGGTAACTGTAACATATTATTGGCGACTGACGACTGTTCGACGGTCGTCGATTTTTTTCTCGTAGGTAGTCGAAGCATCATTTGAACCCTAACGACATGTTATCACCGGTTTTTGAACTTTAATGCATTATCATTAGTTTTGGAGCTCCAATATGGTAAAATGACATGTTAATGTGTTTAACTGTAACTTTTAAAAGTTTGAATATCTAATTAATTTTTCATATAAAGTTTAGCGTGTATTTGACCTTTTCTCCTTAAAAAATTTGATAAAGATGAGATATATATTACTTTAAACTTCAAAGTAGGGAAAAGCGATGCTAAAAAAAAAAACAAAAACAAAAAAAAAACAAAACAAAACGCATAAATGTAAGGAACATCGGGTATGTTTTAAAATCTTAAATATACATATATACATAATTATTTATAACTTGTTTTATAGTTAAGAGTGTGTTTGGTACTTTTTCATCAATTAATTTTATGAGAAAATGTTTTCAAGGAATATATTTGATGGAAATAACTCTACTGGAGAAATTAATTACCATGTTTGGTGTTACCCTAGAAACATAACAATTAAATTACCTGAAAAATTAACACGTACATTTAGTTTGTTTAAACTTTTATAGAATTTTTTTTAAAATCTCTAATAGTTCTTGTTATATACAAACATAAAAAAAAACATAACAAATAATTGAAAGCAGGTGCAAATTTAGTGCGCGTTGTGTGCATTAGCGTTACCTAGCGAGAGCATGTGCAGTACAGGGGCTCGCGGGAAAACTCTTTGTAGGATGTGCTCTAATTAAGAGCAACCACAAAAATTAAACCCTAATTGAATTTTTTTAATTTTTAATTTCTTTTTTGTCCGGGCTAGATGGAAAGAGAAAGGAGGAAAAAAATTCCTAGAAAAAAGAATTATTGAGAAGTAAAGACGCGCCTAGCAGGCACGTGCAAGACATGCAAGCACTCGCTAAGTACAGTTTGTGGGCCAAACACAACTTACATCGACACCTTTTTATTCTCTCAAAAACCGTGCAGTTATATGTATTATTAGTTTGGGTTTATTTTTTATTTTCTATTGTTTTTCTCCCTCACATTAACGGCATGTTTGGTTCGCGGAATAGGCTTGGAATGGCATAGTATTCTCGGTAATAGGCCTATTCCTTTGTTTGGTAATGCTTTCTATTCCCAGGAACAATGTTCCTAGGAATGAGCTATTACCCTTGCAAGGGTAATAGCTATTACCAGACCCCCCTTGGTATTAACCTATTCCTGAGTTCTCAGGAATAGACAAATTTTCTTATTTACTATTTTACCCTTATTTAAACTTTTTTTTATTTATTATTTTACCCTTTCCCTATGGAATAGAATTCCTATTCCTTCCAAATTCATTCCGTGAACCAAACGTGCTGTAAATGAATTGCCTCAACAAA
Organism: Ipomoea triloba; assembly: GCF_003576645.1. Taxonomy (NCBI): domain Eukaryota; kingdom Viridiplantae; phylum Streptophyta; class Magnoliopsida; order Solanales; family Convolvulaceae; genus Ipomoea; species Ipomoea triloba. Next base: position 6,557,519 of record NC_044930.1, read on the forward strand.
AATAAAAATAAAAAATGAATTGCCTCAACAGAAAAAAATCTCACCGATAAACATGCTTTAAGAATGCGTTTGCTAATTGAAAAATTTAAAAATTAAAAAAACATAAACAAGATAGCATGGATAAATGAAATGCTGCGCAACTAAAACATTACAACCAAGTGTGTGCTTTAGTAGGAACACAGCACCGGCGGAAAGGGAGATGGTGGCAGCGATATTAGGTGTGTCTCAGGCGCCTAATTTTAGAAAATACCTAGGTTTGCCTTCCTTTATTGGGAGGAACAAGAGGGCGGTCTTCACGTACATTGAGGATAAGATCAGACACAGGATTGGTTCATGGAACAAGAGGTTAATATCACGGACTGGTAAGGAGGTTCTCTTGAAGAGTGTGGCTCAGTCAATGCCCACCTTTTCAATGAGTGTCTTTTTACTTCCTGATTCTGTTTGTATGTCTATTGAGAGAGCCATGAATCGGTACTGGTGGGGCTCTAGAGGAGATAAGGGGATTCATTGGAAGGCTTGGGACCGACTATGCGTTCCTAAGAAATTTGGTGGTTTGGGTTTTAAGGACCTTAAGGCTTTTAACCTGGCAATGTTAGGCAAACAAGCTTGGCGATTCCTGTCTAATCCGCACAGCCTAGTTTCTCGTTTGTACAAGGCCAGCTATTTCCCCAGGACCTCTTTCTTTGATGCTACTATTGGAGGTTGCCCCAGCTTTTGTTGGCGAAGTATAATGGCGGCCCATGAGTTAGTTTGTTCTAGAGCAAGGAGAAGGATAGGGAATGCGAATTCCACACTAATTTGGGGTCACCCTTGGCTACCGGATGATCCTGGGCCTCTCATTCAGACTGGGATGCCCCAAGCTCTTAATGGTTCGTTGGTTTCAGGATTAATTGATCCTACTACTAACATGTGGGATCAGGATATTCTACGGGATTTGTTTGACTCCACTGATGTTGACCGCATTCTGAGTGTCCACGTAAGCCCAGAGTATGAGGATTCGTGGTTTTGGGCCGGGGACCCCAGAGGATGTTACACTGTCAAAGAAGGATATAGACACATTAGGGGCGGATGTGATGCTGCCCCGGGACCTTTTAATAAGTGGTTATCTTTGTGGAAAATTAAAGTACCTCCCAAATGGAAATCTCTCCTTTGGAGAGCCCTCACTGATGTCCTACCCATCACCCCAAACTTGATTTTAAAGAGAGTAGATGTAGACCCAACATGTCCAATGTGTGGTCTTGAACATGAGAGCTTAATGCACACATTTATTTTGTGTGATTTCTCAAAGGTGGTTTGGCATGTGTCTTCTATTCCAATATCTAACTTGTTGGATGACAACTTTGGCGTCTGGTTCACTAATATCATGTCTGGTCTAACGGCTGAGCAGCTCATTGCAGCTGTGGCGGTTATAAATTTCATTTGGAGGGCCCGCAACATGGCGGTTTGGGATCGGTGCATGCCTTCGCCGCGGAGTACTTGGAGGGCGGCAGCTTCAGCGATTCAAGCGTGGCAGCAGGTGCACATGCATCAGCTGGTCGACCATGCAGCTGCTGTACACGGAGGTGCCGCCTTGTCTACTGCATCAGCACACCAGGCCGAACCTCATCACTATTGCTTTTTTGACGTCGGGTTTCTACCGTCGACAAGGAAGGCCACGGTGGGCGCAGTGTTGTTTTCTCCTGGAGGTGATTTTGTGGCGGCCTTCAATGCTCCATTACAGGACTGTTTCTCCCCATTAATGGCTGAATCAGTCGCATGTAAGGAGGTGCTTTCTTAGATTAAGGATCGGGGGTTGGTGTCGGTCGTCTTTTACACGGATTGCGTCAGCCTGCAACGTCTGCTCTCAACGGATCATACATCTCTTTATTCTTATGTTGCATTCTCTGTTAGTGCCTCAAAGGCAATTATCTCAACTTTTGAACATTGTTCGGTGAGGACGGTTCCTAGGTCTGCGAATCTAGCCGCTCACTCGCTTGCTACGTTGGCCCTTGCTCAGGCTAACTCTTTGTTTTGGGATTCTATCCCACCCGACTCTATTGCTTCTTTGATATAATATATTGCTGCTTGGTTGGTTTTCAAAAAAAACATTACAACCAGAGAAATAGGCAAATTTTAATGGAAGACTACGTCATTCAATTCGGTCTTACATAAATCACAAAACAGTCTTACATAAATCATTTTCATTTTTGGTCCTATTGTTATTGGGGCATTGCCAATTTTAGTCCACTTCATTAACTTTTGTCACATTGCGGCCAGTCTTATTTAGTCCTTGTCACTTTTAGTCCACCGTTAACATTTTTGTCAAATAACCGTCCAAAACAGGAGTATTTTGGTCTTTTCATGCTTTAATCATATCCTTCACCATTTGCAATGGTTTTCCTTACACATTTTCATCCAATGAAGAGGTCCGGCGAAAACCATGGCTTTGTAATGTGGCTCACATGGCTTTCGCTGGACCTCTTCATTGGATGAAAATGTGTAAGGAAAACAACTGCAAATGGTTAAGGAGATGACCAAAGCATGAAAAGACCAAAATTACCCCTGTTTTGGATGATCATTTAACGAAAATTTTAACGGTGGACTAAAAGTGGCAAGGACTAAATAAGACTGGCCAAATTGTGGCAAAAGTTAATGAAGTGGACTAAAATTGGCAGTGCCCCAATAACAGTAGAACCAAAAATGGAAATGACTCAATCACAAAAGTAACATGTTAACCCCTGAATTGGTGGTTGGCAATTTTTAGAACCCAACACTGAATTTGTCACCCCTTAATCTTTGTGCATGGCATTTGAATCATGTGTTATATATCTTCATCCCAAGTCTTTCTTTGTTATTTTGAATATTTATTTGTGTTGATTGTTATCTCCCTAGCTTCCACCGGTATCCCTACTCTTGTGTCTAGATACTTTTTAGGATCATGTCTAAACGGCATCCCAATGAACGATAAAAATAAATTTCTTTATTTGTTTTCCACCCAGATCATTATCTGTCCTATCAAAATACACCTTGGGTTTGAACCACGTGTCAGCACCGCCTAGATAACCCATTGCATGTTTAATACGTGCCATGAAAGAGGAAAGCACGGCATGTGTTGCATAGGGTGTCTATGCAAGCATTAAACTCACCTTAAAAGGGGGATTCGTTTTTTTATCAGAGGAAAGATAATTTATCATGAGATGAGAGTTATCTTGCAAGAGTTCAATAGCCTATTTTGCAGCATTACTACCCAATTTTTATTTATAATTGTAAGCATGATACCTTTTTTGATCCTGCGGAATTTCCTAAAATAATATATAGTTTTAAGGGAATCAATATGACAAATAAAAAAAAATGACAAATAAAATATGAATACTTTAATTAATATTTTAATTAGTTTTAGTAAATATTTAATAGATAAATGATATTGAGTTTAAAAATGAACACAAAAATTTGTCTGATACCATTTCACGTAATATGGTCTCAATAGATAAATTTGTCTTGTTTTCTACACAAAAGTTAAAAAATTTTAAAAATAAAATAAAATAGTAAATTAATAAATGGTCTCATTCAAGTATGTCTTGCATAAATCACAAAAGTGACATGTTAGCCCCCAAATTAGCGATTGGTAATCTTAGAACCCAACATTGAGTTTGTCTCTCCTTAATCTTTATGCATGACATTTGATTCATGTCTTATATATCCTCATCCCAAGTCCTTCTTTGTTATTTTGAATATTTATTTGTGTTGATTGTTATCTCCCTAGCTTCCACCGCTATCCATACTATTGTGTTTAGATATGACACTCCAGTGAACGATAAAAATAAACTTCTTTGTTTGATTTTCACCCAGATCATCAAAATAGACCTTAGGTTTGAAGCACGTGTCAGCGCTGCCTAGAAACTAGTGCATGTCTAATATAGTAATATGTGCCATGATAGGAGGAAAATGTAGCATGTGTTGCTCAGGCCGTCTATGTAAGCATTAAACTCACCTTAAACGGGCGGGGGGGGGGGGTATCAAAGGTAAGAGAATTTATCATGAGAGGAGAATTATCTTGTAAGAGTTCGATAGCTTATTTTGTAACATCACTACCCAATATTTATTTATAATTGGATGATACTTTTTATAATGCCGTGAAATTTCTAAAATAATATATGGGAATAAATATGACAAATAAACTATGAATACTTTAACTAATATTTTAATTAGTTTTAGTAAATATTTAATAGATAAATGATATTGAGTTTATAAACACAAAAACTTACCGAGTATCGTTTCACTAAGATGGTCTCAGCAGATAATTTGTCTTGTTTCGTACACAAAAGTTAAAAAAATTAAAATAAAATAAAATGAAATAAAATAATAAAATAATAAAAAGATCTCGAAAAATATCAATTTTTATAAATATAATAAAATTTATTAATTTATTACTCAAAACACCATTTAAAACTTTAAAATTCACTTATTAAAATAAAAATAAAAATATATCACATAATCAATATATTAAATATATCCTTTTACATTACATTAATGAGGGAAAAAATTGTTAGACAAAAAAAATTATTGAGTAGTGGTGACGCACCCAGCAGGCGCGTGCAAGACACGTGCTCGCTAAGTGCAGTTTTTGGGCCAAACACATCTTACACCGACACGTTTTTTTCCTCTAAAAAACTGTGCAGTCACATGTATTATCACTGTTGCAAAAATTCCCCGTCTAGGCGCTAGGCGCTTCTTGACCGAGGCGAATTGCTCCCTAGGCATCCGCCTAGGTGGTCGGTTGACTAGGCGGCCGCCTAGCGCCTAACTCGGCCGACTTAGCGGCTGACTCGATCGAATTTGGCCGAGTTAACTCGCCCAACTCGGCAGAGTTAACCGAGTTAACTCGAGCGAATCGACCTTGTTAATATTTATATATATATATATATATATATATATATATATATATATATATATATATATATATATATATATGATGATGATGATTTCCACCCAGATCATTATATGTCCTATCAAAATAGACCTTAGGTTTGAAGCACGTGTCAGCACCGCCTAGATAACCAGTGCATTATGTTTAATACGTGTCATGATAAGAGAAAAACGCGGCATGTGCTGCGCAAGCTATCTATGTAAGCATTCAACTCACCTTAAAATGGTTTTTTTTTTTAATTTTAATTTTCTAGCAGAGGAAAGAGAATTTATCATCATAGGGGAGTTATCTTGTAAGAGTTTTGATAGTGTTAATTCAGGTATAGATACCAATCACAATACGATACGTTCGAGGTTTGTCGGACCCACAAACTGTTCTCAAGTGCTTGGGGAGCATACTAATGATGAGAGATCAGAACTCTTAAGGATAATCCAGGATAACCGGTCAAAAGTCCTCTAACCGCATTAAATGCGGGTATTCATATAGTAGGTGGGGGAGCAGCTTCCACGTGCTTGGCATGCTGGGCACGTGGAGGACATGCACTAATGCGTTTTATTCTGAGTTATAACCGTACACGTGTCGCGAGATTACTTTATACTCTTAGGGAAATGGTTGCATTTAAGACTAAGGCATTGAGACCAGGTCGAGCTCATACTTTGGGGAGGGGTTTATCGAGACTGGAGTCCTTCAGAAAGTCGGTTATTGAATACGGTCGGGAAGAGTTTATGTCCGATCGGTGTAAGCCGAGTAAAATACCGATTTACTGGACCTTGAATTACCGACCATACATCACGATACTCAAGGGATATTCCCCTTCAAGTTTGATAGTTTATTTTGCAATATCACTACTCAATTTTTATTTATAATTGTAAACATGATACCTTTTTTTATACTGTGAAATTTCCTAAAATAATATATACTTTTAAGGGAATAAATATGACGGATAAAATATGAGTACTTCAACTAATATTTTAATTAGTTTTAGTAAATATTTAATAGGTAAATGATATTGAGTTTAATGATGAGCACAAAAACTTACCTTGTACTATTTCAGGTAAGATGGTCTCAACAGATAATTTGTCTTATTTTCTACACAAAAGTTAAAAATTATTAAAATAAAAATAAAAATATATCACATAATCAATATATTAAATATATCCTTTTAATTTTTTTTGATAGGGAGAATTGTTTTTCAAGATCTGTAAATGGGTGGGTTAAAGTGTTTCGGCTATAAATATGAGGGGGGTCAAGCGAAATTCTCATCCTCTGATATCTACTGCTGCGATTCTGAAAATCCCAAACCCCTCTACTCTCCACCGCTCCTCATTCTTGAAGCTTCAAACTTTAGCAAGCGGTGGCTTCGATAAGGTGAAATTCCAAACCTCTCTAATTCAATTCATTTCGTTGCCACTTTGTTCTTCAATATTTCGTTTTTTTTTCACAGATCTTTAACTCCTAGTTGCTACGCTGATGATTTACCTTGTTATTTTCTCCTTCTTTGTTCCCAAATCCATTAGTCCCAGTTGGTACTCTCGATTTGCCTTCTTGCTGAGGAATTCTTGAGCTTTTTCGCGATTGACATTTGGGTAACATGGTAAGCTTTCATTCAATTCTTGAATTAATAGAAAAGAAAGGGGAAAAAACTGAAATTTTCTTGACTCTAGAATGTGGGCAGTGATTTTTTATTTTTATTTTTTTAATTTGTTTCTCAGATACTAGCGGATTGGTCGAATTTGCCTGTTGAACTTTTGGGGTTAATTGCGGATAGGCTTCATTTTGCTTTAGATTATGTGAGGTTTGGTATGGTATGTCGGCCATGGAGGAGGGTTGTTGTTGAAAAAGGGTATTCTTCACCCTCATTTCTTCCATGGCTGATGCTATCTCAGAAGATTAACTCAGAGTTACGCGGGGTGTGTTATCCGTATAAACATAGGAGCTTTTATCTTTACTTGCCAGAGCTTAATAATAAGCGCTGCTGGGGATCCCCTTTTGGTTGGGTTGTCACTCTTGACTCTGATTTTCAATTGGGGTTACTGAATCCGTTATCGAGGGCACAACTGATGCTCCCACCCCTGCGAAAATGCCCGAATTTGAAGAACATGGATTGTGGTGCGAAGAGATTTCGCAATAGTTTTGTGTACAAAGCAGCCTTGTCGTCGAGCCCGTTGTGTTTGGATTTTGTAGTTCTGGCTATCTATTCTGACAATGAGAAGATGGCGATACTAAAGGGGGGTAGTCATACTTGGACTCCGTTGGAATGCTGCCCGGGTTATGTTGATGATGCGATTTGTTTTCGAGGGATAGTGTATATCGTGAGCAGTTTGGGCGAGATTGTGATTTGTGATTGCCAAGGCAGCGTTTTGCAGAACATAATTTTCACGCCATTGGTGGACGAGGTCCCGAAGACAAACTTCATTTCTGCATATCTCGTCGAAATAGATGGGCAGGTATATGTTCTTTGCAGATTCATGTCCGATACAAGAAACACCGGTACTCCTTTCCGTCCTTACATGAGGACGAGGCGCTTCGATGTTTACAAGCTGGACCTAGGCAACGGGAAATGGTACGAAGTAGTAGAATCGTTGGGCAACTGGTCGATCTTTGTAGGCACCAACTACTCCTTCTCAATATGCACCAACGAACACCCGGAATGCGAAAGTAATTGCATATACTTCACCGATGACTACTCAGGCGTGTCGCACAACACCCCTACCGGCTACGATATGGGCGTTTACAATCTCGAGACTCAGAAGATACAATGGCTTGCTCAGGACGATCTCTCGGTGTTTTCATTCTCTGTACCCGTATGGTTCAAACCAAGTTTACCCTAGTCTTCATTACCCGGCTCCTCTATCGTTTTACCGTGTAGACTGTATATTACTAGCCAAAAAACTGGCCTTTACATGCATGATGACTCTGCTTAATCCTGGATTTGTTGTAACTTTGAAGCTGAATAATGTGTTTTGTATTTTGTGGCAAAAATGTGTGTTGATAATATTGTGCTGTATTTTGTGAAATTGTAAAACAGGAATGGTGGATATAGTTAGGTACAAGAGATGGCAACAAGAAGATGTTTCCGATAAAACCAGTCACATTTATGTATACAAAACCTAACTCTGCAATCTTAGCCAGAAGAATGGGAATGCAAAGATTGTCATTCGACTTCTTAAAGTGATGAATCTGTCAGTCAATACCAATGAACTTTGCAACACACTCACACACAAAATGGAACTGGTAGTTTTTGAGCTTCGGATTAGTCTGATGTAAAATGAGAAATCTAATATATCAAACAAAAATTAGAGCTTAAGATTAGTCTGATGTAAAATGAGAAATCTAATATATCAAACAAAAATCGGAGCTTAAGATTAGTCCAACGGCTCAAGTTAGAACTAGTAGTTCTGGAGCTTAGGATCAAACAAAAATTGGAACTTAGAAATATTCTGGTGGCGTAAAATAAAATTGGAGCTTAGAATTAGTTCGGCGGCATAAGTTATAACTAGTAGTTCTGGAGCTTAGGATCAAACATAACTAGTAGTTCTGGAGCTTTAGATTAGTCTGATGACGTAAGTTTCCGGAACTTAAGATCCCGAACTTAAGATTAGTCCGATGATGTAAGTTAGAACCAAACAAAAATGGTAGACAGTGGAACCTTGCAAACTTTTATAAAGGACTTAAGGACACCTCTCCATTAATATAAATATCTTGAAAAGGAGTTGTAATATATTGTTTCTTAAGGTCATTTCTTGATTGCAAGTTACAACCTAGAGGTCCAATGAAAGTTCCTGAAGGCCTAATTAACAAAGCCCGATATCCAAAAGGGGTTGGTTCAAGGTTATTAGAACTTGGAGACCCAATAAAATAATTCAAGAACAATTTAATTTCCTTCAAATAATGTGTAAAGGAGTCCAAGGAGGCCCAAACATATGATGGCATGAAGCTCAACTCCATGGCTCCATTTTGGCAGTCTAATCACAAAGCTAAGTTGACTAAGTCATAATTAATGATTTGTCTCTTCCTCTTCATCTCCTTCCTAATACCAATTATTCTCTTGTTGTCATCTGCGCATACACATACACATACATTAATCAATCATCGGATCGGTTTATGCTAAACAAAGTAGACTTAATTAATTAAACTAACAACATTTTCTTAATTAGGCTGACGTAAATCCGTGTAAACCCACCTCATCCTACCCTTTTCAAACACCTAACATATATATTCCCTTCATTTTAAACTATATTTTGAACTAGCAAATAAACCTGTCACCTTCTCCATTGTTGACCTTCAAAATAAAAAAACAAAACCTTAGCAAAGCCCCAACAGAGAAAGAGAAAGGTAGTTAGCTGAGCTGGATCTCATGGGACATGAGAGTAGAGCAACCTTGACGGAGGAGTACGAGGTGAAAGATGTCCTCGGCCGCGGCGGCTTCTCCGTGGTGCGCCGGGGAATCCGCAGGAGCGGCGACGGCGAGGGGGAGCAGGTGGCGATCAAGACTCTGCGGCGGTTCGGGCCGTGCAGGCCGCCGGAGAGGAAGCTCTCCGGCCTGCACGCGTCGTCCAAACACGTCTTGGTATCGGAGTCGTTGCTCACCAACGAGCTGCTGGTGATGCGGAAGATCGTGGAGGACGTGTCACCGCATCCCAACGTCATCCACTTGTACGACGTCTGCGAGGACGCCGCCGGCGTCCACCTCATACTCGAGCTCTGCTCCGGCGGCGAACTCTTCGATCGGATTGTGGCTCAGGAGAGGTATATATAATATATATATACATATATATATATATATATATATATATATATATATATATATATATATATATGCGTTGCACAATTTTTAAGTTCATAACTCTATAATTACTTATTATTATAAGAGAAATTTAGATTTATAGTATTTGTTTTATACTGGAAAAAAGTCTGACTCAGAACTCTTTAATATGATGTGATGCATATAGTAGTAGTGAAAATGTGAAATGATTTTTGAAAAGGTATAATGAGGCAAGAGCGGCAAAGGTGGTGGGGCAGATAGCGAAAGGGCTAGAGGCTTTACACAACGCCAACATTATTCACAGGGATTTGAAGCCGGAGAACTGCTTGTTCTTGAGCAGTGATGAAAGTTCTCCCTTGAAGATCATGGATTTCGGGCTGAGCTCCGTCGAGGATTTCACCGATCCCGTCGTCGGACTGTTCGGTTCCATTGATTACGTCTCGCCGGAGGCTCTTTCCCGGGACAAAATCACGGCCAAGAGTGATATATGGTCACTCGGTGTTATCCTCTATATCATGCTTTCAGGGTATATATATATATGTTCATATCACTCTCCTTTTTATCATATATAGCTAGGGTAGGAATAGTCTCTGATCTAACACAAGTTAACATTACAGATATCCGCCTTTCTTCTCTCATAATAATCGACAAAAGCAACAAATGATCATAAGTGTAAGTATTTTCTTCTTCATTTAATTTAAGATAAGATATTCCTAGCTTTAATTTGTTATATAATTTGATGTGCGTGGTTACGTTGCAGGGAGAATTCAGCTTTGATGAGAAAACCTGGAAAAACATTTCTTCCTCCGCGAAGCAGTTGATTTCCAGTCTTCTGTCTGTTAACCCTAACATGCGCCCAACTGCTCGCGAGGTGCTATATTTGGAATCCATATAATGCATGCCATTAATGGAATTATGGATCGGAGTATTGATTTCTGATTAGAATACATTTTGGTGATGTGTGTAGATTGTTGAGCATCCATGGGTGACAGGGGCACTAGCGAAGCAGGATGAGATGGACGCGGAGGTAGTGTCTCGGCTGCAGAGCTTCAACGCGAGGCGGAAGTTCCGCGCGGCGGCTATGGCCAGCGTTCTCAGCAGCAGCTTCTCCTTGAGAACTAAGAAGCTCAAGAGTTTAGTTGGTTCCTACGACCTCAAGCCGGAAGAGCTAGAGAATCTCAGCCAGAATTTTAAGAAAATGTAAGTCGATCATCTCATCGTTCCTCCTCCGATCCATCTCCCTGACTTAGGTCAAAAACAGTTGAGTTTAACAGCGGCAGCCAAGTGCAGATGCATAAACGGAGAAAATGCGTCGTTGTCGGAGTTCGAGGAGGTGCTCAAGGCCATGGAGATGTCGTCGCTGGTCCCTCTGGCTGCCAGGATATTCGATTTGTTCGACAATAATCGCGACGGCACCGTTGACATGAGAGAGATCATCGGAGGCTTCTCCAGCCTCAAATACTCACAGGGCGACGATGCTCTCCGCCTCTGTTTCCAGGTCTCTCTTACTTTCATCCTCTTCAACTTTTGCTAAATTTCGTTTCCATTAATCCACAAAATTTGTGCATTGATTTTGTCAGATGTATGATACTGATCGATCGGGATGCATTAGCAAGGAAGAAGTAGCATCCATGCTCAGAGTAAATTCCATTTTGATCAGCTTTTTGAGATTCAGGCAAACCCTAATAAATTCCTCACATATTCTTATTACCTTCCAAATTACACGTGCAGGCACTTCCCGACGATTGTCTTCCGGTGGACATCACGGAGCCGGGAAAACTGGACGAAATATTCGATCTAATGGATGCTAACAGCGACGGAAAAGTCACATTCGACGAATTTAAAGCTGCAATGCAGAGAGATAGCTCCCTCCAAGATGTAGTCCTCTCCTCCCTTCGCCCAAATTGAAATGTGTACGTGATGACTCCCATCACCATTTTCGTTGCTAATTAATGAATCTGTGACGAACAGGACAATAATTCTTATTGTCACAAAGTTGAGTTCTAATGCATGTGGAGTCATGAAGACATGAAACAACTTCTTTTACTGCTTGAAAATCGTTACATTGAAAACTTGAAAACAGTTAGCTTTCTACCGCGTCATGAATCTTATTGCATATTTTTCAACTTCAAATGGATAAAATCACTGATTTGAAGAGTAGTTTTGGAAGCTTCAGATAGACTTGAAATCCATTTTCTAAAAATAGTATACATTATTCATATTCTACATGAGGGCTTAGCATTTCTATAGCATTTGATGAATCCGCTATCTCTAGCTAATTTCCCTAGTTTACAAAAAAATATTGACAATGAAATCAGCAAACAAGAAATTGCTGATTTCTCCATCCTTGATGCAATGAAGCTGAGGAGCACCGGTTTGAAGTGACTGATACAAGCAAAGCATTCTGGAGTTGTGTGCTTACACCTCGGGTAAGTAATGAAATGATGTACTTCATCAACACTGCATCGCATGGTAATGTAATAGGTCCGTCGCTTGGAAGCCCAAATTCTTCTTCTGACATTTCTAAGAGTTGTCTGATAATCTTGTTGTCGAGAAAAGATAGGGGGATAACAAACCGCTTTTGGTCAGCTGTGTAGATAACAAAATGGCCTTTGTTAACTGCCGATGATGTACTGCAACTATCTACCTCCTCATTCTGTTTTGAAAACGAAATCCTTCTCCTTCTGATTGCAACAAATTTCTGCCATTTGTGTGCCATCTTGATGAGTTTATTGAGACTGATCATTGTGACTGCTTTTGGAGAGAACGGAAATGATAAGATTTTGTAGAGAGAACTTTAAGAACGGGATGAATTGCTATTGTTTGATGATGAAAATTCATATGCAAGTGATGTATATATTTATATGGAGGAGGTCCAAGACAGGCTTTATGTGGAGGATAGGATTTCTTAGCTTGTTGAAAAATCAGGGAAGGCATACCCATATGCTATACTTAAGGGAATGGGACCTTTATGTTGTGTAACAACAGATAGTTGTGATATATATATTCAATGTATCAACTTAATTGGTTCTGAAATCTTGGCTTTGCAGAAGACATGATGAATAGAAATATGTCAAATCCGGCAAAGGATTTTGTGAACATCTTACTGATATTTTTGGAGACTTGTCTGTGGTTTGGCAGGTCATCAAAAGCTGTCCAGTTATACAAACCACAGAAAGTGTAGCGGCCCGTATAAGTTAACCAGGGAATATGAAACTTGTACTGGCATTAGATATGGGACCTTTCAACTGTGGAAATGGCTAATTCAGAGATGATAATTCTGCTGTTTGAATTTAAAGGGCCCTTTTTGTGCCATAAAATCTCACCAAAACTGAAGGGACTCCAAAGCTTCAGAATAAGAGTCCTCAGAAAAATCAAAGATGTCACCACAACACAAAGGGCCCATATCACTTTCTTGCACATGCTTCTGCCTTTATTTCCAGATTGAAATGAATATACATAAATCACTTCTTTATGTATTTTAGTTCATTGTCAACCACAATCAATTCATCCCTAACTTTAAGTCTCTACAATACCTTAATCACTCTTTTTTTTCTCTTGACCATTAAGCATTTAAATTCAACCTTTGTGTAAATGGGGAAAAGGGTCCCATTAGTTCTTCGTCCACTTCATACTAACCACAGAACATGCAGCAGAAGTTAACAACAGGATACTAAACCATAATACCTTCTCTTTGGGTTGCTAAGAATATTAGGCATTAGGTATTGTGGACAATGATGAACCATAAAAAAGTAGTTCAATTTAACCCTTTATACAAACTACAAAGATACAGCTTAGAAGTTACTGAGATCTCACAGAATAAAGCCAGGGATTCCTAAGATTGTGTGTGTGTGTGTGTGTGTGTGTGTGTGTGTTTTGTTTGTTTGTTTGTTTTTTTTTTTTTTTTTTTTTGGCAAAGCCTAAGATTGGTTATGTTCTTGAGTATACCTTATTAGCTGTCTGATGTACTAAATATCATTTGCAGAGGACCCCCAATCTTATAAGTATTTTCATTGATAATTAATGAATTTGTAATGAACATGACAAGAATTTTTCATTGTAAGAGTTCTGTTGCAGTATTGTCACAAAGTCTAGCTCTAAAGCATGTTGAGTCATGAAACAACTTCTTTTAGTGCCTCAAAAATTGTTATATAGAAAACTTGAAATCTACATGTACTAAGCTACATTTAGTGGTTTTCAAAAAAAAAAAAAAAAAAGCTACATTTAGTTTGTTATCATTTACAAAGATTTTAAAAAGTGCTGACAATCAAGTCAGAAAACGGCCAATTGCTGGTTCCTCCCTTCTTGATATAAAACTGAGGAGCAACGACTCGAAGTAACTGAAAGAAGCAAAGCATTCTGAAGCTCGTCTCTTGCACCGTGGGAGAGAAGAGATATGATGTACTCCAAGAAGATTGCATCACACGGCAACGTAATTGGTCCATCACTTGGAAGCCCGAATTCTTCTTCAGACATCATTAATAGTTGCCTGATGATTTCGTTGTCAAGAAAAGCTAGGGGAACCACAAACCGCTTTTGGTCAGCTGTGTAGAGCACAAAATGCCCCTTGCTAACCACAGACGATGTACTACAACCGTCTGTGCCCTTGTTTTGCTTTGGAAAGGAAATCCTCCTCCTCCTGATGGCAGCAAATGTCTGCCATTTCTTGGCCAACTTGATGAGCTTCTTGGGACTGATCATGGTGTTTTTTTAGAGATCGAGTTTTTCAGAGAGAGCTTAATGTATGGGATGAAATGCTAATATGCTTGTGATGAAAATGTAGAAGGCATAGATATATTTATATTGAGGAGCTGAGGGTGGAGATAGGCTTTAAGTTTGCTCAAAATCAGGTTAAGGCACAACCATGTGCCACTGACTCATATGGGACCTTAGTGAAGGGAACTGTTCTGATTTCTACTTATAAATCTGTGAACATCTTAGTGATATTTCAAGGGACTTGTCTGTGGTTTACCAGACAGAGAACACAAGAACTGTGGCTATTAGGCATTTAGGCTTACACATTTTTATGAATCTCCTAAATGAGAATATCTGTGGCTCTAAGAATTTGAAATAACCTACTCTAATAAAAGAATCTGTTCTTTCTGTTATCCCAAACCTGCTCTAGTGTTAACATACTTATGGAGTTATCGATGAAGAACTAATTTTTTTGTACAGTGCAGTAAACCGGCCATTATTGACAGTAAATATTTCTAGCTTGTTCATTCCTCTCCAAAAAAAATTAAAAAAGAGGGAAAAGGTGTTATTGTCAGTAACATAAAGCTTTATATTAAGGGCGGGGCAAAAATCTGTTAATTTAGACCTCCTGCAAAGGTAAATTAAGATAGGATGCCCAAAAGAGTTTAGTAGAGTAATCAATTGTGTTAATTTGTCTGCAATAAGACCTGATGGCTAGTGACTTTAGTTTGCAGTTAGTTTTGCACTATGTTGTATAGAGAGTTATATTTGACCTCAAGTTTTCAGCTTTAGTTTCTACTGTGTCATGAATCTTATTTCATATTTATCTAACTTCAAAGGGATAAAATCATGAAAGAACCACAGATTTGTAGAAGAAGTTATGAAAGCTTCAAATAGACTTGAAATTACTTTTCTGAGAAGAGTATACTATTGATGAATCAGCTATCTCTAACTTTCTATTGTTTACAAAAAAGATATTCAGCAAATAAAAAATGGTTGATTTCTCCATCTTTGATGCAATGAAGCTGAGGAGCACCGGTTTGAAGTTACTGAAACAAGCAAAGCATTCTGGAGTTGTGTGCTTACACCTCGGCTAAGTAGCGAAATGATGTACTTCATCAACACTGCATCGCAGGGTAATGTAATAGGTCCATCACTTGGAAGTCCAAATTCTTCTTCTGACATTTCTAAGAGTTGTCTGATGATTTTGTTGTCAAGAAATGATAGGGGAATAACAAACCGCTTTTGGTCAGCTGTGTAGATAACAAAATGGCCTTTGCTAACTGCTGATGATGTACTGCAACTATCTACTTCCTCGTTCTGTTTTGGAAACGGAATCCTTTTCCTTCTGATTGCCACAAATTTCTGCCATTTCTTGGCCATGTTGATGAGTTTCTTGGAACTGATCATAGTGATGGGTTTTAGAGATTATGAGAGAAGAAGTGCAATAAGATTTTGTAAAGAGACTTTAGAGTGTGGGATGATTAAAATTCATTTGCAAGTGATATATATAGAATTTCTTGTTGAAAATCAGGGAAGAGTACTTAAGGAAATGGGGCCTTTATGTTGTGTACCAACACATAGTTGTGATATATATTCAATGTATCAACTTAATTGGTTCTGAAATCTTGGCTTCTGCAGAAGACACAATGAAAAGAAATGTTTCAAATCCTTAAAGGAATTTGTGAACATCTTACTGATATTTCTGGAAACTTGTCCGTGGTTTGGTGTGGATGTGAAAAGTCCGTCCAGTTATACAAACCACAGAACATGTAGCGACCTGTACGGGTCAACCAGAGGACGGGGGAATACACAAATTGTGGATATGGCTAATTCTGCTATTTGGAGAAAGAACTTAAAGGGCCCTATTAGTGCATTAAAAGCCTCAGAAAAAATATAAGATGTCCCTTCATGTTGTAAATCCAGATAGCAGAATGGAAGAATCATATTGTCCTTAGTAAGCGTCCACAACCATACAATGACTTGTGTTGCACAAATAGCCTTCTGATCTATCTCACCACAACACAAAGGGCCCATCTCACTTATTGCACATGCTTCTGCCTACTTTCCTTTATTTCCAGAATGAAATGAATATAAATAAATCAATTCTTTATACATTTTAGTTCATCATCAACCACTAGCAATTCATCCCTATCTTTAAACTCTCTAGAATACCTTATTCACTCTTCTCCCTATATCACTTCTCCAAACATAAACACCATGATAAGTTCCAAGAAGCTCATCAAGTTGGCTAAGAGATGGCAGAAGTTTGTTGCCATTAGAAGGAAGAGGATTTCGTTTCCTGGGAACAACAATGATGCAGAAAGTTGCAGTGCGTCATCTGCGATTAGCAAAGGTCACTTTGCGATCTACACAGCTGATCAAAAGCGGTTTGTTGTTCCCCTTGTTTTTCTTGACAATGAAATCATCAGACAACTTCTACTGATATCTGAAGAAGAATTTGGTCTTCCAAGTGATGGTCCTATTACATTGCCATGTGATGCAGTCTTCATGGAGTACATTATTTCGGTTCTTAGCCAAGGCATAGGCGTAGAACTCCAGAATGCTTTGCTCACATCAGTTACTTCAAATCGGTGTTCCTCAACCTCAATGCATCAAGGATGGAGAGATCAGCAATTTCTCGTCTGCTAACATGGCTGTCAAACCTTTTTTTTTCTTTGAAAAATGACTCAAACTTAGTTGTAAATTAATTCATTGTGCAATGCAGAAGAGCATTATAGTGTAAATTTCGAAGATTAATTCATTATAGAGCTTTCAAAATTTCCGGCATTTTTTTTCCAGTTCATACAAACAACAAAACATGCAGCAGATCCCATGGTGTACTCCATGAAAATTTCATCAAATTTGACAAATGAAAAGCTACAATGCAGAGAGATAGCTCCCTCCAAGATGTTAATCCCTCCTCCCTTCTTCCAAATTGATTGTTCGTTTGATTCCCATTCTAGTCTAAGAAATGAGTAATGATTCCCATCGGCCTTTTCATCACTAGTTAATGAATTTGTGAAAAATAAGAGTTTGGTTGCAGTGATTGTCACAAAGTCCAGCTCTAATGCATTTTGAGTCATGAAGAAATGAAACAACCACTTTTAGTTCCTTGAAAATCATCATATATTCATTTTGGAAACTGAAAGCTAGATTTACTAAGCTATATTTATTTACAAAAATTTTTTAAAAAATGCTGACAAACACGTCAGAAAACAGCCATTGATAGTAAATAGTTCATGTTCATTCCTTTAAAAAAATGGAACAAAAAAGGGAAAAGGCTTTGGATCAATAAGTTTAAGTAAATCTTGTTAAGTATTTCTCCTTGTCAAAATGAATTTAAAGATAGGGAAAAGACTTTGAATCACTTAATTTAAGTTCAGCAACATAATCCTTATGTTAAGGGAAGACAACATATCGGATACTTCAAAAGAGTGATCAATTGTGTTAATTTGGTTGCAGTCAAGGCACTATGCTATATAGCAAGTTATATTTGACCTCATGTTTGCAGCTTTCTACTGTATCATGAATCTTATTGCTTATCTATCCAATTTCCAAGGAATAAAATCACGAAAAAAAACCACTGATTTGTAGAAATTGAAGTTTTGAAAGCTTCAAATAGATTTAAAATTAATTTTCTGAAAACGATATATATACTATTCCATATGATGGCTTAGAATTGCTACAACATTTGAATTTAATGAATCAACTATCTCTAACTCTGTCATTTACAAATAAATAGTGGCATTGCAGTCATCAGCAAATTAGTAATGGCTGATTTCTCCATCCTTGATGCAATGAAGCCGAGGAACATCGGTTTGAAGTTACTGATACAAGTAAAGCATTCTGGAGTTCTGTGCTTACACCTCTGCTAAGTAGTGAAATGATGTACTTCATGAACACTGCATCACATGGTAAAGTAATAGGTCCATCACTTGGAAGCCCAAATACTTCTTCTGACATTTCTAAGAGTTGTCTGATAATCTTGTTGTCGAGAAAAGATAGGGGAATAACAAACCGCTTTTGGTCAGCTGTGTAGATAACAAAATGGCCTGCCGATGATGTACTGCAACTATCTACTTCCTCGTTCTGTTTTGGAAATGAAACCCTTTTCCTTCTGATTGCCACAAATTTCTGCCATTTCTTGGCCATGTTGATGAGTTTCTTGGAACTGATCATAGTGATGGCTTTTGGAGATTGTGAGAAAAGAAAGTAATAAGATTTTGTAGAGAGACCTTAAGAGTATGAGATTAATTGCTAGAGTGGGATGATTAAAATTCATTTGCAAGTGATATATATAATGAGGAGCTGAGGCTAGAAATGTGGTGGATAGAATTTCTTTTTGAAAATCAGGGAAGAGTACTTAAGGAAATGGGACCTTTATGTTGTGTACCAACAGATAGCTGTGATATATATTCAACGTATCAACTTAATTGGTTCTGAAATCATGGCTTCTGCAGAAGACACAATGAAAGGAAATGTGTCAAAACCAGCAAAGCAATTTGCGAACATCTTACTGATATTTCTGGAGACTTGTCTGTGGTTTTGCGTGGATGTGCAAAAGCTGTCTAGTTATACAAACCACGGAACATGTAGCGACCTGTACGGGTTAACCAGAGGACGAGGGAATACGCAAATTGCACTAGCATTAGATATGGGAGGTTTGAATTGTGGATATGGCTAATTCTGGTGTTTGGAGAAAGAACTTAAAGGGCCCTATTAGTGCCTTAATAGCCTCAGAAAAAAATATAAGATGTCCCTTCATGTTGTTAATCCAGATAGCAGACTGGAAGAATCATATTGCCCTTTGTGCTTCCACAATCATACAATGACTTGTATTGCACAAATAGCCATCTCACCACAACACAATGGGCCCATCTCACTTACTTCCACATGCTTCTGCTTTCCATTCTTTCCAGATTGAAATGAATATAAATAAATCAATTCTTCATTCATTTTAGTTCATCATCAACCACTAGCAATTCATCCCTATCTTTAAACTCTCTAGAATACCTTATTCTCTCTTTCACATCTGCAAAGATAAACACCATGATAAGTTCCAAGAAACTCATCAAGTTGGCTAAGAGATGGCAGAAATTTGTTGCCATTAGAAGGAAGAGGATTTCGTTTCCTGGGAACAACAATGATGCAGAAAGTTGCAGTGCGTCATCTGCGATTAGCAAAGGTCACTTTGCGATATACACAGCTGATCAAAAGCGGTTTGTTGTTCCCCTTGTTTTTCTTGACAATGAAATCATCAGACAACTTCTAGTGATGTCTGAAGAAGAATTTGGTCTTCCAAGTGATGGTCCTATTACATTGCCATGTGATGCAGTCTTCATGGAGTACATTATTTCGCTTCTTAGACAAGGTGTAGGCATAGAATTTCAGAATGCTATGCTCACATCACTTACTTCAAACCGGTGCTCATTAACCTCAATGCATCAAGGATGGAGAGATCAGCAATTTCTTGTCTGCTGACATGGCTGTCAAACTTTTTTTTTTTTTTTTTTGGGAAAATGACTCAAACTTAGTTGTAAATTAATTCATTTTTTTCATGCAAAAGAGCATTATAGTGTAACTTTCGAAGATTAATTCATTATAGAACTTTTAAAATTTCATTCATTTTTTTCATCCAGTTCATACAAACAACAGAAATACAGCAGAGCTTGCAAGTTAACAAGAGCATTATTGTAACATATTACCTTCTATTTGGGCTGTTAACAATATTAGGCATTAGGTGTTATGGACAATCATGAATCATAAAATTTCATTTGTTATACTACATAAAAGTTACTGAGATATCACTAAATAATGCCGGGGATGCCTACGATTGGTAATGTTCTTGAGTATACCTTATTAGCTGTCTTATATACTTAGTATCATTCTCAGCAGAACAATTTCCGGTATTGTCATCCTTATGGACTTTCCATCTGTTCCCTCCTTTTCCATTTTTCCCAAAGTTCATTTTTCCATTAGCTGTCTTATGTACTATATGCATAATTATGAACTTAATGAATTCATGAAAAACAAGACAAGAACTCTCATTGAAAGAGTTTGGTTGCAGTATTTGCCTCAAAGTCCAGCTCTAATGCATTTTGAGTCATGATGAAATGAAACTACCTATTTTAGTTCATTGAAAATCATCATATTCAAAACTGAAAGCTAGATGTACAAAGCTACATTTAGTTTGTTATCATTTACAAAAATAAAAAAATGCTGACAATCAAGTTAGAAAACAGCCAATTGCTGGTTCCTCCCTTCTTGATATAAAACTGAGGAGCAACGACTAGAAGCAACTGAAAGGAGCAAAGCATTCTGAAGCTCATCTCTTGCACCGTGGGAGAGAAGAGATATGATGTACTCCAAGAAGATTGCATCACACGGCAATGTAATAGGTCCATCACTTGGAAGCCCGAATTCTTCTTCAGACATCACTAATAGTTGCCTGATGATTTCGTTGTCAAGAAAAGCTAGGGGAACTACAAACCGCTTTTGGTCAGCTGTGTAGATACCAAAATGCCCTTTGCTACCCACATACGATGTACTACAACCGTCTGTGCCCTCATTCTGCATTGGAAAGGAAATCATCTTCCTCCTGATGGCAGCAAATTTTTGCCATTTCTTGGCCAACTTGATGAGCTTCCTGGGACTGATCATGGTGCTTCTTTTAAAGATTGAGATTTTGTAGAGGGAACTAAATGTATGGGTTGAATTGCTAATGCTTGATGATGAAAATGTAGAAGGAATAGATATATTTATATTGAGGAGCTGAGGATTGAGATAGGCTTTAAGTTGCAGATTCAATTATTGTTGAATGTCAGGTTTGGCATAGCCATGTGCCACTTACTCATATGGGACCTTTGTGAAGGGAACTGTTTTCGAATTCTACCTATAAATCTATGAACACCTATGTGATATTTCAAGTGACTTGTCTGTGGTTTGCCAGACTGAAAACACAAAAGCTATGGCTATTAGGCATTTAGACTTCACATTTATATGAGAATATCAGTGGCTCTAAGGATTTTAAATAATCTACTCTAATAAAAGAATCGAGTTGCTCTGCTGTCCAAACCTACTCTAGAACACAAACTCATGGATGAAGAATTAACTTTTCTTTGTTCTTTTTTTTTTTGTACATTGCAGTAAACCAGCTATTGCATGCCAGTAAATAGTTCATGTTCATTCCACTCAAAAATGAACATATGTAATAATTTCTTACCAGTCTAGAAATGAATTTACATTTGCTGATAGGAAAAGCTTTTGGATCACTTAATTCAAGGTAGGAACCTCGAAAGAGTTTAGTAGAGTGATAAGTTGTGTTAATTTGTTTACAATCAGGCTAGATAGTGATTCCAATTGTAATTAGCTTTGCACTGTGTTGTATAGCAAGTGATATTTGACCTGCAAGTTTGCAGCATTAACTTCTATGGGATAATAAAATCATGATAAAACCACTGATTTGTAATTGAAGCTTTGAAAGCTTCAAATAGACTTAAAATTAGTTGTCTGATAAGAGTATACTATTCTATATGAGGGATTAGCATTGCTACACCATTTGATGAATCAGCTATCTCTAACTTTCTATAGTTTACAAAAAAAATTCTGATAATGAAGTCAGCAAACAAGAAGTTGATTATTTCTCCATCCTTGATGCAATGAAGCTGAGGAGCACCGGTTTGAAGTTACTGAAACAAGCAAAGCATTCTGTAGTTCTGTGCTTGCACCTCGGCTAAGTAGCGAAATGATGTACTTCATGAAGACTGCATCACATGGTAATGTAATAGGTCCATCACTTGGAAGTCCAAATTCTTCTTCCGACATTTCTAAGAGTTGTCTGATGATTTCGTTGTCAAGAAACGATAGGGGAATAACAAATCGCTTTTGGTCAGCTGTGTAGATAACAAAATGGCCTTTGTTAACTGCTGATGATGTACTGCAACCATTCTGTTCTGGAAATGAAATCCTTTTCCTTCTGATTATAACAAATTTCTGCCATTTCTTGGCCATGTTGATGAGTTTCTTGGAACTGATCATAGTGATGGCTTTTGGAGATTGCAAGTAAAGAAAGTAATAAGATTTTGTAGAGAGACCTTAGAGTATAGGATGAATTGCTAGAGTGGGATGATTAAAATTCATTTTGCAAGTGATATATATATAATGAGGCTGGAAATGGGACCTTTATGTTGTGTGCTCACAGCTAGTTGTGCTATAGATTCAATGTATCTACTTGTTATTGGTTCTGAAATTATGGCTTCTGCAGAAGACACAATGAAAGGAAATGTGTCAAAACCTGCAAAGAAATTTGTGAACATCTTATTGATATTTCTGCAGACTTGTCTGTGGTTTGGTGTGGATGTCCACTTATACAAACCACAGAACATGTAGCGACCTGTACGGGTTAACCAGAGGACGAGGGAATACGCAACTTGTACTAGCATTAGATATGGGAGGCTTGAATTGTGGATATGGCTAATTCTGGTGTTTGGAGAAAGAACTTAAAGGGCCCCATTAGTGCCTTAAAAGCCCCAGAAAAATATAAGATGTCCCTTCATGTTGTAAATCCAGATAGCAGAATGGAAGAATCATATTGTCCTTTGTAAGCTTCCACAACCATACAATGACTTGTGTTGCACAAATAGCCTTCTGATCTATCTCACCACAACACAAAGGGCCCATCTCACTTACTTCCACATGCTTCTGTTTTCCATTATTTCCAGATTGAAATGAATATAAATAAATCAATTCTTTATGAATATAATTTTAAAGTCTCTACAATACCTTCTTCACTCTTTTCCCTATATCACTTCTCCAAACATAAACACCATGATAAGTTCCAAGAAGCTCATCAAGTTGGCTAAGAGATGGCAGAAATTTGTTGCCATTAGAAGGAAGAGGATTTCATTTCCTGAGGGGCACAACAATGATGCAGAAAGTTGTAGTGCGTCATCTGCGATTAGCAAAGGTCACTTTGCGATCTACACAGCTGATCAAAAGCGGTTTGTTGTTCCCCTTGTTTTTCTAGACAATGAAATCATCAGACAACTTCTAGTGATGTCTGAAGAAGAATTTGGTCTTCCAAGTGACGGTCCTATTACATTGCCATGTGATGCAGTCTTTATGGAGTACATTATTTCGCTTCTTAGCCGAGGTGTAGGCAAAGAACTCCAGAAAGCTTTGCTTGCATCAGTTACTTCAAATCGGTGCTCCTCAACCTCATTGCATCAAGGGTGGAGAGATCAGAAATTTCTCGTCTGCTGATGTGTCTGCCAAACTTTTTTTTTTTTTTTTTGGAAAATGACTCAAACTTAGTTATAAGTTAATTCATTGTGCAACGCAGAAGAGTATTATATTATAGTGTAACTTTAGAAGATTAATTCATTGTAGAACTTCCAAAATTTCTGGCATTTTTTCATCCAGTTCATACAAACAACAAAACATACAGCAGACCTTGCAAATTAACAATAATCTTAAATATTTTGCCATCTCTTATATTACTCCCAACTCATATCAAGTCTATCTGTTAGTCACTCATCACCTCATTCCTCAGCTCCATTGTCAACAACTAATATAATACAATCGAAGGTATCTTGTGTTTAATAGGAATTTAATAAATTACAATTTAGGGTTTAAATATCATTTCTTTTGGAACCAATTCAATGGAGCTAGTGTGATTTTTATTATGATTTTGTGCTATCTGATTCAATTAAAGTTTCTAACTTGAGACTTGATTTGCTTTTATACTGTTCGTTGTATCTTTTGTTAATCTAATTAGATATCTCTTACAGATGATATCTTATTCCTTTACTGTCATATCAACTAGTTTAATACAATTACAGATATATTACTTTTAATAGGAATTTACTCCGTAATAGATTATGATTTTTAGATTTAAATGCCATCTCTTTTCCTTTCAGGCCCACCTTTTCTCATCATTCACGCCTTTCTTCCTTCTTTGTTTCTTCTTTAACGTCCCGCTCATCATTTTTTTTGTGCAAATAAGCGCCTTATCTAACTGACTAACTCTAGCCGTCCAAACTCTGTCGGCATCAGTCGAAAGGAAATATTTCACCCCAATCGAGGCATGATCAAGGACGGTATAGTAGTACCTCAATCCATCCCTTGAGCTAAATTGACAAAAAAATCCACGCACCTATTCCGTTCTCCGGCTATGTGAAAGAAAGAAATAGCTAGCCTCGAACTTTTTGCTCAAGTGAATACAATGCTTAACAAGAGTCACCACCCCATCGTCTTTATCATCATGACCCTCCATGATAGTCTCATCATTACTTGTATTTGTGTGATCTCTAGCTCTTTGTATGCACGGGGGGCGGTAACATAACGGCAATTCAAGAATGCATGGTTTCGACAAAAGCAGCAGCAATTGAGTACGTACGAGGTGGAAGCCGACACGACACCGGAGCATGCAGTTACGAATCTTGAAAGACCGGAACCGGGGATGAGGAACCCGCCTCCGGGTGGATCGGAGGAGATAAAGAGGAGAAGATCAGCTATATGCTTTAATTATTTGGTTCCCAATGTGTGTTTTTTTTTTTTTTAAATTTATTTTAGTTAATTCCATTTTTTTGTCTTAGAGGTGACAATTCACTTTTTTTTTTTAATAAATAATTTTAATCGGAATATTCACTTTTGGTTCTAGTATTGTCGTGGCATGTCTATTTTGATCTTTATCAACAAAACGGTTTAAATGTTGTTAAATACAAATGACATTTCGATCTTCAATTATGATAGCCGATCAACATAATTTATATAAATTTAATAAAATCAAAATATCTTTGCATTTAATACATTTCAACGTTTTTATTGGCAGATGATTAAAAATAGTCATACCACAATAATACTAAGACCAAATGAAAATGTTCTGATAAAAAAAGATTAAAGATGGATTGTCACTTATAGGACCAAAAATAAAATTAATCTTTTTAAAAAAAATTAATAGGTCCAAAAACGAAATTAACTTTTTTTTTTCTTTTTCATAATTCAACAGAATGCGATTAATTATTAGTTTTTGCTGTCTATTCATGGTTCAACTAAAATCACCAAGTTTTGGCTGTATGTTTATTTTGGGTTTAAATGTCATTTTATTCCTGCCCATTTCGATGGATTTCGATGAATTAATTATTAGCTTGTTCTATCTTTTTGAGGTTCAATTAAAATTACAAAGTGTTTCATGTGTGGTTTAATTTGCATTGTTTTCTTTTCACTAGTGATGTGTCAGCCTATTTATGGACACCTGATGAATGAAAGTCACATCAAAGAAAGAAAAATTATAGGGAAAATACGGAAGGAAAAATAGCATTTTCTAAAAAAAAAAAAAGAAAAAAAAAAGAGGAAAACTCAGAGTTACTATCCGAAGATGTGCATTGAATAAATCTCATCGTGTGACTCTAGTCGAGCTGTGCATTCAATAAACACCGCCTTGTGATCCTAATCGAAAAGTAACTCAATCCAGGTTGTTATAGCTGACCGACTCAAGTCAGGAAAGCCAATGGGAGCGGTCCAGGGCCGAATCTACAATGGGAACAGTTGCCCCCTCACCCCTTATAAATATGTATGTGTGTATATGCACACACATACATATATACACATATACATACATACATACACATATATTTTAGTGTGACACCAAACATATAGGTTTTATTTGGAGAACACTAGATCACTAATAATTAGCGATTTTGACTAGAGATTATTTAGTAATTTGTGGAAAGATGTTCCATAAGTTAGTTGTTTATGATTAGCAATCAATATCATTTAAAAAGACTAAAAGTACATGTGTATATTTAATAAAAAATAATTCATTAATTATATAATACAGAGTAATTAATTATAAACAAGGACCTTGTGGTCAAGCGGCATCCGGTGTATACTCTCATGTGGAAGGGAGTGGGTTTGAGCCTCAGTGGAGGCATCTGTTGACTCTTTGTGCTTCAGTAGGAGAAAGTAGCTATGAACAGATACTACATTGTAACCGAGTCAGTAGAACTCAAAAAAAAATTATAAAACAAGGATAAATTTGTACAAGGATAAATTTGTCCATTCATTATTTTTTTTTTCTTCCCATCTGGCATGGAATATAAATTCCTAAGGGGAGAGGTGATAATTAGAATTCCATGAAATGAGAGAATTTGAATTTTTCGCGAAATTGCAATTCTCTTCCAGTAAACAAAAGAATTTTAGAAGCTAAGGAATTATGTAGGAAACGAATCGATCGAAATTCCCATGTACCAAAATGCCTGTTAGGATTTAATCTAAAATAATCATAGGTTTGCGAACACGGAAGTAAAAATTCTAATACCCTAATCCATCTATAATCCTATCACAGTGATATAATAACAACTCTTAAATCGATCTCTATTCTTGATATATCCGTCATCTCTTACGTGTAGGCCAGGTTGAAATTTTAAAAGCCCACTAACTGAGGTGACCCTACACTTATTAGAAAAAGAAAAACAAGAAACTAATAGAGTACTAGTACAATACAAGAGTGACTAACCCTAAATCTAAAAAAACATTCCTCTAATTAATTCCCTCACTCTACAACCATAGCCAACGTTCTTCGCTGCTAATGTCTGGTTGTCTCTACAATGCATCTTTTGTTGTGACAACGTAACCATAAGGAACCCATCAGCTTCATTCTACATACAACTTTCACCTAGTAGTCCGACGTCAAAGCATCTGCCTAGCATCGTGGGTTGCCCAACCTTTGTCACAAGTCACAATCTAAAGCAAAGTCCTCAAAGCTCTTTGTTGATCCAGGCTTGTATTTTTTATTATTTTTTAATATTTTATTTTATTTTTGAAAATTTTCTCATTTTACACTTAGTATTTTCAGTGGGTTAGTAGGGTGCAGTGGTGCACCGAGGTGGAGTGGTTTGTGATTCCATATATGGCCCACCAAGATACCGGTTTTGGAAATCTGTGGGCTAGTCGTCTCACCGTGTTGATAGTATTACCTATGTTAATAAAGCTCAAATCAAAAGCCCCGTCACCACACTGTTTGCAAATTGTCAGTTGCATGTCGGTCTCATTCCTCGTCGTCATTTAAGATTTAAACTAAAAGAATCATACACTTTCCAAATCCGGTATAGCTATATTACAATTACTCATATCAAAAGTTTACCATGCCATTGTTGTTTGCCAATCACTAGTCACACACCTTATTTTTCCATTACCGTACCGTTTAAGATTTAAATTAAAATAACCATAAATTCTCGAGCCTGCCGAATGTAAAATATCCATCTACTTCCCCCTATATATAATCTCCATCCTTGAAACATAACTTCTAAATTTTCAACTTCGATTTATCCGCCATCTCCTAGATCAAAAGACTACTAATCGTTCATTGCATTTTTCCTCCGTAGCTAATTAAGGTATCTTACTTTTTATAAGAATTTAATAAGTTATGATTTTAGATTTAAGGTTCATCTCATTTTTTTTTAATATTATTTTGTGCTATTTGTTTATGATTCAACTGAAATTTTCAAGTTGCGACTTTATTTGCTTTTATGCTGGGTGTACCTTTCACTCATTTTGGTTCATTATTTTTTTGTACTACTGGTTTAGTTACAATGTAGTATCTATTTATAATTACTTTCTCAACATATAGAAGCACAATTTATATCACTAGATCATTGACGGTTGATTATTAATTTTTTTAATACTGTAATTTCCATTTTTTAATTATTAATGTTTCATAGGGATTCTCAAATTAGAAATGTGATCTTCATGGATGAACTTAAAAAAAAAAAAAAAAAAGAATGTATAATATAAAGATGAATTTTTTAAACCTTTTTTGAATTCTTCAAAAAAAAAAAAACTTTTGAAAAAGATTCCATTTCGTTGGTTCATTCCCTAAAAGTACCTTCAGTTCTTACTTTAGTTGTTGTGTGTCAGCAAATGCTTTTTAACTGTTTTTGTCTTTTCTGGCTTCAATTCTAGACCATGGCAACTTTAACTGGCATTAATGGTTTTCCAAATTGGGTAAAATGGCCGATATAAGGAAAGTTAGGCGAATTATTCTGTGAACCTAGGCCCAAAGTGAACTTAGGTTTAAAATACACAATTTACATATTAAACATTCAGAATGTAAATTGATTCAGATTTACTTTATAAGATGGACCCGTGTTTATGGTATAAGTGTATAACTATTGAAGAAAGTCGAACCAAGAATTTATGGTTATTATCTTTTTTTTTTCTATCTTTCTTTCTTTAATGCCCTCCTCATTCAATTCCGTATATATATCTTATTATCTCGAACTCTATGTAGGTAACATATATAATTATATATATATATATACAAGATGGACGCCATTGGACAAAAGCATGGGGTGCAGCAAGGTGGGGAAGAGAACAACAACGGTGGTGGTTGTGGTAGTTACAATTGGTGTGCTCGGTGGAAGCCGACAGTTGAGCAATTGCAAATATTGAAAGACCTTTACTACAACCAGATGATTCGGAGGCCATCAACGGAGGAGATAGAGAGGATATCGTTGAGGCTGAGGCAGCTGGGGAAGATTGAAGGCAAAAACGTGTTTTACTGGTTTCAGAACCAGAGAAACCGGGAGAGGCACCCAAGAAAACGCCCTGTTACTGCAATAATAGCCCCTCCAGGCCTACCAGATTTGCATAATAATAATTATAATAATGCTGCAAAGCGTTCAAAGCCGCCTCCACAAACGCTCTCTCTCTTCCCAATGCATGGCGATGGCGATGGCGATAGCGATGGCGATAGTAGTGTCTCCCTTGAGCTCAGCCTTCGTCCCTACTCTCCTAAACCCTAAATTAGCTCGTCTCATCTCATCTATTAAGCCTGCGGGCATATATGCTAGTTTAATTTGTCTGTCTATATATGTGAACTCAAAACATAAATATTCTGTAAACATAACATGGTATGTAGTTTAATTCTATATGCATGCATGTGTTTAATTAGCAGCTATGTTGGGCTCTTTTTTTCTGTATATATTTTGCTTCTGTATATCACGCGCTTAGCTCAGTGGTTTAGTACGCAATATTTGGGAGAAGAGATCAATAAGTTAATTAAGTGGACAAATCCTTTGTGTGCACTGGCATTTAATTTGGTGCTGAGCTACTGAATTATATCGGTGATTTACCTCCTCCCACATGCTCTGTCAGCAATAGTTATACTATGGATCAGACACGGATGCACATTGCAAGGTGGATCTGTGTCCATTTACATACAGAATTTCACAATTTACATACTAAAATTTACAATTTGAACATTTAGTATATAAATTGTGAACATTCAGTTGTGAATCTTCAGTATATAAATTGTGAACGTTTAGTATGTAAATTGTGTATTTTGAACTTGGATCCACCTTGATCCACAGAATAATTTGCCATCTGTCGAGCCGGGGGCGTTTGGCCTTTAGGGTTTTTGGGATTAAATCTTTTGAGAGAAGGGAACGCAAGATATGACTAAACTTTCATTTAATATTATACACTTCACATTATTATATCCAACTATATGACGGGATGGACAAATTTTGCGTTGAATTTCCATCAACAAATGAAATACTTATCTACATTGAATTATAGACCTAACTTAGACCTAACTTAATATTAGACGAGAGTTAAACTTTCTTTTATTTGTGATTAAATCATGGGCTTAAGACTCATATTTCTTGATGCCTTGTTAGTCATATCGCTTAGCAAAGATTTTGTGATAGAATTCAAGTTAAATTGTGACTTTACAACATCATCTTTAATGAATTCCTGCACATAATTATGTATAACTAACTCCTATATTATGTCCATTTGTCATTTGATTCCCATTATAAACCTGGTTAAAGGCCCTAGCCATAAAAAAAAAATGTCAATTTCTTATTTCAATTGAACACATTTTCAAAATGACGACTAAAGTACTTTTTAACCAAACGCATTTACTAGATGCTTTTATTTTGGTGAAAAAAATGTTTGGGTAAAAAATTGATGAATGTGTTTCTTGGATCAAGTGAAAAGGAAAACTTGTATTAAACACATTTAGAAAATGCATTTCATGTAAAATATGTTTGTTGCAGGAAAGAAAGAGAACATATGGATCACATATGGTTCAAATAGGTTTGGCTCATAAATAATTAATTTTTAGATAAAAAACAGTCACTCTTATAGAGAATTTCATATCATATAATCCATGTATCATTTACTTGCCAAAGGGCAAATTATGGTCCATATCTGTGGACCAATGTCTAAAATGATGTCGTTTTGACGTTTAAAAAAACAATTCCGTTAATTAATAACAATGTCTACTTAATTATTTATGTGTGAGAATAATGAACCTTCTGAGGTAAGATAATGTATTTTATGAGTTAGAATAATGTACTTTATGAATTATAAAAATGTATGTTGGGTAAGTTTTTAAGTGTTCACAAGTTGTCTATTATTGGTTTGAATAATGTACCTTTGGTAAGTTTTGCAATTGCCCATGGTTTAGAATATAATAATGTACTTTATACGTTAAAATAATATATTTTATGAGTTATAAAAATGTATCTTTAGTAAGCTCTCACGTGTTAATAAATTGACCATCCATCATATGTTCAGATAATGGACATTATGAGTTATAATAATGTAACTTACTATGATGTTTTGCTTTTTCTTTTAGAAAAAAGAACTATCATTTGTTTGGGAGAAGAAAAAACACACATGGAAAATTTTTATGATGTTTTGCTTTTTCTAAAATTATATTGAAGGAGATGTTTTATATAAACTAAAAACTAAATAAATTTAAATTTATAATAAGATTACACATTTATTATTTTATATATTATTTTATAATCATCAAAGTAAATATAACCAATTGTGTCTCATAAAATGTAATAAAGTAACAAGTCAAAACATTATCATAACATTTCATAATATTTTATTATATCGTGTTTTTTTTTCCTAAATAGAACACAATTTTATTTGAATATAGTTGTAGAAACATATTGTAACATTTGTATCTCATCATTTGAATAAAAAGAAATTTCACATTATGCTTGCAAGTAATAAATTTGTACATAAGAAATTGGTGAAATGTAATATTGTCAAAGTGGGTCAAGAGAGCGAGGCCGAACAAATGAGAAATTAAAGTAGGGTCTTCTTAATTCAAGTGGTAGATTACTTGACCTAAAGTCACCATTCTATCTACAGGGTGAGAGTTCAACGATAAGGAGTTAAGGATAACTCGGGCTTCATCTCCTCCTAGAAACCTAATGTATCAAAAATAAAATAATAATAAAGCTGGACTATTAGATGACTCAGCGGCTGAGTTGGTTACGCCAACTCAGCATGAAGAACAAACGGTTGTAACTGAAGGGTGGATACTGGATAGTTAGTTGGGTTTGCTATATAAGGGTCGTTGTACTCTTCTCCTTTCTTATGCAATACAGCAATAATATCAGTTTCTCTCAGAGTCTCACAATGAGACCTAGTTACGCTGCATTGACTGTTTCGTCGCCATTGCCGTCGGAACCTAAAGCACCGGCTTCTTCCTCAGCAAATCCTCTGCCACCGATAGGTTTACCTTCTGTGACTTTGAACCCGGATAGCCCTTATTATCTTGATCCGAGTGAAGCGCCGGACTTGATTCTCGTCTCTCCTCCCTTCTCTGGCCTCAATTACCGCTATTGGGCTAGGGCTATGCAGATTGCCCTAATGGTGAAGAACAAATGGGACTTTGTCAGTGGATCAATCAAGGCACCGGAGAAAGACAGTGAACTCTATCCACAGTGGAGGAGATGTAACGCGATGGTCACTTTGTGGATCCTAAGGTCAGTTACTACTACCATTGCTAGTAGCGTTTTGTCGTTCGATGCTGCCTCTGAAATTTGGAAGGATCTTAAGCGGAGATTTTCCGAGAGCGATGCTATCCGAATCTCTGATTTACTTGAGGAAATCTATTCCTTAAAACAAGGATCCTCCACCGTGACTGAGTATTATACTCAATTAATAACGTTTTGGAATGAATTGTTATTTTTGAGGCCTTTACCGGAGTGTGAGTGCAATCCGAGTTGTCAGTGTGATGCAATTGTTAAGGCTAAAGAATATCTACAAAATGATCAAGTAATTAGGTTTTTAAAGGGATTGAATGACAATTTTTCTATGCTTAGATCACATATTATGCTTATGGAACCTTTGCCAGAAATGGATACAGCCTTTGCAATGATTATACGACAGGAGAGACAATATTCTAAAGTGTCTAGTGATGATGCTTATGCTAATTTTGGTGGAGGCACTGGTTATGTTAATGACAAGAGAGTGCACTGTACTTTTTGTGGTTTGCAAGGGCATACCATAGAGAAATGTTATAGGAAACACGGATTTCCTCCTGGTTATAAGCTGAAATCAAGACAGAGGAACACTAATGGCAATAGAGCGGCTAATTAGTTTGAACTTGAGAATGACAGTCCAGAACAGTGTCAGAAGTTGATGGAGTTTATGTGAAGTACCATTAGTGGAAAGCAGGTTTCTCCTATTCTAGATAATAGCATGGCTGATGCAGCTCAAGTTAGTTCTCTGTCTGCTGATTTTAGCAAGTTAGAAGGTGCATCTAGTGGACAATGCAAGTTCATTACTGTTTATAGCCCACTTTCTTTTAATCATGTTGTTGCATCCTCTCTTCTTTCAATTGGGGATTGGGTCATGGATTCAGGAGCTATGGACCATGTGTTAGAACCCAAGTCTTTGTACTCTTCTTCCTTCTTTTGCAATAATATCAGTTTCTGTCTTTCTTATCTCTCTGCTCTCAATAATCTGATATGGACACTGAAAAGAGTTCACTAGAGTGATCAATTATGTCAATTTGTTTGCAGTAAGGTTAGAAAGTGACCCCAGTTTGCAGTTAGTTTTGCACTGGTGTTGTATAGCCAGTTATATTTGACCTCAAATTTGCATATTTATCCAACATTTTGAGGGTAAAATCAATCATATAACCACTGTGTTGTAGAAGTCAGAAGTTTTGAAATCATCAAATAAACTAAAAATTAATATTCTGAAAAAGGTATACTATTGCATGTGTGCTAATATTTTTGCACACATTTGATGAATCAACTATCTCTAAATTTCTATAGTTTACAAAAACAATATTGACAATGAAGTCAGCAAATAAGAAATGGTTGATTTCTCCATCTTTGATTCAATGAAGCTGAGGAGCATCGGTTTGAAGTTACAGATACAAGCAAAGCATTCTGGAGTTCTGTGCTTGCACCTCGGCTAAGTAGTGAAACGATGTACTTCATGAAGACTGCATCGCACGGTAATGTAATAGGTCCATCACTTGGAAGTCCAAATTCTTCTTCTGACATTTCCAACAGTTGTCTGATGATTTTGTTGTCAAGAAAAGATAGGGGAATAACAAACCGCTTTTGGTCAGCTGTGTAGATTACAAAATGGCCTTTGTTTACTGCCAATGATGTACTGCAACTATCTGCTTCCTCATTCTGTTTTGGAAATGATATCCTTTTCCTTCTGATTATGACAAATTTCTGCCATTTCTTTGCCATGTTGATGAGTTTCTTGGAACTGATCATAGTGACTGCTTCAGGAGATTGAGAGAAAAGAAGAGATAAGATTTTGTAGAGAGACTTTAAGGTATAAGATGAATTGCTAGTGTTTGATGATGAAAACTCATATGCAAGTGATATATATATTTATATTAAGGTGGGTGGAGACAGATTTTATATTGTGGACAGAATTTCTTGTTGAAAATCAGGGAAGGCATACCCATATGCTACATACGGATATGGGACCTCTATGTCGTGTGCCCACAGCTAGTTGTGCTATATATTCAATGTATCTACTTAATTATTGGTTCTGAAATTATGGCTTCCGAAGAAGACACGACGAAAAGGAAATGTGTCAAAAGCTGCAAATGAATTTGTGAACATCTTCCTAATATTTCTGGAGACGTGTCTGTGGTTTGACGGGAAAAAGGGGAAAAAACTATGATGGTTTGTCATTTAAATCAATTGTGTCATTTGGTGTGAATTGGCAAATTAGGTCTATTTCATACACATCACAGAACATGAAGCAACCCATAGAAGTTAACCAGTGGATGAGGGAGTACAAAACTTTACTGTGTTTAGATATGGGGCATTTTAATTATGGATATGGCTAATTCTGAGATAATTCAGCTGTTTGGAGAAAGAACTTAAAGGGCCCTATTTGTACCCTGCAGGACCCTTAGTGCCTTACAATCTCAGACAAACTAAAGGGTTTCCAAGACCTCAGAAAAAGATAGCCACCAGAAAAATATAAGATGTCGCTTCATGTTACATTATATCTCTTCTTAGCCAAGGTGTTGGCACAGAACTCCAGAATGCTTTGCCTGCATCAATTACTTCAAACCTGTTCACCTCAACTTCAATGCATCAAGGGTGAAGAAATCAGCAATTCCTTGTCTGCTGATGTGGCTGTCGAACTTTTTTTTTTTTTTTTTCTTTCAAAAATGACATGAAACTTAGTTGTAGGTTATTTCATTGAAATTGCAAAAAATCATAGCTGAATACATTATAGTGTGATTATTTTATTAAAAAAAAAACAAAAAAAAAAACTCATCACTGAAAAACCAACTAGTTCTAGTTGTATAAGTATATTGTAACATATATATCTCAGGCTCTCAGCATCTCAATGAAAAGAAAAATTCCCATTATGTTTGTATGTAAAGAGTTTGTAGATATGAATTTGGTGAAATGTGTGTCTATTTACTATGATCAATACTTTCAATTCCATGGCAGCACCAGTAGGAATGTTGTAAAAATTTCCAAAAGACACCTTTCAACAGACTTATGGATGAAGAACTAGCTTTTTTGTACAATGCAGTAAAACAGCCATTGACCATAAATGGTTGATGTTCATCCCTCTAATCGAAAGGAAAAGAAAAAAGTAATCATATATTATTGCTACCCCTTCTGGAAATGAATTTTCAGATAGGGAAAAGGCTTTGTATTGATTACAGAAGGGTAGACAACATTGTGTTAAGGCTGGACACTGAAAAGAGTTTACAAGAGTGATCAATTGTGTTACTTCGTTTGCAGTTTAGTTGGATAGTGACCCAGTTTGCATTTAGCTTTGCACTATGTTGTATAGAAATTTATATTTGATCTTAATTTGCATATTTATCCGACTTTTTGAGGATAAAATCATCATGAAACAACTGAGTTCTAGAAATCAGAAGTTTTGAAAGCTTCAAATAGACTAAAAATTGATTTCCTGAAAAGGATATACTATTACATATGTGGGCCTAACATTTTTGCACCCATTTGACCTGATGAATCAGCTACCTCTAACTTTCTATCATTTACAGATAAATATTGACAATGAAGTCAGCAAATAAGAAATGGCTGATTTCTCCATCCTTGATGCAATGAAGCTGAGCATCGGTTTGAAGCTACTGATACAAGCAAAGCATTCTGGAGTTCTGTGCTTACACCTCGGGTAAGTAGCGAAATGATATACTTCATGAACACTGCATCACACGGTAATGTAATAGGTCCATCACTTGGAAGTCCAAATTCTTCTTCTGACATTTCCAACAGTTGGCTGATGATTTTGTTGTCAAGAAAAGATAGGGGAATAACAAACCGCTTTTGATCAGCTGTGTAGATTACAAAATGGCCTTTGTTAACTGGCGTACTGCAGCTATCTACTTCCTCACTCTGTTTTGAAAATGATATTCTTTTCCTCCGGATCATGACAAATTTCTGCCATTTCTTTGCCAAGCTGATGAGTTTCTTGGAACTGATCATAGTGACTACTTCAGTAGATTGAGAGAAAAGAAGAGATGAGATTTTGTAGAGAGACTTTAAAGTATGGGATGAATTGATAGTGTTTAATGATGAAAATTCATACATATATACTTATATTAAGGTGGGTGGATAAGACTTTATTTTGAGGATAGAATTTCTTGTTGAAAATCAGGGAAGGCATACCCATATGCTACATATGGATATGGGACCCTTATGTTGTGTGCCCACAGCTAGTTGTGCTATATATTAAATGTATCTACTTGTTATTGGTTCTGAAATTATGGCTTCTGCTGAAGACATGATGAAGGGAAATGTGTCAAACCTGCAAATGAAATTGTGAGCATCTTTATTGATATTTTTAGAGACTTGTCTGTGGTTTGGCACATAGAGAAAGTTGTAGTGCATCATCTGCGATTAGCAAAGGTCACTTTGCGATCTACACAGCTGATCAAAAGCGGCTTGTTGTTCCCCTTGTTTTTCTTGACAACGAAATCATTAGACAACTTCTAGTAATGTCTGAAGAAGAATTTGGTCTTCCAAGTGACGGTCCTATTACATTCCCATGTGATGCAGTCTTGATGGAGTACATTATTTCGCTTCTTAGCCAAGGTGTAGGCAAAGAACTCCAGACTGCTTTGCTTGCATCAGTTACTTCGAATCGGTGCTCCTTAACCTCAATGTATCAAGGGTTGAGAGATCAGCAATTTCTTGTCTGCTGATGTGTCTGCCAATCTTTTTTTTTTTTTTTTTTTTTTGGTTTCAAAGATGACATGAAACTTAGTTGTAGATTAGTTCATTGTGATTGCAAAAAATCATAGATGAATACATTATAGTGTAATTTTTATAGAAATTAATTCACTAAACAACTTTCAAAATTTCAGTCTCCTTGACACTACAAGCTTAAAGTGCATAAGTTTAAGGTGCGTAAGGTCACAGCTTAAGGTGCGTAATTTTATAGTTTAAGGTGCAGTGCATAAGTTTATAGGTTAAGGTGCATATGTTTAAAGCTTAAGGTGACGCGCACTTTTTAGTTTAAGGTGTATCAGTTTAACTCTTAAGGTACTTAAGTTTATAGTTTAAGGTACATAAGTTTATAGCTTTAAGGTGCGTATGTTTAAACTTTACACCACTTTCTAATTTAAGGTGCATCAGTTTAACTTTTACAGTGCATATGTTTATAACTTAAGATGCATTATTTTCCAACTTAAGGCCAGGTGCGTAAGTTCGAAATTTAAGGTGCGTCAGTTCAAGAAACTACTTAATCATTTGCATCCATGTTGTCATGGAAGTGCATTTAAAAAAAAAAATTCAGTTTGAGCCGTTGATCTATATTAGATCAACAGCTCATATTGCATCCCATTTTTCACCTGGGAGAAGCTTCCCACATGAACCATTCCCTATATATATACACACGACACGAGATGTCGCAAGTTGCATATATTTGCATTGAGAAGTTGGCAAGAACGTAGCTTCATAAATCCTAATTTGATTAGGAAAGAGTTAACATAGGTTCCCATATAAAACCTGATGAGTGTAATTGAAGATATAACCTCAATCCTATTTCTTTCCTAATATGATTATGAAAGAATTAACATAGGTTCCCATATAAAACCTGAGTGTAATTGAAGATATAACCTCAATCCTATTTCTTTTATAATTGGAATATGACGATTCAACTATTTATATACACCTTCTCAGCAGATTATATACAATTTCGTAGGCAGCAATCTTTGTTCTTATCAAAAATTCAATTCATCTTCCTCTGTTTTTTTCTAACATTCTTCTTGTCACCATATAAAAAAGAAAAATTTCTGCCCCAATGGATTGTGAATTTCCTCTCAGTCAGGACATGCTTTTTGAGATTTTGTCTCTAACAACCTTAGAAACGCTAAATACATGCAAGGTCGTTAGCAAGGAATTAAAAGAGTTAATTGAGGATTCGTGGTTCTTGCAAAATTACACTTTGA
>NC_044930.1:6595649-6623571 GCF_003576645.1 Ipomoea triloba
GTGGAAGAAAGATATTGTGTTGGAGTGTTTGAACAAAACATCCCATGATATTTTTGTGGAAGAAAAGATATGTTGGAGTGTTTGAACAAAACATCCCATGATATTTTTAAAAATATCATGGGATGTTTTGTTCAAACACTCCACACATATCTTTTCTTCCACTTTTTGGTTTCAAAGATGACATGAAACTTAGTTGTAGATTAGTTCATTGTGATTGCAAAAAATCATAGATGAATACATTATAGTGTAATTTTTATAGAAATTAATTCACTAAACAACTTTCAAAATTTCAGTCTCCTTGACACTACAAGCTTAAAGTGCATAAGTTTAAGGTGCGTAAGGTCACAGCTTAAGGTGCGTAATTTTATAGTTTAAGGTGCAGTGCATAAGTTTATAGGTTAAGGTGCATATGTTTAAAGCTTAAGGTGACGCGCACTTTTTAGTTTAAGGTGTATCAGTTTAACTCTTAAGGTACTTAAGTTTATAGTTTAAGGTACATAAGTTTATAGCTTTAAGGTGCGTATGTTTAAACTTTACACCACTTTCTAATTTAAGGTGCATCAGTTTAACTTTTACAGTGCATATGTTTATAACTTAAGATGCATTATTTTCCAACTTAAGGCCAGGTGCGTAAGTTCGAAATTTAAGGTGCGTCAGTTCAAGAAACTACTTAATCATTTGCATCCATGTTGTCATGGAAGTGCATTTAAAAAAAAAAATTCAGTTTGAGCCGTTGATCTATATTAGATCAACAGCTCATATTGCATCCCATTTTTCACCTGGGAGAAGCTTCCCACATGAACCATTCCCTATATATATACACACGACACGAGATGTCGCAAGTTGCATATATTTGCATTGAGAAGTTGGCAAGAACGTAGCTTCATAAATCCTAATTTGATTAGGAAAGAGTTAACATAGGTTCCCATATAAAACCTGATGAGTGTAATTGAAGATATAACCTCAATCCTATTTCTTTCCTAATATGATTATGAAAGAATTAACATAGGTTCCCATATAAAACCTGAGTGTAATTGAAGATATAACCTCAATCCTATTTCTTTTATAATTGGAATATGACGATTCAACTATTTATATACACCTTCTCAGCAGATTATATACAATTTCGTAGGCAGCAATCTTTGTTCTTATCAAAAATTCAATTCATCTTCCTCTGTTTTTTTCTAACATTCTTCTTGTCACCATATAAAAAAGAAAAATTTCTGCCCCAATGGATTGTGAATTTCCTCTCAGTCAGGACATGCTTTTTGAGATTTTGTCTCTAACAACCTTAGAAACGCTAAATACATGCAAGGTCGTTAGCAAGGAATTAAAAGAGTTAATTGAGGATTCGTGGTTCTTGCAAAATTACACTTTGAAGACAAAAAATATCATGGGATGTTTTGTTCAAACACTCCAACACAATATCTTTTCTTCCACATTTGTGTCCATTGACCCAACCTTGAGGATTCCAAATATTTCTATCAAGTGTTTCGGGGAGGACATAAGTATCTTGGCATCTTCCAACCAAGGAATTTTGTGC
The DNA here is from genome assembly GCF_003576645.1 of Ipomoea triloba. Taxonomy (NCBI): domain Eukaryota; kingdom Viridiplantae; phylum Streptophyta; class Magnoliopsida; order Solanales; family Convolvulaceae; genus Ipomoea; species Ipomoea triloba. The sequence continues at coordinate 6,597,193 of NC_044930.1, forward strand.
TGCAAAAGGTATAAACAAAGGTCTTGGGAGTATTTTGTTTGTAAGCCAAGCACTGGACAATGTGCTGTGTTGCCTAGCCCGAACGGGAAAAGAAGGTTCTTCGAACTAGTTGCTTTGATGATTCTTAAATCAAATCCTCTACACTACAAAATAATCAAATACTCAAATGCTCGTCATTGGTAAGTTTCTTTCATTTATATTTTACAGTATTATTACAAATATAACTTAGTATATATGCATTAAATTATATTTATTGCTATATGATTCTAGTAATGCTAAATTAATGTTTTGATAAATTTTCAATTTTCAGGCCACCTAACAAAAGAACCTACATATGTGAGATTTTCGATTCGAAAATTTGGTCATGGAGACAGACAGAAAACCTCATAGTGGAACGATTCACAATTTTCAACTACCAACCACCTGTTTGTATAGGCGGCTGATACACTCTCATTTGTACCTATTTTACTTGTGTTTTTATGTAGGTTTTATAGTTAATTGTGTGATAAAATGTTGTGTCCAATGCTTATTTCCTTGTTTTCATATTTAAAATGGTATAATGCTTGGTTTAGATGTTTTTGGTGTGTTTAGAAGTGCATTAGAACCATTTGGGAGCAAAAGCCAATCCAAAGGAGCCAAAGAGTTGTAATTCCCGCTACCATGGCGACACCTCGGTAATTGGACCATATCTCAGCCTAGGAATATCCAAATGAGGTGATTCTTGAACCATTGGAAAGAAGACTTCAAGTGCTACAACTCTTATGAAGACATCAAAGTGCGGTTCGAAAGGGAAAAGGGTCAAAATTAGGCTGCACGTCGAAACAGTGTTGCAGGCAGATTCTCGACGCGTCTAGAATTTTCTCGACACGTCGAGAGTTGGCAGAATGCCAAGATTTTGGTTCGGGAATATCTCGACGCGTCGAGAAAAGTCCTCGACGCGTCGAGAAATCGCAGATCTGAAATTTCTGCTGCTCTGAAATGTCTGTTTTGCCCCCCCATTCTCCACCCACTATAAAAGCATCATTTTCTCTTCAAACCCTAAGCTTGGCTGCGGATTTTGGACAAAGGAGAGCAAGAAAGGGAAGCTCTCATCTTCTCAAAGAGCTTGAAAGGAAAAATCAATTGGAGAAGAGAGATCAAAGAGAAGAGCTTGGAGGCATCATTCAGGAGAATTTCTTCCTCTCTTTTCTATTTTAAAGCTTTATTGTATATTTGTTGAATCTATTTTAGCCATGATAGGCTAAGCTTTTCTTTGGGATTTTTGGATTGATAAGTGTTTATGAACCTATGTGCCTAGTTCTTTAATTGCTTGAATGAAATATCTATTTGGGTTTATTACTTGTGTTGTAATTGTGACTTAATTTCTTGATGCTTGTAGTTAAGGATCCTAATTACTTGTTTCATTGCTAAATTTGTCTATGAATTAGAGCACCCACAATTGCACTTATTCTTGTACCTCGAGAGATGATATGTTGATTAAGGGATTTATTGTGAATAGCTCACGAGAGTGAGTATTCCAATTGTGAATAGCCCACGAGAGTGGGTATTCCATTTATTGCTTGTTCTTGATTATATGTTGTGAATAGCTCACGAGAGTGAGTATTCTAATTACCTTGTTTTGGGATTGAATTACGAGAGTAATCTTTCCCTTTTAGATTGCAATCATCCACACTTGTTGAACCCGAATGATTATTTCACTTTAGATTGGCACTAGGTGATTAAACACTTTGACACCCAAAAATCCCGCTCTTAATCTATTGTATATAAAAGTCCGTTTGCCTTGCTTCATTTATTTTGTTTTCATAATTATAGATAAATACCCATTGTTAACGTAGAAATAGCTTCACGTGAATTAATTAGTAACTAGTGCTTGATACCCCGCTTCCCTGTGGATCGATAACCCCGGAATACTCCGGGTATTTGCTTGTACCTAAAAAAGGCTACGACCAAATATTCTCCACCCACTATAAAAGCATCATTTTGTCTTGCAACTCTACTCGTTCTTCTTCTCCACTCAATGTCTCCATCTCAATGCATTCATCAGCGGCGTAGTGTATTGGCTTACTAACCTCAACACAATTTTGGCTTTCGACTCGACAACTGAGACTCACTTGGAATTCGCGGGACCAATAGCGGCTAACGAATACAAACAAACCTACATGTATGAAAGAATTGTTGAGTACAAGGGAAGGCTAGGGTTTACATGCAAGTACAAATCCGATGAAGTGTTGCTTTGGGGGTTAGAAGACAGGACAAATTATAGGTGGGAGATAAAGAGAATTGTGGGGATCGATAAGAAGAAAAATAAGTTGATAGGGTGCAATCTTGCAGACATGGCATTGATGCTTGGGTATAGAGATCAAGTGTACGCACAAAGTGGTTTTTATAACCCTATGGATATTTTCCCGTTCCAGTCGAATTCGGAGCCCGTGGATCTGGAGAATGGATGCATGCTGAGTTGCTTGGAAGAGATGATGGCTCATTATATCAATGCATAATTTTCTGGAATTTGTGTCACTTTGTGAAAGCTTCAAATAGACTAAAATAAAATTGATTACAGAACTTTCAAATTTTCAGTCTCCATGACTAGTAGTGATTAGTACATGACTGTAAAACCAAATAGTTGTAGATAAGAAGTTAGTGAAATGTGATTCTATTATTCAATATGGTGAATACTTTCAACAGCTCAAATGAATATCTAAACATCTTACTGCTATATCTGCTATTGTTCATACTTCATGCCACAAAAAATCTATAATTTTCATCTGGAACTGATCATAGTGACTGTTCTTGGAGATTGCTGAGAAAAGTGATAATATTTTGTAGTCGACCTTAAAGAATGATATGTGTTGCTAGAGTGTGATGATGAAAATGCATATGCATTGTGTACTGCTTAAAATTTGCTGAAACTCTCAACAGAGCCCTATCCTGTATGCTCATCCTTGAACACATTCCATCATGTTCTATACCTTTTCATTTTTATAACAAGATTATAGTGGATTCCTAGTTGATTCATTTCTGTAATGTCAATTGTGAATCTGATGCTTACATAAGAATTGTATGAGAAGTTTCATTTAAAACTTGCTTCGGATGAGGTTACATTGGGTTTGAGTTTGCGTTGATCTCCTTTTGCACAAAAGTGTACAGTTAGTTGTTGAGTCCCGAAACTAGATGTTGCAATCAATTACAAACTAGGTTTATGGATTGTGAATAGAAAAGTCTTGGTTACATTTCTACCATTATTAGAACTCCTACAAACTTGAAAAAGTTATTCAATCAATCTATACTAGAGCAAATTGTCATTTTGATCCACTCACCATAAGGGGTCTTAATTGCAATCCATGACTTTCAAAACTGTTAATTTCATACCTTAACTATTTAATTTTTATCAATTTTGGTTGCTCCGGACAAATTGCCGGCCAAATCTTACCAGTAAATAGTAAAGAGTAAAATAATGAATGTATTTTAGTCATTTTATCTCTCTTTGCTTTCTTCTCCGATGAATCTTCATATTTTCCGGCGATTTAGCTTTTTTACTGTTAATTTAGTACTTACCCTTTTGTTAATTTTGTCCCTTACCCTTTTGTTAATTTTGTCCCTCTATTTACTCCATTGCGTTTTGTTTCTTTTCATCCAACACAGCACAAGGCGATGATACAGAAGAAATCAACGCAATCCAACCCTTTCCTAGAAGTACTCGCGGTCTCCGGCGAGGAAAGCCAACGCCGTTGCAGCCGCCACCATGGCCACCATGTTTCGCGGTGTCTCCTCTGTGCACCCTCTCATTCATTTGAGCGGGAAGTTAAAATTGAGAATTTTGTTTTTATTAATAGTATTGATATTGATTGCATTGCAGAGAAATATATGTATACTTTTAATTTAGAATTGTATTACGAATAGGAATTTAGAGAATAATATATTTTATTATGAATTATATTAGCACATGAATCCTATTACGAATAGGAAACTAAAAGAAAATATATTTTATAAGGAATTGTATTACCATATTTTACACTATTTTGCATACCTTAATTGTATAACAGATTAACAGTGTTTTGGACGAGAAGTTAAAATTAAGAATTTTGTTTTTATTAATAATATATATATATATATATATATATATTGCGTAATAATTATTATGATAATTAAGATAAATATGAGTCATTCAATTAATTTTAATAGAATTAAAAATCCTATCATAATTACTATATCACTTGAGAATTAGGGAAGATTTAACATAAGTTCCCTTATGTCGCAAGTCGGATATATTTGCATTGAGAAGTACGTAGCTTCATCAATCTTAAATTAGGAAAGAATTGAATTAGGATATAACCTGAATCCTATTTCTTTTAGAATTGGAATATGACGATTCAACTATTTATACACAGCTTCTCAGCAGAATTTCTTAAGCAGTAACCTTTGTTCTTATCACAAATTCAATTCATCTTCCTCGTTTTTTCCAACATTCTTTTTGTCACAATATATATATATATATATATAATAAATTTGTGCCCCAATGGATTCTGAACTTCATCTCGGTCAGGACATGCTCTTTGAGATTTTGTCTCTAACAACCTTAGAAACGCTAAATACATGCAAGGTCGTTAGCAAGGAATTAAAAGAGTTAATTGAGAATTCCTGGTTCTTGCAAAATTACACTTTGAGAACAAAAAATATCATGGGATATTTTGTTCAAACACTCCAACACAATATTTCTTTTTCCACATTTGTGTCCATTGACCCAACCTTGAAGATTCCAAATATTTCTATCAAGTGTTTCGGGAAAGACATAAGGATCTTGGCATCTTCTAACCAAGGAATTTTGTGCTGCCAAAGGTATAAACATAGGTCTTGTGAGTATTTTGTTTGTAAGCCAAGCACTGGACAATATGCTGTGTTGCCTAGCCCGAACGGGAAAAAAAGGTTCTTCGAACTAGTTGCTTTGATGATTCTTAAATCAAATCCTCTACACTACAAAATAATCAAATACTCAGATGCTCGTCATTCGTAAGTTTCTATAATTTATATTTTACAGTATTATTACAAATATAAAACTTAGTATATATGCATTAAATTATATTTCTTGCTATATGATTCTAGTAATGCTTAATTAATGTTTTGATCAATTTTCAGGCCATCTAACAAAAACAACTACATATGTGAGATTTTCGATTCGAAAATTTGGTCATGGAGACAGACAGAAAACCTCATAACCGAACGATCCACGATTTTCGACCATCAATCACCTGTTTGTACAGGCGGCTTAGTGTATTGGCTTACTAACCGCAACACAATTTTGATTTTCGACTCCGCAACTGAGACTCACTTGGAATTCGCGGGACCATTAGCGGCTACCGAAGAGAATAGAAGTTACATGTATGAAAGAATTGTTGAGTACAAGGGAAGGTTAGGGTTTATATGCAAGTACAAATCCGATGAATTGGTGCTTTGGGGGCTAGAAGACCGAACAAATTATAGGTGGGAGATAAAGAGAATTGTGGGGATCGATAAGGAGAAAAATAGGTTGATAGGGTGCAATCTTGCAGACATGGCATTGATGCTTGGATATAGAGATCAAGTGTACGCACAAAGTGGTTTTTATAACCCTAGGGATATTTTCCCGTTCCAGTCGAATTCGGAGCCCATGGATCTGGAGGATGGATGCATGCTAAGTTGCTTGGAAGAGATGATGAACGACTGTTAGATTTATCTATCTCATTATATTAATGCATAATTTTCTGGAATTTGTATAGTTACATACATGTATTACATACAAAACCTATATTACTTTGCAAGATGAGATTGTGTGTCACTGTGTGAAAGCTTCAAATAGACTAAAATAAAATTGATTTTCTTCAAAGGATCGGATATCAATTGATTTGCTTGCATCAGTTACCTCAAATCGGTGCTCCTCAACCTCAATGCATCAAGGCTTGAGAGATCAGCAATTTCTAGTCTGCTGATGTGTCTGTCAAACTTTTTTTTTTTTTTTTTTTTTTTTTGGTTTCAAAGATGACATGAAACTTAGTTGTAGATTAGTTCATTGTGATTGCAGAAAATCATAGCTGAATACATTATAGTGTAATTTTTATAGAAATTAATTGATTACACAACTTTCAAAATTTCAGTCTCCATGACTACTAGTGATTGTTGAATTGGTACATAACTAAAAAACCAAATAGTTGTTGATACAAAGTTAGTGAAATGTGATTCTATTATTTACTATGGTGAATAGTTTCTACAGCTACAACTGAATATCTAAACATCTTACTGCTATATCTGTTAATGTTCATCCCTAATGCCACAAAAAATCTATAATGTTCATCTGGAGCTGATCATATATCTAGTGACTGTTCTTGGAGTTTGTGAGAAAATAAAGTGATAAGATTTTATAGAGAGCTGTTAAAGTATGGTATGTGTTGGTAGACTGGTAGAGTGTGATGATCAAAATGCATATATATGCATTTGCAGTGTGTACTGCTTAAAATTTGTTGAAACTCTCAAGTCAGAAGTTTTGAATGCTAGCTTCAAATAGACTAAAAATTGATTTTCTGCAAAGGATTGGATATACTATTACATATGTGGGCCTAACATTTTTGCAATCATTTGATGTGTTGAATCAGCTATCTCTAACTTCCTATCATTTACAGATGAATATTGACAGTGAAGTCAGCAAAGAAGAAATGGCTGATTTCTCCATCCTTGATGCAATGGAGCTGAGCATCGGTTTGAAGTTACTGATACAAGCAAAGCATTCTGGAGTTGTGTGCTTACACCTCGGCTAAGTAGCGAAATGATGTACTTCATCAACACTGCATCACACGGTAATGTAATAGGTCCATCCGTTGGAAGTCCAAATTCTTCTTCTGACATTTCCAACAGTTGTCTAATGATTTTGTTGCCAAGAAACGATAGGGGAATAACAAACCGCTTTTGGTCAGCTGTGTAGATAACAAAATGGCCTGCCGATGATGTACTGCAACTATCTACTCCTTCCTCGTTCTGTTTTGGAAACGATATCCTTTTCCTTCTGATGATGACAAATTTCTGCCATTTCTTTGCCATGTTGATGAGTTTCTTGGAACTGATCATAGTGGCTGCTGCTTCAGGAGATGGAGAGAAAAGAAGAGATATGAGATGAATTGCTAATGCAGTGTTTGATTATGAAACTCATATGCAAGTGATGTATATATTTATATGGAGGAGGTCCCAAGACAGATAACTTTATATATGTGGAGGATAGAATTTCTTGTTAACAAATCAGGGAATTGAAGGCATACATACCCATATGCTACTTAGGGAAATGGGGCCTTTATGTTGTGTACCAACCGATATATATATATATATATATATATATATATATTCAATATATCAACTTAATTGGTCTTGAAATTATGGCTTCTGCAGAAGACACAATGAAGGGAAATGTGTCAAAAAGCTGTAAATGAATTTGTGAACATCTTACTCATATTTCTGGAGACTTGTCTGTGGTTTGGCAGATGGAGAAAAAAATTGAAAATGAAAAAACTATGGCAAGTAGGCATGCATTTAAGCCAACCTTTGTGTGATTTAGTGTTAATGGGCAAAATTGGTCCACTTCATACAAACCACAGAACATGGGGCATTTTAATTGTGGATATGGCTAATTCTGATCTAAGATTATCATTCTGCTGTTTGGTGCAACAACTTAAAGGGCCCTATTAGTAATCTGTGCTTCGACATCTCATCTATACAATGACTTATATAGAACTAATAGGCATCTCATCACAACACAAATGGCCCATATCACCTGTTTGCACATGCTTCTGTATCCTTTATTTCCAGAATGAAATGAATATAAATAAATCACTTCTTTATGCATTTTAGTTCATCATCAACCTCCAGCACTTCACCCCTAACTTCAAAGTCTCTCTCTAGTATACCACAATATATTCGCTCTTTTTTCTCTCTATCATATCTGCAAAGATAACCACCATGATCAGTTCCAAGAAACTCATCCAGCTCACTAAGAGATGGCAGAAATTTGTCGCCATTAGAAGGAAGCAAATTTCGTTTCCTAGGCACAACGATGCAGAAAGTCGTAGTGTATCATCTACAGTTAGCAAAGGTCACTTTGCTATCTACACGGCTGATCAACAGCGGTTTGTTGTTCCCCTTGTTTTTCTTGAGAACGAAATCATCAGACAACTTTTAGTAATGTCTAAAGAGGAATTTGGACTTCCAAGTGATGGCCCTATTACATTGCCATGTGATGCAGTCTTGATGGAGTATATTATTTCGCTTCTTAGCCAAGGCGTAGGCAAAGAACTCCAGACTGCTTTGCTTGCATCAGTTACTTCGAATCGGTGCTCCTCATCAACCTCGATGCATCAAGGGTTGAGAGATCAGCAATTTCTTGTCTGCTAATGTGTCTGTCATACATTTTTCTTTTTTGGTTTCAAAGATGACATGAAACTTAGTTGTAGATTAGTTCATTGTGATTACAGAAAATCATAGCTGAATACATTATAGTGTAATTTTTATAGAAATTAATTCATTACAGAACTTTCAATAGCTACAACTGAATATCTAAACATCTTACTGCTATATCTGCTAATGTTCATCCCTCATGCCACAAAAAATCTATAATGTTCATCTGGAGCTGATCATATAGTGACTGTTCTTGGAGTTTGCGAGAAAATAAAGTGATAAGATTTTGTAGAGTGACCTTAAAGTATGGTATGTGTTGGTAGACTGCTAGAGTGTGATGATCAAAATGCATTTGCAGTGTGTACTGCTTAAAATTTGCTGAAACTCTCAGCAGAGCCATATCCTGTATGGTCATTCCATCATGTTCTCAATCTTACCATTTTTATAACAAGATTATAGTGGATTCCTAGTTGATTCATTTCTGCAATGTCAATTGTGAATCTGATGCTTACATAAGAATTGTATGACTGCCAATCCTTGACACAGTTGTGTTGGGATAAAGTCACTATTTAAAGTGAAGGGCATATCATATTGTGAACTGTGAACCAGATACACAAAATGAAAATTTAACTATCAAGATGAGAAGTCTCAATTCATTTAAGACTTGCTTCCGGTGATAGGATGAGAGTTCAATTTCTACCACGAACATTAGGTTTGGTTAGTTGTTCTTCTTGTGGGCAAAAATATACAGTTAGGTGTTGAGTACTTGAGTATTGATCCTCGAAATTTCGATTTACCTCCTTATTGGTTTGGGACGAGTGTATATGGTTCAGGATATAATTGAGTGAAGCTAGAAATAAACCCCTAAACCTTTTTCTGAAATTGAAAAAAAAAAAATATAAATTCAAATGCATATCGCGTATGTTTGTCCAACTTTTAAAAGTCACTCATTTTTTTTTCCACAATATCATAAACTTTCTCATTTAAAGTCACCCATTTTTTTTCCTAACTTTTAAAATGTTTTCTTTCCCTCCAATACTTTTCTTCCTGACGTGGCTTCCATTCATTCAATCATTATATCGTGGACAAGGGTCGACAGTGTACTGTGCACCCTGGTCCAATATACAAGATTTGATTTTATAAGGTACAGAATTGATGTTCATAATGGACAAAATTATATTGTTAATGACACATAAACACAATTATATATATAGATGAAAACACATGCACTTATTTTAAAATGGAAAATCATTTTAACATAAAAACCATAAACTACATTAGGATGTTCTACAAATTAAAGGAGGAAAAAAAAACATTGTTGATTTCTCCATTGATATGCATTGAATCAGCTGAGAGGATCACTGACTTGGAGTGTTCCAAAGATAGAGTCAACAACAGATCAGAGCTTGAAAGTCTGGATCGAACTCTGATCTTTTCAGTCGTCTAATGACTTGGTGGTGAAGAAAAAGTGGTGGAACAAGCTAAGAATCCGGTTTAGAGTAGACGACAGTGAAATGGCCGCCTTTGCTGCTAACAGCTGCACCATAATTGCGCCTTGGGAACGAAATCCTCTTCTTCCTCCCTGCAGCAGTGGCAACAGATTTGTGCCATTTTATTGCCAACTTTATCAGCTTCTTGGAGTTTATCACTGACTTTTCCATTTTCATTCAGAAATGTTTTAGGGGAGAATTATATTGCTGAAGTATATATGGGTATATATGTACGTGCTGAATGAATAAGAAAATGGAGATATATGGATGTGCTATTTATATTGAGGATATTGGATAGAGACTTTTCAAGCATGCTATATAGATTAGATTGAATTTCATATATTCATTCTAATCTTAGCTTAGCTTGATGGAAATAAGGCATAAGCATGTGCGGTGGGTGGACCTGTAATTTGTGCTAGCTTAGCTGTGTGGACTTGAATTGAATTGAATGGGCTACTGTACTTGGTAGTATATATGAAGTTGAAAGTTGATAAGATTATATTCTACCATTTTGCTGTTTGGATGAAGAACACACATTGTCCTAGCTTAGCTAGCTTCTTGATTAACAGCCTGTTCACAATGCATATCATAATGCATTAATGCATATTGAAAGGTCTAAGATGGAATCCCTTGTGCGCAGATAAAGACTAGGATCGATAGGCTGATTCCAAGCACAACTCACTAGCTATTTATCTATGCAGTGGCTCTAGGGACGGGGTCTTGTAGAGTGTGACCAAAGACCGAATTAGTCTGGCAAACCTGGAATCAGTGTTGCAAAAATCCCGCCTAAGCCCCGATTAATCCCCGTCTAGGCGCTAGGCGCTGGTCGACCGCCTAGCGTATCACCTTAAATGGTGGTTTAGGCAACTGGCCAGCTAGCGAACGCCTAAGCTCCGCCTAAGCCGCTTAGGCGCTGACCGCCTAGGCTTTCTAGGCGCCGACTAGACTTCCTAGGCATCGACTAGGCCGCCTAGTCGGCCGATTAACTATTTTTCTTTTTTTTTTTTAATGGGTTATTTCACTGAAAACAACATTATTTTGAGTAAAATAACCATAAATGGTGGAAACTCTAGATATTTTTTAGGTTAATATTTAATATTTTAGTATTAACTATTAAAGTATTATATAATTTCTAATTATTAGTCTTTAAAAAAATTAAAAATACTTAAACAGATTTTTTAAAAATAAAAAATACACGAGTGCCTAGACGTCGATTAATCCTCGGCTAGGCGTCCTAGGCGCTAGGCGCTCGGGAGCGCCTAGCGATTTTTTCAACCATGCCTGGAATTACTTAAGTTTTTTTATTAAAAAAAAATGGAATGTCTGTAACAAGTTACCTAGAAGGAGGGAAGGCTAGAGGATTATATTACACTACATTAACTTAGCTTAGAAAAAATAAAAGTTAGATGCTGAAAATCACCCTGCAGCCCTCACCAGATCGCAAAGCCATTGCATGTGATTCATAGCTTAGTACTGTAATGTTCATGAATAGACCCCCGGCCCGGCCCGGCCCCCATTAGGTGTCTTCTAATAATTATATTTGTATCATCCCATCCAATACCACTGTATACAGCTTGCTAGCTTATAGTGTAACAACTAACACTTGCTTCGCAGTTGGCACTTGGCAGATTGTTAATCTTCTGATCTATAAGCTCTAACAATATGAAATAACCTACCAATACTACCTACTGTCAAATCATATGTCATGTACTGTTATTGCTGTTTCTCAAACACAACTTCCATACATATCCTCATGGATATGATGATGAAGATATATTAGTTTTTTCATATTTATAATCTAATAACCCATCTGATCTGCTCTGGACATAAATTTACAGATAATAGGGAAAGGCATTGGATCAAGTAATTAAATTTAAGATCAGTAATATATAATCCGTATATAAAACATCATGGTATAGGGAGACTACATATTTCTCCCATAATTCAGATTTTGTATACATGCATGTCTTTAATAAATTATGTATCTATTACAATTAGCATATTATGTACATTTTGTTTATTTACAGGTATATAATAGGTTAAGTATAAATAAATTATTTGAATATTATCGTTTTAAATCTACAATTATAATAAGAGCCAATAATGTTATACCCCTAACTGGAACTAGGGACGGGGACAGGGATCGGGGAAAAATTCGAAGATCAGGGACGGGACGGGAAATTTGTGAAATTCCCCATCGGGGACGGGGATACCCCTCCCCTCCTCGCCCCGTCCCCGAATATATATATATATATATATATATAGATATATATATATATATAATTTTTTAAAAATTAAAATTACATTAATTTAAAATTTTGACTATGAATTGACCGAGGACGAGGAATCCCCCGCCACCGTCCCGTTGCTATCCCTAACTGGAACTAAAAAAATCTTGGTGTAATAGTCTGTTATAACAAATTTTACTTTGTGTTTTTCTTATTGTGCAACCTCCAATTAAATTTCTAATACTATATCCTAATCCTTTATAATTTTACCAAATTATTTCCGTCAAATATAACAGAATTTTAGCTTCAAATTCTTTAGGCAATTTGTTTCTTTATTGCAGTTTTCAAACAAATTGGCAATTTGTCTCTTTATAATCACAACATCTCATGCGTTAATGAATTTTTGCGAGTTGCAGCCTTCAAACAAATTGGCAATTTGTTCTTCTTCAAACAAATTAGGGCAGCAAAATCTCCACAGACGACAATATCAACGGAATATATTGTAGTTGTTCACTTCAAATGTATAGTAAAATCTAATTATTTACTAACATGATTTTAAAACCAATCAATTTATATGTTATCATATCTAATTCTATCCACTACACACACAGGAATTTCTTTGTCTACAAGAACACATTCAACAATACTTGTACAACCAAAAGTATTACCACGAGTAGAACATTTAAAAGAATGGTATATTTTAAATCTGCTAATAATATATTCAGTATACACACAAACATCTACATACAATTATAATAAGAATCAATAATGTTATATCGCTAACTGGAACTAAAAAATGTTGGTGTAATAGTCTAGATAGTATAACAAATTGTACTTTGTATTCTTATTATTGTGCAACTTCCAATTAAATTCCTAATATTATATCTTAATCCTTTATAATTTTACCACATTCTTTCTGTCAAATATAAAAGAATTTTAGCGTCAAATTTTTTAGGCAATTTGTTTCTTTATTGCGGTTTTCAAACAAATTGGCAATTTGTCTCTTTGTAATCACAACATCTCATGCATTAATGAATTTTTGCGAGTTGCATGCGGTATTCAAACAAATTGGCGATTTGTTCTTCTTCAAACATATTAGGGCAGCAAAATATCCACAGACGACAATATCAACAGAATATATTGCAGTTGTTCACTTCAAAGGTAAAATCTAATTATTTACTAACATGATTTTAAAACCAATCCATTTATATGTTATCATATCTAATTCTATCCACTACACCAGGAATTTCTTTGCCTACAAAAACACATTCAACAATACTTGTACAACCAGAAGTACTACCACGAGTAAAACATTTTAAAAGAATGGTATATTTTAAATATGCTAATAATATATTCAGTATACACACAAACACACATTATTTTAAATACAATTCTTTTGTATGTATTTATAGGGGAATAGAACATCGTGCTACACTCTTGTTTTCTTACTTTTATTTTGAGCAAATACCAAAATCCACCTATTAGGGATGCTCTAAGAGTTCGACTTTATGTAATTTTAAATTTTACTCTTACTTTTATTTTGAGCAAATACCAATTTTGGTCCCACGATTATTGTTTTAGTACCATTTTTTATCTCACGATTACTGTTTTAGTGCCAAAATTCATCGCGCCGGTCACTCATCTGTTTAAAACGTGCCGAAATCTAAAATTTTTAAAGGTATTTTCGTCATTTTCAACTCAATATCCCAATTTGAGCATTAATAAAGACATTTAAGCCCTAAAATATATCACAATTCACAGTTCTCCTCCTCAAATTAAGGTAAAATAGGAGAAAAACTGTGAATTTTGATTGATCTTAGGACTTAAATCTATTTATTTATGCTCAAATTTGGATATTAAGTTGAAAATGACGAAAATACCGATAACAATTTTAGATTTTTGCACGTTTTAAACGGATAGGTGGCCGACGCGATGAATTGTGGCACTAAAACAATATTCGTGGATGAAAATTGGTATTAAAACAATACTCATGAGACTAAAATTGGTAGAAATTAAACATGTGGGTCAAAATTGTCATTTTGTTAATAGTCGTGGGATAAAAATTGGTATTGCTCCTTTTATTGTTCATATGACAAACATTAATGATAGATTATTTATATCATGTGGATCTAAAAAATGTGTACATAAAAATTTGAGAATAAAAAATAGAACTCCACATAATATTCTTCTTTTATTAATTTTTACAACTCAAAAGCACTTGAATTCAACGGGTTTGCTGGTCTCTCTGCCCGTTTCATACGAAAATATTCACTTTAACTGTCACTAATCTAGACGTTACCCCTTTTGATTTCCACCATTTTTTTTAATTTTTTTTTGAAAGGATTTCCACCATTTTTTTGAAAAAATAACTAAGAAATCGGCATGCAATAGATCAGGATAAGAAGTAATATATTTTGCCTATAACTAAATCATTCAAATTAGGAAGGTGGCCTACTTTGTGGTCTCCGGGTGCACTCCCACATGAAGGGATGAGTGTGAAATTGTCATTAGAACAAATTTTAAGGATTGATTTATTTCCATAATAATAAATGCTTAAAATCCCGTTCATGATCATCATCGTTATCACCTTGTTGAATTCCCCTTAAGCATGCTCGTCTGCAAATTTTTGTTGTCCGCCAGATAATGTTCCTTATTCAAATCACTTCTGATTTCTCCGTCAATGTGAACGCGTTATCAATGTTCATTGTCTTTCCGTTACATTTGTCACCCAGCGGCCAGTCGGTTAACCGTTCGCCGCCAACCACCCTCCACCATTTCGGTGCTTCATTCTTACGTTTCATTAATTGCTGACTTGATTTTTAGTATTTTTACTTCTCTCTTTATCGTTGATTTTGTTCACAGAGCTTAGCATTATCGTTTTCATTTCGCCATGGATTTTACGATGCGTTTGTTGATTGTACTGTTGTTTTCTGCTGCTTTGGTTACTCCGACGAGTTGTTCGAGCCGGGATGTGGAGGTTCTGCTCCGCGTTAAGACTCGCCAACTCGGTGATAGCGGTGGTGTACTCGGTGATTGGAACGAGTCGGCTCGTGGTGCGCCGTGTCATTGGACTGGTATTACTTGTGATCGCCGGAGCCGAGCTGTTGTGTCGATCAATTTGGGTGGTTTAGAAGTCTCCGGCGAGTTTCCTGCCGACTTTTGCCGGATTTCGACTCTTCGGAGGCTAAACCTCTCCGATAACTACTTCGGCGGGGAGATTAACGCGGATTCCTTCTCCTTATGCTCTCACTTGGAGTTTTTGGACATTTCCTCCAATATTCTGGTAGGCGAGTTGCCGGAGCTCCGAAGGGAATTCTCAAACCTCACTACGTTCGACCTTCAAGCGAACAATTTCTCCGGCGAAATTCCGGCGGGTTTCTTCCGGATGCCGAAGCTGCGAGAGCTTTATCTGGTGAATAACCTCTTCAATGGATCAGTCCCTGAGTCCTTGTCAAATCTCACCGAATTGACTCATCTCGTTATTGCCTATAATCCTTTCAAGCCTAGTCCATTGCCGCCGTCAATCGGACGTCTTAAAAAACTCCAGTTTCTGTTCGCGCGAGAAGCAAACCTCATGGGAGCCATTCCGGATTCAATCGGAAGACTTGTTAATCTACGAATTTTGGATCTCTCCTTGAATGCACTCTCTGGTAAAATTCCAGAGACCATAGGGGGGTTGAAAAGCGCCGAAGAAATTCTTCTTTTCGGAAACCAACTCTTGGGTGAATTACCGGACGCGTTTTCGAATCTCACTTCTCTGGCATTCTTCGATGCTTCTCAAAACATGTTGACCGGGAGAATACCGGAAAGTCTCGCCAGATTACATCTCGAATTGCTGCACCTAAACGACAACGATCTAGAAGGTGAAATTCCAGAAAGCTTATCGCTAAACCCTAAGCTCAGTGACTTGAAGCTTTTCAACAACAGATTATCCGGGAAGTTGCCGGAAAACCTAGGTATGAACTCGGAATTGATGGATTTTGACGTTTCTGGTAACAATTTAGAAGGTCCACTGCCGCCAAATCTCTGTTCAAAAAAGATGCTGCGGAATTTGATCCTTTTCAATAACAGATTCTCCGGCAGCATTCCGGAGCCCTACGGCGAGTGCAGTTCTATGAGGTATGTGCGTATCCAAAATAATGAATTATCAGGAAAGTTGCCCATTGGTTTCTGGAGTTTTCCTGAGTGCGAACTCTTTGAGCTTCGGGAAAACAAATTTGAAGGTACAATTCTGCCTTCAATTTCCAATGCTCGGGAGATGATGCAGATTCTAATCTCCGACAACAATTTCTCCGGCGAATTGCCTGTAGAAATATGCGAATTGCCGGATTTGGTAGTCATGGATATGAGCAGAAATCGATTCTCAGGTCCATTTCCAACGTGCCTGACAAGATTGCAAAATCTGCAGAAGCTCCACCTTCAAGAAAATCTCATGGGAGGTGAAATTCCCCAGTCTGTTGGTTCATGGACTGCCTTGACAGACTTGAATTTGTCTTTCAATCAATTAACTGGTAAAATTCCAAGCTCTCTTGGATCACTTCCGGTATTAAACTATTTAGACCTCTCCTGGAACATGATTTCCGGTGAAATTCCTGCTTCTTTAACCAAGCTAAAGCTCAACACCTTCAACCTTTCAAACAACAGGCTTGAAGGGAAAGTTCCTTCTGAGTTTGATAACAGTTTTTTTCTATCAAGCTTCGTGGGGAACCCGGGTTTATGCAGTTCTATCAATTTTAATGGTCTCCCTTCGTGCATGAAACACAGATCCACTCACTCACATTTGCTGGTCATTTTGGCACCCTGTGCTGTCATCCTCGTCGGGTTACTCATCTGTCTCTTGATCAAGGCCAAAAACCTGATATATGGTAGGAAAAGAAGCAAACAGTCATTGAAGAGGATTGCATTTCAGAAGATCATGTTTAAAGAATCTGAATTGTTGGCTTCCCTGATCAACGAGAATATCATAGCAAGAGGTGGTTCGGGTCAGGTTTTCAGGGTGAAACTGAAAAATGGACAGATGGTTGCAGTGAAGAAGCTCTGGGAAGCTAACAGGGAATGCGAATCTGAAGTGGTGTTCAAGGCAGAAGTGGAGACTTTAGGGAGCATTCGCCATAAAAACATAGTGAAATTGTTGTATGGTTGTATGGGGAAAGATTTCAAGATTCTGGTTTATGAGTACATGGAGAATGGCAGCTTGGGAGATGTGTTGCACGGAGAGGAAGGCGTCGTGCTGGACTGGCCGACGAGGTTCAATATTGCAGTCGGGGCAGCTCAAGGACTTGCATATCTGCACCATGATTGCGTGCCCCCAATCCTCCACCGTGACATCAAGTCTAACAACATCTTGCTGGACAAAGATTTCAGGCCAAAAGTTGCTGATTTCGGGCTTGCCAAGATGTTGCACCGGGGTGCTCAAGTCCAGGAGAGTGGTGAAGTCATGTCCCAAGTTGCTGGTTCCTATGGCTACATTGCACCTGGTAAGATATACTTCATTTCCTTGGGGGAAAATTGGCCCATTTAGCTCCCAACTTATGCACTAATCATGTCACTTTTTGTAGAATATGCATACACACTAAGGATTTCAGAAAGCAGCGATGTATACAGCTTCGGGGTGGTACTGTTGGAGTTAATATCTGGGAAACGGCCAAACGATGAGTGCTTTGGTGATGACAACAACATGGTAAAATGGGCATCCAACATTACAATCGAAGAAGAAAGGAATGGTTTTGGTGATGAGTTGTATCAAATTGTTGACCCTAGGATGAATCCATCCCCGCGCGATTTCGAAGAAATCAAGAAACTCTTGAACGTGGCTTTGCTATGTACTTCAGCATTTCCGGTTGATAGGCCCTCCATGAGAAGGGTTGTCAAGCTGCTGAAGGACATATCCAGATAGTATAGCTCAGCCCAAATATCAAGACATGATGGGGACAAAATATTGTAGCACTTTAGACTTTGTATAAAAATTCAAATGTAATATTATAGTCTTTATGAACTTTTTAAACTGTAGTAAAGTATCTTAGCTTGCTGATAAGAATAGATTCTTTTTAACTTCTTTTTTTTTTAAGTAGGGCCGGTCCGTTCATATTCCTTTTTTGTATTTTTATCGCTATCGATTCTCATTTTCCTGACTTTGCGTATCATTTCGTGTCTTTAATTTATTGTTCTTCATAATCGAGTCCGATGTAGATTTTAGAGTGTGTTTGGTTCGCACATGAGAATAGGAATCAATATGGATATCAAATACTTGGTAATGGTAATAAGTTTTGATGAAAGTATTTTGCATGTTTGGTAGTAAAGTGTGATGGGAATGATTATTAATAGTTAAGGAAGAAAGGAGGAAGGAAAATGGAACCCTTATTTAATAAGAGTATGAGTTTTTTAATTAATGGAATATTCCAAACCCATAGTAGTATTCTAAAAACCTGTCAACCAAACGGGGTGTGGTTGGTGGGTTTAGGCATAAGGTATGGGTATCAAAGTGATTGTTATTGTTTGGTTGATAGGTTTTTAGAATATTACTATGGGTTTGGAATATCGCATTAATGGGAAAACTCATACCCAAATGAAATAAGGGTTTCATTTCCCTTCCTCCTTTCTTCCCCAACTATTAATAATCATTCTCATTCAACCCTACTACCAAACATGCAAAATACTTTCACTAAAATCCATTACCCTTACCAAATATTTGATACCCATACCGATTCCGATTCCCATGTGCGAACCAAACACACCCTTAGTATTTTACATTTCGCGCGCACACCTTTATTTACGTGTGGATTTAGGACTTTTCTCATCTTTGATATCCTGTAGTGTTATTTGAGATGATTTTTCTATCCCTTCCACTTGATCTCTGGTATGAGAGGCATGCTCATGTAATATAATCTATTTTTTGTGTTTCCGACGTGAGATTGTGAAGTTGTGTTTGCAGTGTAACATTTTTCTATTTATCATTATCATAACATTAGATAAGTTATGATAAATTAGGAGTTTGATAAGTGGTGCAACACGGACGGGTTAAGTTTTAAGAGACCAATTGTTATACGACAACCACAATGATGGCCAGTGGTTATATAAGGTTTCAGGATTTAGGAGACCTATTGTTATACGACAACCACAATAATGGCCTGTTATATAAGATTCCAAGTCCTCTCACTCATTCCCAGGAACATTGGTAAGAGCTATTACCCTAGCTCATTCCCAGGAACATTGTTCTTGGGAATACAAATGCGAACCAAACAACAGAATAGGTTATTACTGGGAATGCTATGCCATTCCCTACCTATTCCGTGAACCAAATAGCCCATTACTTTATTAGAGGATGAATGATGTATATACTAGAAGGGTTAATTCTGTAATTTCTTTAGCTTGACGGTTGTAACTTCCATCCTTCCATTTTGTATAAAAAGGAAGGAAATATCCTTCCAAAAACAGATTCTGTTTTACCACCTTCCAGTTTGTTCATCAATGAAGAACCGTCACCTCTCTCTCTTTCGGTAAGCTCCGGTTAATCAACATACTTCAGATGGCATTCTTGATAATTTGTAAACACTTACTTCAGATGCCTTTTTTTTTAAAATTTTTTTTGTTATTTTTCTTAGATTGAAGTAGATTACCTCTCGCCTAGCTGCTTCTTACTCCCCTCGTAGATTGTAGATTGAGGTAGGCATTCTTGATTATGGCTTGTATTTTTATTCCTCCTTTTGTGGACTTCTTGAAATTTGCTCTTGTCTGCCTTCTGTATCTTTCACAAACAATTCATTATTCAATTCAGTAACCATGACAGTGTCTCACAAGACACTGTCATGGTTACTATTAGTAATGCATTTCAGCTCTTGCTCATATATGTGTTTTGTTGTTTCATTGATTTCAGACCTATTATTACTTTTTTTTTTACCATTGTATCCTTAGCCTTGTTTGTTTTTGTATAACAGCATGAATGGGTAGAAATACACAAGAAAATATTTGCCTCCCAATAAATATCGTAGGAGTGTCTATTCAAATATAAGCAAAATTGAATATAATTATAAAGGCGTCAATCAACACATTAACGCATTGTACTGCTAAACTCATTTGTTATTGATGACTCACATCTAGTCGTAGATCAGAGCTGGAGCTGGGATCAGAGCAATTAGTTATGATTCTATGAATTGCTCAACTATTATTACTATTATTTTTTTTTTTTTTGCTTTTTCTAAATAAATGCTTTTTAGGTAGCAAAATGAAATATAATTACACTCAAAACAAAAATAACTAAAAGATAATAATCAAGGAGAGACAAAAAAAAAAAAAAAGTAAAACCAATCTAGGGTTGTCTATTCAAATATATCGATCATCACGATCAAAGCAAATATAATTATAAAGGAGTCATTGCGCTTATAATTATCAATCAACAAGATCATGATCAAAGCAAAATTGAATATAATTATAAAGGAGTCATTGCGCTTATAATTATCAATCAACACATTAACGCACTGTACTACTAAACTCATTTGTTTTTGATGACTCACATCTAGCCGTATATCAGAGCATATCAGAGTTGGGATCAGAGCAATTAGTTATGATTCTATGAATTGTGAATTGTTCAACTATTTACCGGATGAGATATGATGGATGGTTGGGTAGCTACTCGTCCAGCCTAAACCGCAAATAATCACAATAATTGAATAATTTGCATTGGACTTAAGTTGGAAGGACTTCAAGCAAGATCGCCTAAAAAGAAAGATCGCCTAAGATAGGAATCTTCAAGCAGGTAATGAGAGGAGATATTATGGTGGATGTTTTGGTAGCTGGATAAGAGGAAATATGATATTCTTAATGCTAGGCCGAAGTCACGTTTTCTTGTGAATTCTTTTTGGGCTTAAGCTGCTGAATTAGAATTTTTGGATTTATCCTGGAGAGGACCAGGAAATTTCAAGATTTAGTCTTCGTTGCACAAGAATGATTTAAGAAGTCTTGAACAAATCAATCTAGAATGCATAATCAAGAATGCGATAATTACCGAAAGAAGTGAGGGAAGAAGAAGTCTTTGAACGACAATATCTGAAGTAAGTCTGGAAAGACGATGGCATGCAATGGGGCTGTCTGAACAAATCAATCAAGGGCGGCTGTCTAAGCAAAAATGACAAAAAGAAATACAAAAAAGCAATGCAATAATTACCAAAATTGAAGCCAAGAAATTAAGTTAAATCAAAACATGACGGTTTTGATAATCAAGATTGAAGTACTTTGTGCAGTTAATTGAAAGGATGTACCTGTGAAGACTAAGATGATCGCTGATGGAGACCTAAAACCAAGAAATGAGGAAACATTACTTCAAATTAAAAATACCCAATTCAAATCATGATAGAACGTAAAATTGAACATCAAGATAGAAAAACCGTAACCTACCTCAAGCAGGTAGATGAGAGGAGATGGTGGATGTTTTGGGAGAGGAGGAGATATGAATATATGATATTCTTAATTCTGATTCATCAGTTAATTGTGGACTATTAATCTTTTCAATTCAGCCGTGGGCTGATATTGCCTATGATTTTGGGCTTCTTAATTGAGGCCCAAAGTATTTTGTTGTCTTTTGTGTTATATGAAGTATATTTATTTTAATCATTAAAAGACATCATCATTGTCGCATGCAAAAATACGACAAGTTGATAGACGACGGAACGAATTTCCTCACAAAACGTGATTCACGACGAAATTTAACTGTTTCGCGATGGAATTTTTCCGTCGCGATTCGCGATTTTTCTTGTAGATATCTAACACATTATTCTTCATCAACAAATAAATTTTACAATTCGCATATATGAAAATAACAACCAATGCTATATTTTTTTTTTATTACAGGCACTGTTATACATGCTCATATACCTCTAAAACCAGTGCTTGAAAAAAATAAAATATAACATTTCGACTCCCATGTCCTAAAATATATAGAGAGAGAGACGAATTACTTGAAAAATAGCTCGAAATTCAATTTTGATAAAATATATATATAGAGAGAGAGATAGACGAATTACTTGAAAAATAGCTCGAAATTCAATTTTGATAAAATATATATAGAGAGAGAGATGAATTACTTGAAAAATAGCTCAAAATTCAATTTTGATTTGAACGGCCCGCTCTAAGTATATTTGTTTATTCTTATAAATATAAAAATTTAAATTTTATTTAAAATTTAAAATTAAATTGAATTTCTATACTATATCTTAAAATAGGTGGGTTTTTTAGTACGAATGATATAGTTTTAAACTTTTTACTACTATTAACAATAGTTAAATAAGTAACTTTCAAAATTTTTTGAAATTTAAATTAATTAAAAATATAATTAAAGATTATGCGTGCCCTTTCTGGAACAATTAAGATTTAGAATATTACCAACAATTTCTTTAACAGCACGTTTGGTTCACGGAATGAATTTGGAGGGAATAGGAATACTATTCCATAAGTAATAGAATAGGTAAGGAATAGAACAAGAATTGTATTATAGTGTTTGGTTCGCTGAAGGAATAGACTTGGGAATTGTATTACAGCGTTTAGTTGGTTAAAGGAATAGAAATGGAATATATATTTAAAAGACATAAATGCCCTTGTACAAATTATTATTATTATTATTATAAATTATTATTATTGTTATTATAAATTATTATTATTATAACAAACCTGTATAAATTATTATTAATATTAATATTATTATTATTATTATAAATTATTATTATTATTATTATTATTATTATTATAACAAACCTGTATAAACTAGGTCGTTGCCACAGTCATCGGATCTTCACGGGGAATTAGAATACTTTTTCTCACACACAGTCTCACTCTCAGAAGCTCTCGCCCCTCGTTATCGTCTCTTCCCTCATCACAACAGCCTAATTCTGATATCATAAGGTTAATCCATTTCGAATTCTGCTTTTTTTTTTTTTAATTTTTTCATGTTTTGATCCCAGAATTTTTACTGTTGGCGTTGATTAAATGTATAAACCCTAACAATATACATAAACCCTAGCAATATATTTAAAACCTGTTGCCGCAACCGCAGCAGTATATTTGTACAAAATCAATAGTTAAGGGACCAACTTTGGTAAAATTAAAAGTCGATGACCAAAATTGGTACAAAATCAATAGTTAAGGAACCAACTTTGGTAAAATTAAAAGTCGAGGACAAAAATTGATAAAAGTCAATAGTCGAAGGATCATTTCTGGAATTAACTCATTTCTTTAATTAGCCTTCAAGATGATTCCTTGAACAATTGGGATTAGAATTATCTTTATTTTAATATATACCAACACTAATCAAACTATAAAGAGGCTTTTCTTATTAATTAGTTCAATCCGGGTTATATTTGGACATTATAATCCTAAACCCTAGTCCCCATTGGTTAAGGAGTCATCTTGAAGGCTATTAAAGAAGCTGTGGAGCCATCTGCCACTGGAAGCACAAAGCACAAAGTCAGTCCAGAAACTTGAATTTCATAAATCGAGTTTTCTTGCTGGTAATATTCTTTCACTTAATTCCATTACTTTTTTTTTTTTTGTTATTATAAAGAACTATATATGGACTTACATATTTTTATCGTATAAAAGTAAGATCCAAATTAATTAAATTGTTTCTAATAATATTCAACAGGTCTCAAATATGTTTAATTTCATTGTATGTAACATGATCATGTATGTACTGTGTTGTTTGATTAATGGTGTACTTTTGTTCAGTTCGTGCAGGCCGGACGTATTTAAAAATTATAACTGAGAGCTATGGAGGAGTTGGTTGGTGATGATGAATTGATGATGCAAAACCCATGCTGCAGCCCGGTTTTCCCCACCGCAATCGCACCCTTGGCTCTTGCTTTGTCAAAATAAACAAGGTACATTATATAGTATCACACAAAAACGTTATTACAAGATTGATTGTTCCTTCATGTACAACAAGTATGAGAGAGCTCACACATGTAAGGATGGATGGATGGTGCTACATGATTGCGACAGTTTTCAATGTCTATTCACGTGAAAAGGTGCAACTTCCAAACTTGAAATCAAACACAAATTTCACTTACCTCTCGTCTAGTCCTCATGATCCTTCTTGTTATGTTGTATCAACTGAAAAGATCAATGACGATGACATGGATATCAATTTTTGCAAGATCGGTGAACATGCATTTGTGACCCAAAGGTTATGTAGTGATAATCTAATACAATCATTCACAAGTTTTGATGGAAATTTGTATGGGTTGAGTAGATATTCAACAACTTTAGTCCGTATTGAGTTCAAGGGTCAAAGTGTACAATTTCAAGAAGTGATCGGTGGTGATTTATTTCATGAGCCATCTTCAAGACCAAAATGGAGTAGTCTATATACTAAGGGTTATATTACAGAGAGTTGTGGTGAAATCCTATTAGTTATCAAAATTTACTTTGCAAAAAGGTATTGCCAGGTTGAAAATATACGAGAGTCTTTAAAGCAGATTTGTGCACAAGAAATGGGTAGAGATGAAATCTTCTTAGGATATGTTGGAGGCATATTTTGTATTAATAACAATAATGCAAATGTGAGAAATAATTGCATATACTTCATTGAAGAAGATGATAGAAATATCTATACTTTTGATTTGGATGATAGGAGTGTTTCTATCAACCTTCCTTGCCCTCATGTTGGAAAGAAAAATATTATTCCACGATGGATATTATGATTTTGCAAGTTATAGATTTATATTTTCGATATGTATTTGTGTTTAATTTTATGATGTTGAGGTGAAATATTAAGTTTTTTCTTTCTATTCTCAAAAAAAAAAAGTTTTTTCTTTCTAGCTTCAGTCGTTTTCTAGCTAGGCTTACTTTACCCACAGCTTCCAAGATTTAAAGTATCATTTAATGTTACATGCAATATGCCTAAATCTTTTGTTTCAATTCATCCCTATGTTTTAATTAAGGGTCCAATTTAAATTTGACTTAAGTTTTATTATATTTGAATTTAAATAATTATAATTATAGATTTATAGTTAATTTCATTTTCTATCAAAGATTTATAGGTGATAGTCTATTTTTAGTCATTTTTTCCAGAACGTTTAAATTTTTTTAAATACAAGGGCATTTCGGTTTTCAATTATGAATTTGTTTAAAAAAAATAAACATAAAAAAAATATAGTTGGTCAACCTACTTTGTATAAAAAAAAGATCGAAATGTCATTATATTAACAACATTTCAATAATTTTGTTGACAAAGGACTAAAAATTGTCATCCCAAAATAATACTATGACCAAATGAGGATATTATGGTAAAAAAAAATGACTAATACCTATAAATTCATGACAATGACTAATACCTATAAATTCATGACAAAAAAATAGAATTAACTCCTATAATTAAATTCAAATATAGTGATAGAATCATGAATATGGCTGCAATTGTGGCAACATTTGTTTAGGATAATTCTTAATATATATCTTAAATAATTATTTATTTATTCAGATAAAGAGTTAATTTCAGTTTTGTTCCTATGACTGTTGGAGTCTTGTTAATTGCAATCTATGACTTTTAAAATTATTAATAAAGTACCTTAACTATTCAATTTTTATCAACTTTGGTCACTCCAACCAAATTCCGGTGAAAAGTTATTGGAAAATTTTCGTTACTACTCGAGGTACCATTCGATTGGATTCGAATGTTGAGCAGAATAATCCTATGTCTAAAATATAAAATAATTGGGGTCTAAAATTCCTATCATTTGGTATCATCAAAATCTAAAAATAAATGTTCATAACAATGCACCTTATCTTACGTCACCTTAAGTTTCGAACTGATGCACATTAAGTAGTATTGAACTTATGCACTTTAAATTTCGAACTAATGCACCTTAAGTTCCAAACTGATTATGCACCGTAAGTTCGAACTTATGCACATAAAGTTTTGAACTCATGCACCCCACGTTTCGAATTGATGTACATTAAGTTTCAAACTGATGCACCTTAAGTTTCGACCTAATGCACCTTAAATTTCAAACTAATGCGCAAATGTCAAACTTATACACCTTAAGTTTCGAACTGATGCACTTTAAGTATCAAACTTATACACTTTAAGTTTCAAATTGATGCATCATAAGTTTTGAACTTATGCACCTTAAATTATAAGTTATGCACTAAATTACCGTAATGCCACCATATTATTGAAATATATATATATATATATATATATATATATATATATATATATATATATATATATATATATATATATATATATATATATATATATATAT
>NC_044930.1:6624728-6714550 GCF_003576645.1 Ipomoea triloba
TATATATATATATATATATATATATATATATATATATATATATATATATATATATATATATATATATATATATATATATATATATATATTTATTTATTTATAAGGGATGGTTTCTATGAGATCACATATTTAGGTGAGATTGTGAGATCAAATCGTGTGCATCAATCTAATAAATTTTAATGGTCTAGATTGATTGATGCACGCACTCCGTTAGCACGCATTTAATTAACGTTCGCGCATGTACACTTCAACTTGGAATCTTACTCAATCTAGACCATTAAAATATTGTGAGATCAAATCTTGTGCATCAATCTAATAAATTTTAATGGTCTAGATTGATTGATACACCACTCTGTTCGCACACAGTTAATCACCGTTCGCACACACTTCAACTTGGAATCTTAATCAATCTAGGCCATTAAAATTATTACATTGATGCACAATATTTGATCTCACAATCTCACATAAACAGGTGATCTCATATGATCCTAAATATATATGTTGGCACGCCCAGTGGGATGACTCCCTCTCATCTCTTCACTATTGACTTACACTGAGCCCTACAAGGAATCTGAATGGCATCAAGAAATTGCGTATCCAAGATGACATACGCTCAAGCTACCAGCTCCAGGGCACCATTTGTGGCTAGTTCTTGAAACAATTGCGAGATGCAAGGACCAATGACTGAGAGTCGAGTGAGGAACCTGGGGTGTAGTTGAACAATACCCAAAACATTGTTCGCAATGTCGTCCGAGGGATTGAAGGTAGCAAGGCGGCTCGACCATATCATGGAAAGTTACATATGATAGGGGTTCATCTTCTACAATAGAAACTGTTGGTGATAAGAGTCCTATGTGTCCTACTCCCTCAAATTGAACTACTAGCAGTAAGAGTCCTTCCCCTACTCACTCAAATATAACATCTAACAATGGAAGCTCATCTCAGTCATCACCTCTGTGGAAAACAACACCAAAATGAAATCATGTCTACATAGTCATGTCCGCCATGTCAACAAAAGCGACTTCAGCGGAGGAACAACTAGTTAGCATCACCAAAGCTCTCAAAGGGGTGACTATGCTTCTTCAAAGTCAAGAAATGAGGGTCAACGACCAAACGAGAAGGTTGAAAGTGGAATAAATGGCAAATTGAGTTGAGATTCCGGGAAGCAGCCTCAAACCCAAGAAGAAACAATTGACATAGAATCACTACCTCATGGCACTAATCCCATGGCAGAGATGAAAGAGACAATCCTTATATCATGAACTAAGGTTCACACTACATTGTGGACCCTGGTTCATGTGTATATGTTTTTTGTTACGATTTTTGTGTGTTTTGCATTATGAGATTTTATATCTTTAGAGTAAAAATTATGTACTTAAAATGAATTAGTAATTGTGTCTTACGTTATGAATTTATGTGTCTTGTGTTGTGAAATTTTGTGCCCATGAACACAAATTATGTACCTAAATCAAATTTGAAAAATAAGTAAATAAATATATAACATGTGTATATGTTATGAAATTATGTGTTTTACGAGTGTGAATTCTGTACCTTATCGTTTCAATCTAAGGTCCATTATACTACGTCTTGTGTTGTAATATTTTGTATTATAGAATTCGGTATAAATTTTGTATCTCATATTTTCAATTCAGGTCCATAATGACCCTAGTCCATGAAATAAATTGCGGACACATACAAAAAAAATCAGAAAAAAGTTTTAAAATCTCAGTACCCAAGTGTCGTCTACTCTTCCAGAAAGTCCCAACTCCTAAACCTAGTTTCCTTTCACTCTCAGCCCAAAAGCCCTCTCCTTTCTCCCGCTTGCTTCCCCGGCCACTCTCTTCCACTCCGTCTTTACCTTTAGAGCCTGCCTGCCCTGGACTCTTTGCTGTAAATCTTGGGTCGTCGATATAACCCTAGCTAGGATCACGCTGCTTGCATAAGCCAAGATGTCTCTGAGGGTGCTGAATCCGAACGCTGAGGTGCTCAACAAGTCGGCGGCGCTTCACATGAACATCAATGCTGCCAAGGGTTTGCAAGACGTTCTCAAGACTAACCTTGGACCTAAGGGCACACTTAAGATGTTAGTTAGTTTAACCTGTTCCTCTTCAAGTATCGTGATGTGTGTGTGTGTATCAATTTCATTTCGATTCGATTCGATTCTGACGCCTGAATTCGTTGATCTTATTTTCTAGGCTTGTTGGAGGAGCCGGTGATATTAAGCTCACCAAGGATGGCAACACTTTGTTGAAAGAAATGGTGAGTTTTGTTCCTCATTGTTTCCTTCCTAATTACTGCCTTTTTTTTCCTGTATAAATTTATGCATTGCTGCCTCTGTGCCTCATGATTCAAGCTTTGTGAATGTTTTTCCATAAGTGCACTGAGCATTTCTGTAGTTAAGACATCAGGTCAGTTCATGATGTATTTGCTAGTTTATACTTGCTGTAGGAGAAATAGAAAATTGGAGAAAGGAAAACATAGACTACATTGGAAAATGGAGAATGTAAAAACTGGAGAATTGAAGTAAACTCAGTTCATGGTTCTCTGCAGGAAAGGCTTTGGTTTTGGAATTTAGAACCCTATTATAACCTTAACTTTCTAATTTTAGTTTATTGTTAATGTTGGATCCCCTTCTTTGTTCACCTTTATTTGAAAATTATAAGTTACAGGTAATACCATAGTAAAGATATTTGAGTAGCTTGTAGTTTTGCAGAAAATATAAGCTAGATGCATCAGGTGAGCATGACAGGATATGGCTATTTTAATACCTAGAACTAGAATAGTTTCATTTACTTCTATAATTTGTTGTGATGAGGCATATGTAATAAGAACAGTAAGATAAAATTAACTTTTTCTAAAATTAGTAGTGAAGAATATGTTCCTTTCTTGTGACTGATTATATTATGCTTGATAATTGCAGCAAATTCAAAACCCAACTGCTATAATGATTGCACGAACTGCAGTTGCACAAGATGATGCTAGAGGGGATGGTACTACATCAACTGTGCTTTTTATCGGTGAACTTATGAAACAATCTGAGCGTTACATAGATGAAGGTTTGTTAAGTTTCCAAAGCATGTTGTGAAATTCAAATGTGTTTGAATAGTCTGGCATGACTTCCTTTCCCTTTTCCTGCAGGGATGCATCCTCATGTACTAAATGATGGTTTTGAAATTGCAAAAAGAGCAACACTGCAATTTCTTGAGAGATTTAAGACACCTGTAGTGATGGGTGATGAGCCAGATAAAGAGATATTGAGAATGGTAGCAAGAACAACTCTGAGAACCAAGGTCTCCTCAATTATGATCTCGCTATTCAGAGTCTTTCACTGCTACTTCTTATCCTGGTATTTTCTCTTAACTTTTCTGTTTGATGCAGCTGTATGAAGCACTGGCAGATCAACTTACAGACATTGTCACCAATGCTGTGAGTGTTCATATATTTCCTAGATATTTTGATATTAATTAGTTTATGGTTTTTTGGTAGCTGTTATTGTTTTTTTGTTATGGAAGGAACAAATCAATGTTGATTTTTATAACAATAACAATAAACACAAGATAATTTCTTTGTTTCCTAGGTGCATAGATTTATTTATTTATTTAGCTTTGCCAACTGATTGTCCTTAGCCCCTGTGGCAAACATTTACATTATTCTGTGGCTTTTTTTCAATTGACGTGAGTCAGTAATTTAGTATTATTTTATTGATCTCACCCTTTTATGTTATATATTTCGTACAACAGGTTCTCTGCATTCGCAAGCCTGAAGAATCTATTGATCTTTTCATGGTTGAAATCATGCATATGCGCCACAAGTTTGATGTGGACACTCGCCTGGTATGCAAAATGCCACAGATACACCGTAGATGAAATTTATTTTTATATATCGATTTTTCTTTGAGCTCATTATTTTTTCTTGCATTTCTGTAATGTGTTGAGCTCATTATTTTTATCTTACATTTTGAGATACTATCAAGAAGTAACACTGCCTCGATGTAGGGACTGCTGCTTCTTGATAATATCTTCTGTCGTGCGATTTTATCCTTGTTATTTTATTTTATTTTATTTTTTATTATCAATTCAAGAATCAAATAGTTTCCATGCACATTACTTTGGAGACAATGATTATTTCTTCCTTTGCCGTTACATAATATGAGACTGAAAAAACTACAAATTTACCAAGTTGCTGTTCCTCATTATAGTTTTGATGTTAATAGGTGGAGGGCCTTGTACTTGATCATGGTTCTAGACACCCAGACATGAAGAGGCGAGCGGAGAATTGTTACATTTTGACATGTAATGTTTCCTTGGAATATGAGAAGAGGTAATCACTAATTCTATAGTTTTGTTTGAATTTGAATATTACCAATGTTCTGAAGTTTGTGTTCATGCCTTTTCTTTTCTTTTTTTAAAGTGAAATAAATGCAGGGTTTTTCTACTCAAGTGCGGAACAGAGAGAAGCAATGGTCGCTGCAGAAAGACGATCTGTTGATGAAAGAGTACAAAAGATAATTGACCTAAAGAGAAAGGTACTAATATGGGTATCATTACTTGATCACACAATTTTAGTTCTATACCAATTTAATACTCATGTCTTGCATTTATGGTTGCCTGCAGGTCTGCTCAGGTAATGATAGCAACTTTGTTGTCATCAATCAAAAAGGGATTGATCCTCCATCGCTGGACCTTCTAGCTCGTGAAGGAGTAAGTTTTCTTTACTAATAACTAATAATTGTTGCCTTTGGCTGTTGTGTAACGTGTAAATATATCCTATGGATGTTGGAGTTATTAAATCTATGCGTAGTGTATATTGCTTTACCTGAATGTCATAGTGGCTAGCTGAACTTTTTTTATTCTGATCTTTTGTTAGACAATTACAGTAATTTTGTTTATATTATTTTGGTCTTTTAGATAATTGCCCTTCGACGGGCAAAGAGGAGAAATATGCAAAGGTTGGTTCTAGCTTGTGGTGGAGAGTCAATTGATTCTGTTGATTACCTGACTCCAGACTGCCTTGGCTGGGCTGGATTGGTCTATGAGCATGTCCTTGGAGAGGAGAAGTACACTTTTATTGAAAATGTGAAAAATCCTAACTCTTGCACTATACTTATTAAAGGTACTCTTAACTTGCTAGTTCTTTTCAGTTTTGGAGTTGCTTCAGCCATTAAACCATTTTCATAATAGTGCACCTGAAACTTAAGGGCTTCACTGATTACCTAATCATTATCATTTTAAATTTAGGACCCAATGATCATACCATTGCTCAAATCAAGGATGCTGTACGCGATGGACTAAGAGCACTCAAAAATACGATTGAAGATGAAGCTGTTGTATTGGTATGTTAGAACATTGCCAGCATAATTTTATATTGATTTTGTTATTAGCCTTTAATATTAATTGTGAAAACAATAAGCAGTTCTTAGACTTCAGTTGCAAGATTATCTTGTAAAAGCACTATTGTGATATTGGCATAGTGTGTGTTATGAAACCTTAGACTAAATTCTGTTTTCTGCATGGTTTTTCTTGTCCTTTTGGGCCCTATGTATTGGATAATTGATGTTTCTCCCTTGTGTGTGTTTGAGAGTTGCCACTATATACTGTTTTCTAATTCTCACTTTTTTGGGAAGTGACCTATTGAGTTGGAAAGAATATTTGAATTTGCTATGTGAACTACTATCCTTTAATTCAAAATAAATTGAGATCTGTATTTTACATGATGAAAATACCTATTCATTCTGTATTCTAGATTGCATCAATTTTTTTTAATATTTTAATGTGGTTTGCAAAGTTTAACTCTTGGCTTCATCTTAGCCAACTAAGCCAAGGGTCATTGGCATAAATAGTGTGTCCTTAAAGTTGAGCTTCTGATTGGGACTTTTTGGTGTTTCCTTGCTCAGGGTGCTGGTGCATTTGAAGTGGCTGCCAGACAGTACTTGATCAACGAAGTGAAGAAAACTGTTCAAGGGGTATGTGTGTGTTTATTGTGTCTGTTTATGAGTTTTAATTGGAACATTTGCAATTGTCAGATGTCAATTAATTGCCTGATTCGTCTTCTTTTATCCCTATGACCAAACTTTGAACAGCGTGCACAACTTGGCGTTGAAGCTTTTGCCAATGCCCTCCTTGTGTTACCCAAGACACTTGCTGAGAACTCTGGCCTTGATACTCAAGATGTGATCATTGCCCTGACGGTAACTGATTGATTTTTTCAATGGGAAACAAGCAGGATAGATTTCATTGCTATCATTAAATTACCTATAATTAGCTTATTTTGTTGGTCATAATAGTGATTCTCTTGCAGGGTGAGCATGACAAGGGAAATGTTGTGGGACTATCTCTGCACACAGGAGAGCCTATAGATCCACAAATGGAGGGGATCTTTGATAATTATTCTGTCAAGCATCAGATTATTAACTCTGGGTAAGTGGAAAATTAACTGCCCTCTCTCCCCTATATATGTGCTCAGTGCAATTTCCGCTAAAAAACTACTACTTGTGGAAAATTAACTGCCCTCTTTGATAATTTCACTCTGCAGCCCTGCAATAGCATGCCAACTACTACTTGTGGATGAAGCAATTCGGGCAGGGCGTAACATGAGAAAACCAACTTAAGCTCTTCTTCCTTACCATTATTCACATGGGCTAGTGGCATTTTGTTTTTGTTTTTGTTTTGTTTTGTTTTTTTTTTTTTTTGGCTCGCATTTTTGAAGGCTAGCTATGGATCTTGTGAAATTTAAGGACCCAAAACAGTTCTGGTAGTTATTAATTTGGTTGTGAATTTTATTATTGTAATAGGGACCCCTTTTAAGTGTGTTCGTACCATTGAGATTTGTTACTTTGCTCTCTATGGATTGAAGTTGTATCCTAAAAATTAGTTGGTGTCTTATTTATGTCATAAACATCACACCTTGAATCAAGTTATCCTCTTATAGAAAGATGCTACTGTAGGTGTCAATAGAATTATAGAAGTCTGCCTTATAAACCAGACACAAAATAGGCTCTCTTTTTAACGAATTCTTGAGGGCTTGCATGATCTCATTTTGTTTTTGTAATCATGGGTAACGATGGCTGATTTGAATTAAGATTATATTAGCTGGTCACTTGACTATTGCGATTTCTTTGTAAATGCCCTCTAATTAACTTTTTGCTTGATTTAATTCCTTAATTATGAAAATGTTGCCTAAAGTCTTCCACTGTTACATTTTATGTTAGTTGTTACATTTTATGTTAGTTCTTTGTTAAAGGTAGGACATCTTTTACCACCCTTTTCACACCTAACTGAAAATAGAATATTCCATCTTTTTTTTTTTTTGAAAGAAAATATTCCATCTTTTTAATATTCAAGAATAGAGTTAATTCTATTTTTCTCTTACATTTATATGTGATAGTACTTTTTTAATATTCAAGAATAACATACCGCTTACTATGGCATCTTTCACCGCCCTTTTCACACCTAACTTTAGCTAAATTTGGAAAAAAAGATTAAGGCGATGACTACTATGCAAAATAGCAAAGTTTATAATAATAATTTAAAAATTACAATTAAATACATAATTTGTTATTTTTGTGCATTTACTCGTAATATTGGTAATTAGAGTTCTGACAATTGAAACAAACAACCGTCAACGCACTACTTTTTTTTAAAATATAAAATTTAAGGAATTATTTGACCATAATCTATATATATATAAAAACAAAATCCTCCAAAACGAAATCCTATTTCCCACCCAAAATATTGTACATTAAAACAATTAAAACAATAAAATAATATTAAAAGTACAGTAATATTAAAACACGAAATCCTATAACATCAAAACATTGTTATGCATTAGGATTAGTACATTGTTATAATAATGTATATAAAAACAAAATACTCCAAAACGAAATCCTATTTCCCGCCCAAAATATTGTACATTAAAATAATTAAAACAATCAAATAATATTAAAAATACAATAATATTAAAACACGAAATCCTATAACATCAAAACATTGTTATGCATTAGGATTAGTACATTGTTATAATAATCTATACTATATATAAAACAAAATCCTCACTTTAAGCTTTCCGCTCATCCTCCAAAATGAAATCTTCCTTCCCGCCCAAAATATTGTACATTAAAACAATTAAAATAATAGAATAATATTAAAACAATAGAATAATATTAGAACAATACAATTCCTATACTACAATTCCAATACAATTCGTATAAACAATAGAATAATATTAAAACAATACAATTCCTATACTACAATTCCAATACAATTCGTATAAACAATAGAATAATATTAAAACAATACAATTCCTATACTACAATTCCAATACAATTCGTATAAAATAAATATGATATTAAAACACGAAATCCAATACTACAAAATGAAGTCTACTATTTTACAATTCCTATACTACACTAATACAATTCGTCTACTACAATTCCTCTACAATTCCTATACTACAATCTATACTATATATAAAAACAAAATTCTCACTTTAAGCTTCCCGCCCAAAAGAGTCTTACTATATTTAGGATGGGATTATTTCCTATTTTCCTATTCGTTGTACAATTCTACGTACATTACAATTCCTATCATACTACAATTCTATCGTAATAAGACTACTATATATAAAAACTAAATCCTCACTTTAAGCTTCCCGCCCAAAACAGTCCTACAATATTTAGGATGCGATTATTTCCTATTTTCCTATTCGTTGTACAATTCTACATTACAATTCCTATCATACTACAATTCTATCGTAATAAGACTACTATATATAAAAACTAAATCCTCACTTTAAGCTTCCCGCCCAAAACAGTCATACAATATTTAAGATGCGATTATTTCCTATTTTCCTATTCGTTGTACAATTCTACATTACAATTCCTATCATACTACAATTCTATTGTAATAAGATACAATGCAACCTTGTATAAATCCCTAATCCTATATTCTGAACTTTAAAAGAGAAACACAAAACGCAGTGCAATTATTCCAGATCTCTCCACCTTCAAATCTGCAAATTCTGTTGTTGCGGTCAAGATATTGTTTTATTTAATATTGCTCAATTTTGTATTGTTTTATTTAATAGGAATAAAATCATGGTCATGTTTGATCATATTGCTTTATTTTGTATTTATTGTTATGCATTTTTTATGTTGTTAGTATGCTGCCATTTTTTTTTTTGAGTTTTTTCAGCTTTTTGCTTGGTTTTTTAAATTTCATGATCTTCCTTAGGGAACTTGCATCCATTTATAAACACATGTTCAAATTTAAAGATTTTGGATCGTTAAAGGCTAAACACATGTTCAAATTTAAAGATTTTGGATCGTTAAAGGCTCAACACATGTTCAAATTTAAAGATTTTGGATCGTTAAAGGCTCCTCACATGTTCAAATTTAAAGATTTTGGATCGTTAAAGGCTCCTAGAGGAGTCAAATTTAAAGATTTTGGATCGTTAAAGGCTCCTAGAGGAGTGGATAGCAATCAGCTAATTGGTAAATTCTTCTTAAAATTTTGTTCTATACTGGACGTGTTCTATACTGCACAAACTAATATTATTAATTAATTGGTAAAAAAATTAATAAAGTTTAATTGGTAACAAAATTTTATTTACCAAATTATGACGATAACTAAACCATTATTTGTGAGAATAATGAAAACAAATTCGGCCTAATTTTATAAGAAAAAATAATTTATTAATTATTATTTACATCAATAATAATAATTCAAATACTTATCTATACTTCTATATCTATACTACTATTAATAAATATAAAATAATCCTTTGTGAAATTTCCGCCCAAACAATAGTAAAGATAAAATGGAAAAGAAAACTGATTTTACTAATTGATTGAAAATATAAAAATATTTTAACGAATAAAGAAATGGAAATTAGACAAATTGGAAAGGAAAAGGACATTACTAATTGACTAAAAAATTATTTTTAAAAAACTTTTAAGAAAGTTAATTACACTTTCCTTTTGAAAACTTTAAATTATTTAAACTTAAAAAAATTAATTAAACATGTGTTGTTAGATTATTTATAATAATTACAATTAATTCATTCAACTATCGAGGAGGAAGAAAAAACTAAATGCGATACAGTGAACATGAATATACTTAAGTTATAAAAGTATAATTTCACATATATTAGTGTAATTGACTATTAATAATTGTCTAATAATTATTATGATAATTAAACAAAACATTGGTCGTTGAATTTATTTTTATAATAATTATAATTATAATTAAATTATTTCTAATTTTTCCTATATTTATTTTAGTAATAATATAATTATATAAGTCATATTACATATTGATCTTTTTAAGATAATTGTAGACAAAAAAGTCATATATTATCAATTAATTGAGTAATACTTTTGCACTAATCTCATAATCAATTAAATGTACATGTTCAATATAATTTTTTTTATAATTTTATCTTTATTTTTATTATCTAAATATATAATAAAAAATTTATCTGTGCATCGCACGGGTAATTGGACAATTATTTGCTTTAATTCAAGTAAGGAAAACATCAGACAACATAATCGGTCCAACAAATTTCATCAATTGCGCTATATAATATTTGATGTTATACTTTATATAATTGTATATCGATCTAAATATTCTTAAAATATTATAGCAAATCCATTTCGTGTAACGCACGGGCGAAAATACTAGTAATCTATACTATTAATAAAAACAATATCCTCAGTTTTAACTTCCCGCCCAAAACAGACCTATAATATTATGGTTTGCGTAATATTGTAAAATATGGTAATACAATTCCTATCCCTAATACAATTGTAAATTCAAATAAAATTCCTAATAAAATATATTCTTCCCTACGTTCCTATTCGTAATACAATTCTAGACTAGAATTACTAATGGTAATAATTCAATATATATATTTCTCTGCAATGCAATCTATACTATTAATAAAAACAATATCCTCAGTTTTAACTTCCCGCCCAAAACAGACCTATAATATTTTAGTGTGAGTAATATTGTATAATATGGTAATACAATTCCTATCCCTAATACAATTGTAAATTCAAATAGAATTCCTAATATTATGGTTTGCGTAATTTTTATATATATAAAAACAAAATCCTCCAAAACGAAATCTTCCTCCCCGCCCAAAATATTGTACATTAAAACAATTAAAATAATAGAATAATATTAAAACAATACAATTCCTATACTACAATTCCAATACAATTCGTATAAACAATAGAATAATATTAAAACAATACAAAATAGAATAATATTAAAACAATACAATTCATATACTACAATTCCAATACAATTCGTATCAAATAAATCTGCTATTAAAACACGAAATCCAATACTACGTACAGAATAATATTAAAACAATACAATTCCTATACTACAATTCCAATACAATTCGTATAAACAATAGAATAATATTAAAACAATACAATTCCTATACTACAATTCCAATACAATTTGTATCAAATAAATCTGCTATTAAAACACGAAATCCAATACTACAAAATGAAGTCTACTATTCTACAATTCCTATACTACAATTCCAATACAATTCGTATCAAATAAATCTGCTATTAAAACACGAAATCCAATACTACAAAATGAAGTCTACTATTCTACAATTCCTATACTACAATTCCAATACAATTCGTATACTACAATTCCTCTACAATTCTTATACTACAATTCCTCCGTCAATTCGTATTATAAATACATTCATTAATTAGAAATTTTATAACCTACTCACACAAATCGAAATAGTAAAACGATATTGTCACGCAAATCTTTCAACAATATTGTTCTTTCACTAATTGGGTCTGTTTTTGTCTCTGCTTCCGACCTATCTCCCAAGACGAGAAGGAGTTGTATTAGACTCCGGCTAATGCGTTGTTATTTGTCAAGGGAATATCCACATTCCACAATCAACCAACACACACTGGAGTGCTTACTCCATGACTCCCAGGTAAATGCTATTAAGTTTAAAAGTGTATATAAATTAGGGAGAGCAGATTGTGACTATATCGTGGCCGAATTTTGTTCTATGAATTAGAGGAAAAAAGGTTGTGTAAATTTTGCGGTGGTTGGCATTTTGTAGTGAACATTGTAGCCATATTTAATATTTGCACCTGGAGAGCATTACAATTTTTTTTTTCTTTCTTCAGAGAACTTGTATCCATTTACAAATCCCTAAAGAGTTTGTGGTTAAGTTCAAGAAACATTGAAGGCTCCCGGAGGAGTGGATAGCAATATGCTAAATTGCTAATTGGCAAATTCTTCTTTAAATCTTATTCTATACTAGATGTGTTTTTATTTCTTTTTTTTTTTGGTGTTTTTATTTCTTTTTGTTATACTAAATTTCTAATAGTATACATTCATGAATGCCAATTTTAAATCTTTTGTCAAGAAACATTTTATCAGACCAAAATAATATTAAATATACATGCATCCTTATTAATACTTTAAATATTTAGTTGCTACAAAATATATAAATTTTAGTTTCGCAATATAGGATACAAAAGGTCATTTATTGCAAATCTTTTGTTTAGTTTTTTGCAGATTTGATTGGCCGTGTTGTTTTATTAATGAGCAAAAAGTTGTCCAAGTTAATTCAAATCCTCAAATTAATGAGCAAAAAGTTGTCCAAGTTAATTCAAATCCTCAAAGGTTGATTGATTTTGTCATCCAAGTTAATTCAAATCCTCAAAGGTTGATTGATTTTGTCATTGAAAACTCTCGGTATGTGTTTGTTTGGATTGATTTTGTCATTGAAAACTCTCGGTATGTGTTTGTTTGGATGTCTTTTTGATTTGTTTAAGTATAAATTTAGGCATCATCATGCTCATTGTTGCTTTCACTACTCAGGGGTAGTCGGCTCATTGTTACTCTATGGGAGGAGCACGTGGATTCTGTCTTGCCTTACTATAATGTTAATTTGGCAGAATCACTGATTGTCCTTCAAGTTCCAGCATAAACAATTCTCATTGATATTTGCATATGTCATGACTATAAACAAAAGCTAAGACCAAACACTAACTCACGTTGGGTTATTGCTAAAAAAATCAGTCTTTAGTCAGGGTCAATTGTATGTGGCTTTCTCCCGAGTCAGTCATCCTTTGTGAAATTCCGCCCAGACAATATTAAAGAGAAAATGAAAAAGAAAACTGATTTTACTAATTGATTGAAAATATAAAAAAATCATAATGGAAAAGGAAAATTTGGCAAATTGAAAAAGGGAATGGATATTACTAATTGGCTGAAAATTATTTAAAAACTTAAAAAAAATTAATTAAACATGACTGTTAGATTTTTTATAATAGTTACAATTAATTCATTCAAATATGAAGGAGGAAGAAAAACTAAATGCGATAGGGTGAAAATTAATATACTTAAGGTATAAAAGTATAATTGCACATATATTAGTGTAATTGACTAATAATAGTTGCCTAATAATTATTATGATAATAACATTGGTCGTTGAATTTATTTTTATAATAATTATAATTAAATTATTTCTCATTTTTCTCATATTTATTTTAGTAATAATATAATTACATAAGTTATATTACATATCGATCTTTTAAAGATAATTGTAGACAAACAAGTCATATATATTTCAATTAATTGAGTTATACTTTTGCACTAATCTTATAATCAAATAAATGTACACGTTCAATATTAGAATTTTTTAAATAATTTTCTTTATTTTTATTATCTAAATATATAATAAAAAATTTATTTGTGCATCGCACCGGTAATTGAACAATTATTTGCTCTAATTCAAGCAAGGAAAACACCAGACAACATAATTGATCCAACCAATTTCATCAATTGCGCTATACAATATTCGATGTTATAATTTATATAATTGTATATCGATCCAAATAATCTTAAAATATTATAACAAATCCATTCCGTGTAACGCACGGGCGAAAATACTAGTAATAATAGTAGTAATAGTAGTAGTAGTAGACTTTTTTTAATATAAAATTAAGGAATTATTTGACCGTAGTAGTAGTACTACTACTACTACTTAATATTAGTTTGGTATAAAAAGGTGTTTGGTAAATTAGTTATTTTATTTTCATTTACAAAATGTATAAAAATATCATTAAATTATATATATATATATATATATATATATATATATATATATATATATATATATATAACTTGTGACCACCTCTCACCACCATTTTTACGCCTAACTTCGTCTATATATGGACAAAAGACTAAGGCGAAGGGTACTAATGTACTATAGTAGCAAAGTTAATAATAATAACAACAACCGGCAAACACATCATCAATTTCAAGTCTACAAGTAAAAACTAGTCAACTAAAGTTCAGTTACATTTATTTTTGAAGTTAAATTTATTTCCAATTTTTTGAATTGTATTTTTTCCAAAAAAAATTCAAACACTCATTTGACATTTATTTATTTATGAAAATTATTATTTTTGTATTATCTTATAAAATAAAGAAAAAATATTTACAAATAAACGCATTTAATATC
Organism: Ipomoea triloba; assembly: GCF_003576645.1. Lineage (NCBI taxonomy): Eukaryota > Viridiplantae > Streptophyta > Magnoliopsida > Solanales > Convolvulaceae > Ipomoea > Ipomoea triloba. Next base: position 6,639,246 of record NC_044930.1, read on the forward strand.
TTATGTTTTATGTTATTCCGTTTCTGTGCAGCCTAGGTGCTAGAAATGTGCATAAGATATTTGTAGAAAGTTTTCTGGCAAAAATTTCTTGAGAGCAAAATTTGATGCTCATAATGGAGTTGTGAAGCCAATCTCACAGCTTAGGTTGCTAATGAAAAACTGAACTACACAAGTTTATGAAACAAAAAAAAAAAAAAAACATGTCTTTCTATGGATAGATATCTAAAACTAGAAAGAAAGGCAGTTTTGGTGCCACTAAGCTTCTACTAACTGTTTCTGTTAACTACAAACAAACATGAGGAGTTGTCTCAAGTATTTGCCAGCATTTCAGATGGCAATCCACTAACTCCACTGGACACTGAAGCCGTTGAAGAAGGCGAGGAGGCTAACGCGTTGTTGGCATCAGCAGCCGGGGCAGCAACGACGACATCCTGAGCGAACTCGTTTACGATGAGCTGCTCCCCGAAGATGGAGTCAATATCGTCGTCGAAGGGGGAGTTGAAGATGCTGAAGATGTCATCACAAGGGTTCAAGAACTGCTCGAACCCGGGGTCCAAGTACGCGTTCCAGGCGCTGTCAGCGGGGTCCATCATCAGCATTGCAGACGAGGCCTCGACGGGTGGGGGAGGGGCAAACTCGATTTCCGGAACCTGTGGCTCCACCACCACTACTTCTTCTTCTTCCATCTTTGGGAATTCGGGCTTTGACAGATTGTTCGCCTCTTCTGCTGGCTCCTCTTTTTCTCCCGCGTTTTCTTGATCCTGATCAGATTGCTCGCCCGACTGAACCTCCACAGACGACTCGGGATTAGCCCCCGCCATCTGCTGCACCTGCTCTCGCTCCCGGATTTTGTTCAGCACGTCTGCATAACGGCTAATGTCGAAATTCGTGACTGCATTAGGCCCTCTGTACTCAATTGCTGCCATATCATATGCTTCTGCAGCTTCCTCTTGGGTGCCTTCACAATTAATATCAGATATAAATGCAAATCAATTTTGTTTAATCCTCAAAATCTATCTCGACAAACCCTTAAATATACCCAAAAAAAACTCCAGGAAGTTGAAAAAGGAAACTTTAGTGAATTGAATAAACGAAATACCAAAACAGCAAGAAGGTCAAGACATACAGTTTCACTACTCATTCTTTATGGAAAACAAAAAAAGAAAACACATAAATGAAGTATTATTAGCAAGTGAATCTCTCGATCTGATGGAACCAGAAAGCAAATCCCGGGCTACATTAGAGACGAGGCACGTTGGTCAAAAGGAGACAAAACACAGCAGAGCAGTAGCTTGCTTAACACAGAATGCAAGCAAATAACTATGGTCAAACCCGAACAAGGAAACCGAGGTTAGGGTACCAATTCAAGGAAGAATTAGTTTTATATAGTTGAACTGAAAGTTACCTTTCGTACAAGCCGCAAAGATCTGATTTGGGATATTAAATTCTAACAATCATGTCCATGCAAGCACTCTATGTATATAAAATATACTCTCTTTTAAAAAGTACTGTGTATGAATCACATGCTTCATGTCAGCTTTAGGGAGTACTAATCTATTAAATATGGTTAGAGGTGAAAAAAAAAATAAACTAAGACTATACTGTTAGTATATCTCTGTCTGTTCTACCATGAGTAATAATATTTTTATAGTACACCTAAAGAAATCATTTTTGGTTATTATATAACGATTGGATCCCTCTCAGGGATCTGAGCTTGAATCATGTCTGTTATCGCATTTTCCACTTTAATCCACAGAAAGAAAAAAAAAAAAAAAAAAAAAAAAAAGCACCATTGTATTAGTTCTGAATAAGCCAAAAACCATGAATTGACTATACAACGAGGCACACTATTCTTTGAACGAAAATGGAGTTAAAGAGAATAATGTGAGGTGTGACATATGTAATGAAAAGTGGACCTACTGAAAGTTCCCAAGTAGAGATACTTAGTCCCAAGGACTCGTCCAATCCGGGCTTCCCATCGACCATTATGGTGGTGCCTGTCAAAGTCGAGGAGCAACAAGAGGAAAAGATGGTTTAGCAATCGAGGGAGAAATGAGCCACGCAATCCACACTTGAAATGGTCAATTCAGGGTGGGAAACATGCTTGCATTGTCAACCCAAAAAATAAAACACATTTTCGGTACATAAGCAAGCACAAATGAACACTCCACTTAATACTAAACAAGGCCTACATGGTCCCCCCACCTTAACCACTATAACTTAACAACCATAGAAATCATGAAATTGCCAAAAGCATACTATGATAAAAAACATGTTTCTTTCCCCCCGGTTTGACTCCAAAATCACATTTTTTTCCCAACAACTTTAAACTGTTTAGAAAGCTTAAACATGGACTATATGTTATGACTTCTACATATTCGTACATCCAATATAAAAGTAATTAAATTCACGAGAATTTCGTTCTGTTTTACCTCGCCACACCGCGATACTTAGAAACGCCTCTAGAAAAGCCACTGCTCTGCCTCCTCAGCGAAGCGAGATACTCCTCCTTAGACATCGGTTGCATTTCCTCTATCTCTTTGTCATATGTCTCAACCTGTACGTGCACATTATGACTCGTCAAAACGTTAAAAATGACTGATCAACCATTTACGAAAAAACACGCTCTATATCATTTCAAACCCATAATAATTGCCTAACAAAAGGACACTTCTTCATCTTAAACATGCTATCTTATCATACAAATCTCAACAACATTGGCAAATCCGACAAGAAATTTAATTCTGAACAAAAAAAAATAAAATCAAATTAAAGTACACGAGAATTAAATTACCGGAAAGTTAAGTGTAGCAGAGGCCCCCCAGTACTTAAGAGCAGCAAGATCATACGTTCTGGCAGCAGCCTCCTCACTTTCATATGCCCCTGTACCCAATACACATTGAAAATGACATTTTCTATATATATCAAGAAAAAAATATAACAAAATTAATTTTTTTTTGATACATTATGTTTACAACTAATCTTAAATCCCCAAAAGGTCGCGAGTTGTCCCATCAATCCCGAGTTTTTTTAGGTGACAACATTGGAGTTGGAATTGATAAATTTTAAGAAAGAAATTCAAGATTAATGAAACTAAGTAATGCTTACCCAAGTAAACTAAGGCACGACAAAAGCATTAGTTAACGTTGCAAATGACAGGGAACATCATCAGCAGAACATGAAAAGGGAAAAATGGTCAGAAAAAAAGGATTAAATGATGGGTAGAACATGTTAATTAACTATAATTGAGATTAACTATAGTAATAAACTAAACCTGCAGATCTCCTCGGTTTTCGAACATTTTTGTATATAATTCCCAAATAAAAACTGAAATTAAAATTTTTTTTTTAAAAAGGAAAAATAATAATCACTTTGTCTTCCTTTCTTGTTCTGAATGTTATTCCAGGTAGCCTTGTCCCATAGGTGAGCTTCATATCTCCCGGTCCACCTGTGCCTGAAACTCGAGAAAATTTAAAAATGAAAATAAATTTGGGAATAGCCAATTGTCATGCATGCACTCAAAAGCAACCGAACAACATAAATTTCCGATCTTTATTTCTTTCTCACACCTCTGCTGCGTGCAGGAGTGTGTGAGAGAGAAAATTTGGCTTTTTCCCCCGAAATTCTGCACCTACCTTGTAACGCCTCTGTAAGCAGAGCTTCTCCTCGCCGGAGTTGAATCGGCATTGGCAGTTCTCTTCGCTCTGGACCGCTTCGCCGGCCTGGGCTCCGGCTGCCCGGCCGCCGGCAACTGAATGCAAGAGGAGGAAGACGACGAAGAGGAAGCCGGAGAAGAAGAAGGAGCCGACCTCTTCATTTCCAACTCAAAAATCGAAAAAAAAAAAAAAACTGTTTTCTTGTCAGAACAAAAATGGCAGCAGCCCAGAATTTAATGTTTCTCTGTCTGTCTCTGTGTCTGTCTGTCTCTGTGTCTGTGGGAGATAGAAGAGGGAGGGAGAGGGAGTTGGGTGAAGAATTTAGAGAATCAAGAAAAGAGATTTTTGATTTTTCTTCTCCAAATTGTTGTTTGATCTTTGTGATTCCGTTTTGTTTGGGCAAACCAAAGTGGTTTACCAAATTGAGAAGAGAAGCAGAGACACAGAGAACAGAAGACGAGAAGGCATTTGGCGCACTACTGGCATGAGACTCACTCTGGACTCGACTCGCTTATATAGCGTTTAATTAATATATAATCAAAGCGTGAGGGGTGAGGCCTCAGGGGAGGGAGTGGGGGCGGTGGGGTAGGGACTAGGGAGATTACCGTAAAAATGCTTTCCCTCTTAGTAAAGGTCATCGTTTTTTCATATGCAATTTTTTTTTCTTGTCCTTTTTTGTAAGTGAAAATTTGAATCATTATCGGAGTATGTGCAATTGTGCACTACCCTTGTTTTTATACCATAGTTATACTACAATCTATGTTTATATACATTTTGAATGTTCATAATTTACGTACTGAATATTTACATTTGAATGGTGAACATTCAGTAGGTAAATTATGGACATTCAGTAGATAAATTATGAATATTCAATATGTAAATTGTGTATTTTGAATCCAGATCTACTTTGCAAGGTGGACCCGGGCGGGTCCACATAATAATTTACCGTTTTCAATAGTTATACCATGGACTCATATAATTTTATTTTTTTCTAGTGCTACTGACTCTGTTACAATGCAATATCTGTTCATAACTACCTTCTCAACCTACTGAAACACAAAGAGTCAATACCGCCTCCACTAATTAAGGTCTCACAACCTGAGAATGCAACTTGATGCCACTAGACCACAAGGTCTTGGCCAGTATATAAATTATAAATATTCAATATGTAAATTGTGTTGTTTGGATCCGGATTTATCTTGTAAGGTGGACCCGAGTCTACAAAATAATTTTTCGTTTTCATATAATAATCTGTAAACACATCTAACTTATGCTCCGATAATATATAATGTATCTTTTAATTATGTTTTGTATCCTTTTTCATATTCATGAGAATCAAATCTGGATTTTCCTAAAATTCTTTTCCACAAAGAAAATTTACTTACTACTTGAGCTACCCATTGAGTTGTCTTTTAGTTTAATGTAGTGTACTGTGTTTTATCCCACTATTACCTTTCACAAGTCATTTATACAAAGGTATATCGTAGACATAGTTGTTCATGATGCATATCGCTCAAGAATCTTTCATTGCAATAACGTCTCTATAAGTGTGACAGATTGGATCTTTCGAAGGATGAGTATGAATCTTCTAAGATGAATTACATCGAGCTCAACATGAGTAGGCGGTAGAGTGATATTTGAAAATTAAAAGTAAAAAACGATCATTATATTTTCTCAACCGATTTATCATGCTTTTGCAGTTTTACCATGTAAAAGAGTTTAGATCTAAATTTTCTTTCGAGTTACAGTCAAACTTTGTGGTCATACTTAATTCAAGACAAATTTGAATTAGTTCCAAAGTGATAAGGATATCATTTGTTATATGCAAAAATAAAATAAAAGAATCATTGTATTTGTATAACTAAAAGTTAAATTAACTATAGACTTAGTTCGTTCTTTTCCAATATATAAAACGACAACTTAAAAAAAAAACTTTTTAGGTTTATTTAAAAGGAAATGTAAGATGGTAGTTTTTTTTTTTTTAGAAAACTTTACAATATTTTGTGGCATGTTAAACATTATAGAAAATCTTTATAAACAAGGTTTATTTATGGAAAATATTAAATTCTTTTGTATGCAATAATTTTAACCAAGCATTTCAAAGTTGGTAATTTACCATCAAAATTTAAAATATTAGTAAAGTTTTATCTTCTTTTTTTTTTTCTTGAAATGAAAAAATTCAAATTCAGGCTTAAATTTGCATACAATTTCATAACATCATCAATAAAATTCTTTTCTAAAAAATATGTGTTTCAATTCCTCATTAAAAACTATTCCATAAAAATGACTAATCTCATATACCTACCATTTAGTTTTTTTTTTCTTTAATTTTTCTTTAAAAATGATATTATTATAATTTAATATAATTTAAACTTGACATTTTCAAATTGAAAAAGAAATTAATTATTTTTCAATTATGTATGGTACATATATAAGCCAATGTAAGATAGTAATATTTAAAAAATAATAATAATATTTTGAGAAGTAATAAAGTATAAAGCCAATCGTTTTCAATAAAAAGTAGAGTTAAAATTTAATTGAATATTTTAGTATGTAACTCAGCCCGTGGAATATTATAGTAATAAGTACTTTAACTATAAAATGGTATTTGGACTTTGGAGTAAATAATAAACACTTTCAACGCCCAATTGCCAAAAACGCAAAAACATATGGAATAGGCTGAGTTGGTGTAGGGGTGTAGGGTGTTACACGCATGATTGAAAAATGAATCATGCTATTTTTATGTAATAATTTATCTCTTAATATTTATCTCATAATAATATGATAATAAAATATATTTTTTTCATTTTATTCATTAATTATAGAATTTACTTCCAAAATGGGTGAACAAGTATGTAAAATATGGATCTTGTATTAAAATATCATAAGTTCAATTATTGTCAACATCCTCTCAATTTAACTTGTCATACAATATCTTTTCGAGTTCGATACTCAACCCTTGGGTTGTGGCTCGAGACCCCTGCAGTTACCCATCTTATTATTACATACTTAGATTCTTTATTAACTTAGGGTATGATAAGTCAATTCACCAGTTATTCATTAAAATATATATATATGTTTTTAGGAGTAGTAATTGTAGGAGTGTGAAGCATTTTCCTATATAAAATGAACTAATGAACTAATCAACTATTGTAACATGCATATAATAATCAAATATTATTACTCGGTTGACTAAGTCATAAGGCGGGACTTACCCAATGTACACTTTTGAGTAATGATTGCGAATTTCCTAAGTCATTAAGGAGAAGAAGAAGAAGAGGAGGAGGAGAAGGAGGAAGAAGAAGAATATGGACGAGAGAGCATATTTTGATTTTATTGACGAAAAAAAATACCATTGTAATGTTATTTTTCTAGATCAATTACTGAGAAATGTAGCATTACTTGGCATGATTGATACTTGATAGTAATAAGATAATTTATTTTTTTTTGCTCTCTCCAACCAAAAATAGAATATGTGACAAAAATAGTAGTCATTTGAATCATATTCAAGATTCAACATTTTCAATAAATAATGGAGGTGGGCTTGTTATGGTTTTCAACACTTGGCCGGAATTAGCATATGGGAATCAATCTAATACTTTGAAAACTCATGAAAGTCCCAAAAAGTCAACAAAAATGGAGTTTAATTGAAGATGGTCAAAATACTGCTGAAATTTTTTCTTTGTTTGCGCAAGAAAATAAAACCACCACACGTGTACACTTTTTGGTATAAAATTTACGCAGTTAACTACGTACTTTATAATACTCCGCACAAGTATACTACGATGGTAAAAAATAATAATAAATATTCAGCGTATATTATGAGGATATTCACCTGAATTAAGCAAAATATTCATGTCGTATAGTTGAAGTTAATTGTTACTAAAATCCTGTTTTGCTCATCTATCATTTTCGACTGTATAATATCCGCGGTGATTTCCATTTTATTTTGATGTCTAGTAAAAAAAAATCACTCACAACAAAATATATATAATTATAGACGAAAATATCCGTCCACTAATGACGGTGGACGGAAAGTTGCAACTTAAATATAAAAAGGGATATATTTCCGTCCAAGGCCGGTGGAATATCACAATTTAATATTTCTATTATATTCCGTTTCATTTTTGAAAAAATAAGTGGATTTTTTTTTTTTAAATTTGTAGTGGCATGGAAACTATTCAGGTGTACAAAAGACAAAGGATAATTTTATAACTTAAATATTGTTTTGTATGTGTTTAAGTTAATGGTGAATGTAATCTATATTGGTAAAAGAAAATTATGTGATGGATCATGACAGAAGTCACCAAAAAAAAAAAAAAAAAAAAAGTTACCTAAGACAGGTTAAAATTTGCTACTTATTTCATGAACAATTTAGGTGTTGAAGTGAACAAATCCTACCACGTTTGGTACGTGTTGTTGATCGGAAAAATTGAATAAGTCACAAAAATATTGAATAAGTCGATAAAATAATTTATTTATATAAAATAAATAAATATAAAAATAGGATTTGATTTTATACGAAAATAATTTATGGCTTTAAGAAATGAAGTAAGGAAAACTAGCTAACCGGATTTCGAAAAATCTAAGTTGTGTGTACCAGCCATATATATACTCTTCTCAAAATCAATTTGTTACCTCCTGAGAGAATTAAGAGCGTTGTTTCGTCAGTTTCTTAGATAAAATTGATCACAACACTATTTTTTGAGCATTCAAAAACAATACTTTCGGCAAATTATAACAATAGGTGAGCACTTCGATATTTCAAAGAAGAAGATGACATACTAAAGATTTTACTTTTGGAGAACCGATTTTGGGAGTGGAGAGGAAAAACGAAAGATGTTTTGATATGGTCAAAAACAGCATTCTTCAACAATCTGCCACATCCCAAGTCCCAAGGCCTTTATAGGAGAATAGAAATGATTAGCAATATATAAACAATGACATTTACTTGGATTATTTTTTTTTTTTACTTTCTCAATGAAGCACAAATAGTCATATCGCCTCTTCTGAGACTCGAACTTACCTTCTCTCATGTAGGGGTACAACCGAGTGCTACTATACCACAAGATCATTGGCACATTTACTTGGATTTAAGCCAATTGTTATGTAACTTGCGTATTTATCTTGGAATTTAACCTTTGAAAGTTACAAACTTTACTTCATAATATTAAAATTGGAACAAATTTAAATTTTTTTTTACTACTACTAACTCTGTTACAATGTAATATATGTTCATAGCTAATTTCTCAACCTACTGAAGCACAAAGAGTCAACAGTTGCCTCTACTGAGACTCGAATCCACTCCCATCATCCATGTGGGAGTGGAAACCGGGACACCGGAATAAATTTAAAATTAATTATTAATAGATTAGAATTAACTCATTTCAGATAGGTTACACTTGAAAGGATCTAAGGCTGAGAAGTCTGAAGCTATGTGCACTCAAAGACAAAGTTGTGCGCTCTTCTTCTGGAACTTGCTTCCTTCTGAAAGTCAAAGCTCACTTTCTTCCGGGAGTTGCTTCCTTTCAGAAGTCAAAGTAGCCAACACTTGTTTCTTTCTGAAAGTCAAAGCACTCAATACTTTCTTCCTTCAGGCACTTCTTTCATTTTTTATTTCTCATTTTTTTTAGTACACTTTGAGAATCAATTTCTCATTTACCCAATATCCATTTTTAGTGTACAATATGTTAATTTTTCCTTTTCACTTCGAAGAACTCGAATCCACTTCAACTCAATTCAAATTGAGTACGTGTAGACCCTATGTCACATATATTTGTACCACTTCAACTCAATTCAAATTAGTGTACAATATATTTTTCCTTAAAATGTTAATTTTGCTATAAATTTTCAACAATCCGGTGTCATGTTTCTCAGATTTGTTATCGCATTTTGCATCCAGCAGTGCCTTGAGATGAGATGCCGATTGCGAGCATGTTTGATTGTAGCAACACAACATCTAAGCACCATAGAGTTTCGATTTCGCAAATTGGTTTGAGATGCAGTCATTAAATATAATTAAAAAAAAAAGTAGTTTTGTGCCAAATTATCACGTAAAACGTGTAATAATTGTTAACTAAAATATATTCCGTATTACTTTGTATTTTTTTTATGAACCAATAAAAAATGATACTACGTACATTTTAATTAAAAAGTATTACACGTTTTACGTGAGATGATTTTACATAAAGTTTATTTTAAAACTTTTTTCAATAACTCCTAAATTGGTTTTAAATGGCATTTTAAAACGAACTAAAAATTCAAGACATACAAGTAGACGGTAAAATTATCATTGAATTACACTTCTGGTTAGTCCACCCTGCATATAATAAAGGGTGAGCTAGCCTGGGTTGGAGATTTAGTGGTTCATCAGGAAGCTATACTAAATGAGTCGGGCTCATTTGGACTAAAGGTTTCGTCGACTTTGGTTAAATTTAGAGTCAATCATGGACCATAAATAGCTGAATGGACCAAGAATAAAAAATACATTATTTTTGTACTGAAGGTACATTATTTTTGTACTGTAGCTACATTATTTTAGGGTACATTATTTTTGTACTGAATAAATAAATAATGTACCATAAAATAATGTACCTACAGTACAAAAATAATGTACCTTCAGTACAAAAATAATGTACTTTTTATTTTTTGTCCACACAGCTGTGTGGACCATGGTCCATGCAATAATTTGCCATTTAGAGTTACCTAGTCAGTCATTATAATAAATAAATAAATAAACTTTGTATTAAGTGTTTTAGTATTTTTTTTAATACAAACCTGTTAAAATTAAGTTCACTAATATGCTTAGACTCGACGATTTGTGTAAACAAATTCGCTAATAGATTAATATAATTATGACATGAAGATGATAAAGTCTAAACACGAACATGACCCGGTCACTAAGGTCAGCGGATTAAAGTTCTAAACACACATATAACTTTTAAATGTGTTAAACGTGCTAAATGGGTTGATATATACTCATTTAGTGAATATGTGACATGACACAATAGAACACAATAGGATTGGATTGGATTGAAAAATTTTTGAGGCAGCAAGCTAAGCTAAGCAAGATAATGCTTTGACCGCTCTAGACTCTAGTGGACGGAAACAAAAAAGTATACAGCAATTTTGTGTGAGGTCGTTCTCAATTCTCATTTTAACCATCTAACCATCAATTCAACCATTTTAATTTCTTTCTATCTACAGATTGACTATAGTATTATTCAATACTCCTATCATTCATATATACATCGTACTACTTCTCCTACGTACACGTACAAACATACGATATACGGAGAAGAAAGTTGTTCTGATCGATCTCGATCTATAGACTAGATGTATATGTTGACTGGCATGCATGGCCGCGTGGATAGATGGGTTTCCTCAGCTCAATCTGAAGGTATATAGAATGTGTGGATATATATAGGAGAGTTATGTATGTATACCTAATGCATAACACTATGGCCCCGTTTGGTAAATGGTTGTTAGTTGATTGGGTTAGAATGTATGATTAGTTGATAATATTAGCTGATTGTAGAAAGTTGTTTGATAGATTAGTTGTTAGCTAATAGCTGTTTGGTATAATTTCTTTTTTCAAAAAAGCTAATTGAAAAGTCTGTTTTGAGTAGCTTTTCAATTTCAGTATTTTGGAGTTACAAAAAGCCTATTAACCAAACAACTAATAGTGGTTAAATAAGTCAAAATTGGCTGATAAGCTGATTATTTACCAAACAGGGCCTATAAGTATTACATGAATGCACAGCAACACAGTGCATTCGTGTAGTAATTTTGGTGTATTCTGGTAGGCATTGTACATTTGTATAATAGTCATATTTTGGTGTATTCTGGTAGGCGTTGTGCATTTGTATAGTAGTGATTATAAAGTTAGAGTAGTTGTTGTGCATTAATGTAATAATTATCGTGCATTCTTTTAGTTTACAAGTTCGCATAGAAGCTTAATTAATTCTAATCTCGCTGCCGCAATGAGCTGAGGAGTGAGGGAGAAGATGATGGAGATACATACATACATACATTTCACTTTGATCCATGCCAACCCTTAGCTTTGCTATCCGCCTATCCCCCGGAACGGCCGGAAGCTGCTTTCCCTGCAGGTTTCCCCTTCAAGCTAGCTTCTAGCCTTCCAAGTCCCAAGCTAAGCTAAGCTATTAATTAGACTCTGCAGGTACCTCATGCACCTGTCTACCCTAGCCAGTTGCCAACAGAGCCCATGCCTCTAAGGCTTTGTGGTTGACTATATACTTTGCAGCTTGCAATCATCATCTAGCCAGCCAAACTCCTCCTCATGTTGGACCTTGTTACAACTAACGTTAGATTTTAGGCAGAGCAAAACTCCTCCTCATGCAATCCTCATACCATGGACTAAGATTCGCACGGCACTCTATCCGGACCCTAGTACATGTGTATGTGTCTTGTATTTGTGAGTTTTTGTGTCTTGTGTTATCCTTCGCTAGACTACTAGAAGGCGATTTGATGACGAACTTTGCGAGGGAATAGCTACGGATTTATCTAGCGACGGAAAGTTTCGTCGCTAATTCGTTTTTATTATTTGAATTCGATGTCATTTAGCTATGATTTAGTGACAGAATGATCCGTCGCTAAAGTTAACTACGAATTTTTCCGTTGCTATTTCGTTAGTATTCTTTATTTTATTAGATACTTAGCTACATATTTACTACAATATAATATTTGTCCATCGCTAAATTGTAAAAAAATTTTAAAAAAATATACCCGCTAATTAATATCACATAACTATTGGATTAAACCTATAATATAATACATCAATAATATAATTGTAAAATATATTATATTAAAACATTTATACTTGAGTCATTTTCATTTTTTGTGCTACTGTTATTGGAGCATTGTCAATTTTAGTCCACTTTATTAATTTTTGCCACATTGTGACCAGTCTTATTTAGTTATTGCCACTTTTAGTCCACCGTTAAAATTTTCGTCGAATTGCTGTCCAAAATAAGGGTATTTTTGGTCTTTTCATGTTTTGGTCATCTCCTTGACCCTTTGCAGTGGTTTTCCTTGCACATTTTCATCCATTGAAGAGGTCCAGCGAAAGCCATGTGGACCACATTACAAAGTCATTGCTTTCGCCGGACCTCTTCATTTGATGAAAATGTGTAAGGAAAACCACTACAAAGGGTAAAGGATATAATCAAAGCATGAAAAGATTAAAATACCCCTGTTTTGGACAGTTATTTAATGAAAATTTTAACAGTAGACTAAAAGTGGTAATGACTAAATAAGACTGGCCGTAATGTGGCAAAAATTAATGAAGTGGACTAATATTGACAACGCCCCAATAACAGTAAGACCAAAAATCCTCTCCTAGATTTTCATCATTTGAATTAACAGAATGTTCAGCTTGCTGAGTATTTTGATGTGGTGGCATAAAATTGAAGTGGATTGCACTCCATTGCGACGCAACTCATCCATCAAACTTGTAATCTGAGCTTGTATTTGAGCCTGCATTTGTGTCTGCATTTGATTTCTTTCAACTTGTAGTTTAACATCCATCTAAGCTTGTAGTTTAGCCTCCATCTCAACCCGCATGGTCTCTAACTGTTGGTTCATCATCTCTTTCATTGCATCTTGATGAAGTTGTGAGGTAGCAGATGAACCACAACTATTCCCATTGATAAATGAAGATCCTTAGTCCCTAAGCCATAAATACGCTATTTTTTTTGCCCCGCTAACATCTACATACAACTGTGACATGTTTATATTTGGTGACTCAGTTGAGTCTTCAGCTTCTTGCGTTGCAGCATCATGGCGTGCTTGTACTTTTTCCTACAATTAATATACACAATAAAATAAGTATACAATGGCATATAAGAATTTTATCTATTTAACAAAATATGATTAGTTACGTTATACTTACAGTAATTCTCTTTGATCTCTCATTAACAAACATACCATCTTTCTTTTTGTGCATTTGGGCAAAACACTCAAACATATTAGGCTCCGATCCTTTTGAAGTTCATCTCGCTATTAAACAAGCAAAAACAATAAAATGATACTTTCAAATATCAGTATCACATAGCCTTAAAGCCTAAACTATCCATCAACAGTATTACACACCATTTACTAACATCTAAATTTGAAATAGAATATAATGGCATAACTAACTACAAGGCTGACTATTCACTGAATTTAGTGCATTTAATGACACAACAGAAACAATGATAGGTAACTCAAAATAACATTTGGTTAAACAATTTCTCAAGAGGAAAACAAGTAAAAACACACATAAGATCAGATCTCATAAAGAAAATCTAAATGACATTCAAATTAAAAACTAGCATGATCATCCTAGTTCATCAATTGCTCATGCTCTTACATTCAATGCACTTGTTACCACACGCAATTCCACATTCATCAAGCAAACAAAAAAACCTTCAAATCAGCAGGTGCAGTAGAAAAAATACATGTCATCATAAAGCAAAAGTTGTTTTGTGAAAGAAGTTGACTTTCCTTAAATAATAATAATAATAATAATAATAATTATTATTATTATTATAATTAATTAATTAATTAATTAATTAATTGAATTTGATTTCATCTACATGTTTCCTATCAAGGTGGCAAGGGTATTATTAAGGGGGTGGCCGCAGATGTGTTTTTTTTTAATTATTTTTTTTTTTAAATTTTTTAATTATTTTAATAGTTTATTATTAAAAATTATTTTAAAATGCCAACTCACCGTCCACATAAGCAAGTAACCTGATGAAATGAATGGTAACCTATCATCAGGTGAAGTTGCATACATTTGGAGTGTTCATTGACCTAATCGCATTTTTTTTTTGGGTTCAGTAGCCTGACTGCAACTTTCAAATTACGTTCAGTGGCCAATTTGAATCTTATATTTAAAAATATTTACTAGCCCTACCTACAATTAGAACTCACATTAAAAAAAAATATTTATTTTCATAAATTACTAGTGAATTGGCTAGCCTACCTATTCTGAGTTAATAAGAAATTGTCTAGTTTTCTTTGCGTGTAACCAAAAAGAGAAATAAAAATAAAATAAAATAAAAAACTTTATTAGCCCATTTTCCATTTGAGGACTAATCTTACCGCACTTTTTATATTATTTATAAAACATATACAAAACGTTCAAGTATTCATTACTTTTAGACCAGTTGATAGATAAATGAAATATGAAACACGAGATGATGAGAGGCACCGCGTTTGGTCGGAATGAAGGCGTATGCCGTATAGCATTGAAGGTACTCAGGTAGTACGTGTAGGTGTTTTTGTTATGATTTTTCACGTGGACCGAAATTTGGGAATTCAAATAATGGGAATCTATCTAGCGCTTTGATAATAAGGCCGCAGGGAAATGACTTCTAGAAAATATTTTATGAAAAATAAGTTATTTTTTGAAAATAGTTTCATTTCCAGTGTTTGGATTTATTATGAAAAATTGTCTTTTGGTTCATTTTCTGGAAAATGGATAGAATTGTATAATTAAACATTGTAATTATTTTTTAAAATATAAAAAATTATAATGATATTAAAATAATGTTATGTATTATTCATAAAATTTAAATTTAAAAAAAAAAACGTAGCAAAGGTTTCCAGCGGTTTCCCCACCTCCTTGATCCATGGTCATGGGTGATATGGCTTGGTTTTGGTCGAAAACATGCGAAACGGCCATTTTGGCGATTCCGGAAAAATGAAATGATTTTTCTTGGTCAACGGAAAACATTTTTCGTTGACCACATTTTCTGGACGTTGTCAAACACCGAAATCTCGAAAAACATTTTCCAGAAGCCATTTTACGGGTTACCAAACACACCCTAAAACAAAATTCAAGAAGGAACGTGAACAAATAATGTTGGGGGTTAAACTGATTCATCAATCATTATATCATGGATCAGAATTTACTCTACATGCATTGTAGACTTTGTTTCAAAAATTATATATTTGTAATAAATATATGTGTACATATGTACCTGTAAATAAATTAAAGGGTAACACATAATATCAATATGTTAACTATAAGTGCATACTATCAAACTATGTAGTTAATTTATTAGTGCTTTCAATTTATTTACGAGCATATAATTATTTAACTAAAGCCATATAATGTTTGGCAGATGCCAGTAAAATGCCATGTCCATCAATCGGTGACTAGGGGAATTGTTGACGGAGATCGCAAAGAGCCAAATCCAACACATTGCCTCTAAAAAATGTGGTAGCAATATATAAGGAAATAAAGTTACATCTTCAATATGAGTTATAACTTTTGACATTGTAATAACCGTGTCAAGAATTGTTGGCAAAGTTGTGCCTTTAGGCGTTTAGTATAATTTGCCCTGGTTGATAGGTCAGGCCAATGACAGCATACTCCACGTACGGTGGTGTTCGTTTTGTACGAGAAATGCGGTCGCCGCTGTGTACTTTTCAGCTTTCAACCTAAGTAGTTGGCAAAGTGGGAAGCATTGTGTATTGCATGTGCATTATTGTGCTGGATGGGTATAACGTTATTAATGTCATTAATTAAGCTAGCTAGCTCATCAATCCATTTGGTTTGACGCAATGGAATCAGCTAGCTCATCAATCCGACTAATGGGGAATTTTCTCTATTTCGCCTAATGTATGATTAGTAGAAGATGTATCTCAAAAATTCAAAATTGTGACTAAGATCACACCAATTATTCAGTATTCACACAGACTAACATATATCAATCAATCATGTTGCTCAATTTATCATGACTCATGAATACGGCTATACCACCTACTATATGTATACTCGCACTTAGATAGGTTGGATGGCCTTTCATTAATTGGCTCTTACTAGTTACTACACGATACTAGTCAAAGACTTATATGCATCGTCCCAATTCTTAAAGGATCTTTAATTGTCAAGGTTTTTTGTTGGTTTTAAGGAAGCTAAGTAAGAGAGAAAGGATAGAGAAAAAATGAAAAAAAAATAATAAGAAAAATAAAAAGATTCTGACAAGTATAAAATTAAAAAAAAATGATGCAACGGCCAAAATTTCATAGCGGCCGCTTGCTTGGGCGCACAGTGTGCTCCCTTGCTTCTTTTTCCTTTTTTTTTTTTTCTTTTTTCTTCTTCTCTTGCAAATATCAAGATCTTTGTAGGAGAAAAATTCAAGAAATTAAAAAATCAATGCTCACATTAGTTAAAGATCATACAACTAGATTTTAGCTTTACAAAAATCAACATAAAAACTCATATTATTGGGGATGTTCTTAATGGATATTTGGTTCACAAAATGCTATATAAACTTACGGAATGTTAGATTGTTGAGAATTTTAAATTATGATGAGAATGTTATATCTGTATTTGGTTAAAACTGATGTATGTAATATAAAAATGTTTTGTTTAGGGGTTATCTTTATGTTATAATGATTTTTTCTTTAATACCCTTATTAACATATTTTCATGTATTTTAATAAACTTCAAAATCAAAATAAATAAATAAAGCATTAATGGTAACATATATATAATTAAGTATATGATTTAAAAATAATTAACTAAGAGCTTGAACGTGAAAAACAAATTTACTTTATATATAAATTAACATGACGTAATAAGAAATAAAATAAAATATATAATTGCAAAATAATTAAATATGATATGTATAACAAGCTAACATAAAATATATATTTCATAATAATTAGAATTAAAATGACAAAAGTAGTAAATATGCATGGACATATTATACCACCCAAGAGTTGTGAGGGAATCACAATCCCTTCAAAATTCTATGTGAAATGGTGTGTTGCATTCCTTGGAAAATTAAAGTTATATTTTCTTAGGAATGTAAAATAATCTGAACCAAATATGTGAATGTGACATTTCAAAGTTTACATTATCTTGATTATGTTGTATAGCTTGAACCAAATACCCATTTAATGATATACTTGTAATCCAATTGGGATGATGTCAGGGCATTGAAAAGTTCCTCAAAGGGCTATATATAACGTACTCTTATTCAGATCATGTAGTCAAAGTTATGGATATCAAAATTATGTTATAAGTCAAAGTTATGCTATATATAGAGTTGTTGACTGTGTAGTTGCGCCAGAAAATGTTTCTTTTGTCTTATTCTTTTGCCTATATATATTTTCTTAACCCTTTCTCTCTTTATAATCTCAATTTCATCTTCCAAAATGTAGCCTCCAAAAGTAGATTTCCAGTAGTTTTAGGAGTAGATTAGTTTTTATTTTGTAATTTTTTTTTTAAAAAAAAAAAGAAAAGAAAAGAAAAGTAGATGCTAGTTTCATACTTCAAACATAGGATCAAGGAGAAAGCAATGGACATTTCTTTTCATTCTTTCTTTATATTTATTTTGATTTAATCTTGTATATATTTTGTGTATTGAAGATGCTTGTGCTTAATTAATATAATTATATTTGGATTATGGATATATTTGTGCTTATTTGCCTATTTCGTTGTTTGTTCTTTAATGTATTATGATTTGTTAATTTAGTTCTTGCAAGTCGTGTGCAATATATATTTTTGATGTGTGCGATTTTTGCCGAAACCATATGCACATTTGTTATGTTGTTTCTATAGAAATTGGGCATAGCTAGAATACTCTTGTCACACACCTATGAATTTTTGCACTATGAGGGTATTACAAATCATATAGGGACTCATGGGCTAGTTTTGCGCGTAAACTATGGGAGTAGAAAATCTTGTGGGTTAGTACACTCAGGTATATCACGGGGATAGCAATTTGGGATATCACATAACATATATAATCAGTTTGAGACTTGGCATCATAGGGATCAAACGAAATAGCAGAACCAAAATCATATATTGGCTTCTTACATAAATGTCAAAATCTTTGGCTTCATTGCAAGAGGAGTACTAAATGTTGCTAGCAATTTCATTGCAAATATCATGCATGCCTCTTGCGATTATAAAACTTTTGGTTCTAAAGAGGCGCTCCAACAACAATGGAGTAATGAGTTTTAATTAGTCCCAAAATATCCGCATTATCGTCTTTGAATATAAATGATTCTTTATCTATTTCAAGAGATTAGACAACCATTAATGTGATTATGTGATAAGTCAATATAATGATATTTATCCGGTCATATAAAATATGTCAAATACATTTTTCAACATAGGCTAACTAGCCTATAACAAATAATCGTTACCAACAAGACCAAACTCGATCATTTGAATCATTTACATACATTATAAATATGAAGTAACATGCATGATATATACACACAAATTCTAATCGCAGCAGCATAACTCTTCCCTATACACTGCATCTGCTCCTCTTTAGATTCGACTTTTCAAGTTTAATCTCGAGATCGAGCTTTGTATATATATTCATAAGCCAATATACAGAGTATGTGCGGATATCTATACATATTGTTGGCTTCTAAAAAGGAAAATGTGATCACGCACTTAGTGTTTTACAATAATAAGCCAAAACTGTAATGCTCTTTTTATTTTGTTTTATTCAAGACTTTTTTCTTTTTTATCCTCTTCTTTCTGGATGAAGATTCGTCCGTGTCGTCTGAATCATATGATAGAACACGAAGTTGGAAAGTGTCCCCATTGCCATCATCGTTGAAATATTGATGGATCTCCTCATCAATGAATAAAGGAGCTGGTAATTCATTATTCCAATTCCAAGCACCCTGCAGGAAAGAGTTTTGGGCTAACGAATATTGTGGAAAAGTTGGATTTTGTTGGGATGAAGTTGCAATGAAGTTAGGGTTTTGAGATGAAGATAGTGGGTGGTTGGAGTTTCGTAGAGATGAAGTTTCAATGAAGTTAGGGTTTTGGGCAAAAGATAGTGAGTGATTGAGGTTTTGCATGGATGAAGTTGGAATGAAGTTAGAGTTTTGGGTTAGTGGTGGTGAGTGATTGGGGTTTTGTAGAGCAAAAGTTGCATTCAAGCTAGGGTTTTGGGTTGAATATAGAGATGAAGTTGTAATGAAGTTAGAAATTTGGGTTGGTGATGGTGGGTGATTGGGGCTTTGTAAAGCAGAAGTTGAATTAAAGTTAAGGTTTTGGGTTGGATATAGAGATGAAGTTGCAATGAAGTTATTAGAGTTTTGGCATGGTAATGGTGGGTGATTGTTGCTTTGCAGGGTAGAAGTTGCATTAAAGTTAGGGTTTTGAGTTGGATATGGAAATGAAATTGTAATAAAGTTAGAGTTTTGGGCCGGTGATGGTGGGTGATTGGGACATTGGAGGGTAGAAGTTGCATTAAAGTTAGGGTTTAGGGTTGGGTATGGTGTGTGATTGGGGTTTTGCATGGTTGAAGTTGAAGCAAAATTAGGGTTTGCACAAGGAGTTGGAATGAGATGAGGGCTTTGGAGATTTTCCATAGAATTTGTGTTATTGCTCTTCGATTCTTGGTTGTCACCTACAATCTTTCTCTCTCCATGATAATAAATAACACAAAGTGCCAACTCATGTTCTGTCTGCATTTGAAAACATATGGTAAAATGATTTTCAGGTTAAAACAAAAATATTTATTTAGCAAAGAAAAATATATTACTTTAAAAAAACACTATTAAATTACTCTATTAAAATAGCATATTAAGAACATAACTTAAATGTATATATAAATAAAAGTACTGAATCTCATATCTTTTTATTTAAATTTTAGTCACTTGAATATAGTTACGTTAATAAGATTTTCTCTTTTAGTTCTAATCAAATATTTATTTTGCTAAAATCTCTTAAAGGATTCTGAGTACCTAATTGGACGCATATCAATCTTAATCAGCAAACTACTGAAAGATTGCACCACAACTTCTACGTGAATGCACTCCAATAACTCTCAAACATGCTTGGAGAAGTTTGCAGTGCATTCATGCTTAGTGCATTCATGTAATAATAGTTGAGATGCAATCTTTCAGTAGTTCGCAGGTTCGCACATTAAGACTGGTTCGCATTTGAATGCCACCTTAAGTACCTCTACCTTACACGTTTTGGTACATTGACATCCCTAATATTAAATATTTAACACTTTTTAAAACAAATTTAAAGTAGATAGGAAGATCTGACCTGATTATAAAGTGGAAAAGGATCGACATTAGCAGGATATCGAAACTCTGACATGAGCCAAGAAGTTTTTTTGCCTTCAGCATCGTGGAACACCAGGGGTTGTTTGGTGCCGATCACTACACCCCCGCCGTCTTTCAATGGTTCTCGCGCCTGAGAGGCTTTCCAATATCCCTTCCCACCGCCCACCGCCCTGTCGCCTCTCGTTCCGTCTTTAGTCTTCCTCTTGAACGCCGTAAAGAAATACCTTCGCCCATTCCAATTATTTAAAGCATTAGCTGCATATACACATATATTACATGTAAGTAATTAATCTAATTTTCCAGATTTTAAGTAGAAATAAGCAAAATTACAAACCTGCTTCAAGTTCTTCAGGATGATAGTTATAAATATCAAGATCGTTGATGATTCCCGCGTGAATTTTCAGATTTTGAGCCTTGTGTTTGAGGTATTCCGTAATGAGTTCTTGATCGGTGGGATAAAAGCCATGTCCGGGAGGCAGGCTTCTCTTCCACTCATCACTGTCGTCATCACCATAGCCGTTAGGTCGTTGAGCACTGCAAGAAGCGGCCATGACCACAACTCTGATGATCTCGCGCCTTTTTTTTTTATTGGGGTTAATTAGTGGGTCTATTTATATAAAAAGAATTGTTGAATGACTAATTCTATACTCCTAGTTAAGGACAGTTTAGGATAAATCCAAATCATAATCCCGTTTTAAGTAGGGTTTTTATATATATAATCTGGATTGAACAATATTATGTTTTAGATTATGCACATAATTAAATAATACTCCGTAATAATGATAAGTCTAAATATAATTATTAATTATATCCAGTCAAGAAATAAATAAAAAAAATTAAAAAGGGGTTGAAATAAATTTTGATCAATCGATTAGAATTAAATTGACACACATTTAAAGAACTATTTTAATATATAAAGCGTATATATATATTATATGGGTAATTATAAAAAAAAAAAAGTTTAAAATAATATTTTATAGGATTTTTCTTTGGTGCTGGTTGTACCAATTATAATATAGTATACTTAGTTATAACATGTTCATGTACTATTAACAAATATGTTTGACACTAGCAGCAAAAAGACATGCATATCGCTATTGAGACTAAATCCTTGATCATCCATAAGAAAAAATAGTTGTCGCCTCTTTGAGTGGACTAAGTCCACTAGGACTTGAATTGTTTGTGGGTTGCCAAGCCCAAAATAGTTCCAACTTACACAACTTATTGGGCTATGTGGACCTGTTGAACAGGACCCACCTCTTGACCATTTTTAGATCCAACATAAGCGTCAAAAGCCTCCTCCATTGTTATGCCGTGGACCCAGGTCCACCTTGCAAGGTGAACCTGAGTCTACATTCACATACACTATACTCTACATTTACAATTTGTAAACTCCACATTCACACATTACAGGATTATATGTTTAGTAACTATACTCTACATTACATACACTATACTCTACATTCACAATTTGTAAACTCCACATTCACACATTCAAAACTCTATATTCACATGTCCTATACTCCACATTCACAACTTGAGAACTCCACATTCACACATTACAGGGCTACAAGTTGCTAGAACTTCTTAACTCTATTACAGATTTACACATGCATAACTCTACATTAACGATTTCTATACTCAATATTCACAATTTGAAACCTCCACATTCACACATTTCTGGGCAACTCTACATTCACACAATCATAAATCTACATTCACGATTTCTATACTCTTCATTCACACTTTGAAACCTCTACATTCACACATTTTTTAACAACTCTATATTCAACAATATGTTTACTAATTTTTTTTTTTTTAAAAAAAAAAGAAGAAGAAAAAGAAGAAGACAAAAACGACGTGGTTTTGGACCCAAATCCACCTTGCACAACATAATTTGCCATAAAAGTAGTAATAACCTCATCAATATTTTATGGGTCATTAACTCTTCTCTTCTTTTGCTCACATATTAGAGGTCCAATAAGCCCATAAGGTTGGTTTCTAGATACTACCCGAACCCAAACGCCCAACCGTTTCTTCCAAAACAATGCAATCTTTGTCTTGGATTTTTAACTGAAATGTGACAAACCATAAAGTAGGAGACGAAAATAGGGAAAAAAAATGTTTACAAAAATATGAAAAACGAATTTTGAAAATGCAAGTGGCGTCAGAAACGGATTTTTCAAACTTAAATGACCTTTTATTTTTTTTTCAAATATGTAGATTATACGAGAAATGCGTATAATGTATAAAATACATCATACACATTTCTCAAATGCGTATGATAAAATAAAAATAAAAATTTGTGGCATTGCCTGGCAACCATGTTGGTTCGTCTTATACTTTATGGTTTGTCACATTTCAGACAAAAACATCTTTATCTTTACCCTTCCTTGCACCTCATTACGCTTGTCGTTATGCATGTAGCCACCCCCTAATCCTTGAGTGACTAAATCTTCGTACACAGTGTGTGTATATGTGACAACGTTTGACATATCCACATCTCTTGTACCAATGTTCACGACTGGAAGCACCCTCCACCAACCATTTACTCCCCATCGTCAATGGTGGACGACAACCAGAAGCTCAAGGCCAAACACCATATAGGCGCTTTGTTTCTTCCGTAACACCTTGAAAGAGCTTTAATATTTCTCTATGTGGCCTATCACTCCACAAAAAGAAGTAAAAATTTGACAATTGTTCATATTTGAACTCTACCCATAATAGATCACCACCCTCCTTCCTCATTTTCATCTTCCTCTTCAACAGTTTAGTGATGTCAACTAGGATACGGACTTATAGGAACCGTCATCATTTTTCTTGTCAGCACAAAAATATGTGCGAGAATTTCCCTATCACTCTAGCAACCTTCTATGTAGATAAACCCATTGACAATTTATGTATTTGGATCTAGAATTCCGTGGATGTGAGGAAATCTCAAATGGAAAATAATTCGGGTATAGATGTTTGAGGATTAACAAGCTTTGTTCAAACACCATATGACGACCGTCCTCAAGAACATTGTTAATGTCCACCTCATGAAAAAATTGAAAGATGAACAAGTTCGAACAAGCTTTTCGGATGGTAATGCCGTGCCTAGGTCTCCAGACGGCGGCCAATGTATCATTCAACACTGAGAATTTAATAGGCTCACTTATCCGTCAACAAACGACCTACAAAAAGAAAACTCAAAATTCACTATTGTCAATATTAATGTCATTATCACCAACCACCAAACATTCCTCATCCTCATATGCTAGTGTGAGAGTAACACAAGCGTTTTCCAGTGACATATCACTTTCTACCTCCATTGGAGCTTGATAAACAAGACCCGAAAGCAAAAAACTAAAACCAAGAAGGAAGACAACTAAGAAACAACCGAGAAAATAACAAGAAAAAACTTATATAAGAGGATAAGGAGGAGACGAACAATTCACAAAAACAAGAAGAAAACTTGTTAACTTTTTTTTGAGTAAACCCACTCCATCCATGTGGGAGTGTTAACCAAGACACCGGATATCACTATACAACAAGATCTTTGGTTAACTTAAGAATCCAATTGTAATTTTTGTAGGTTGAGTAGTCAAAATACACTTAAGTGACCTATTCGGTTATTTGATCCTTATTTTAATATTTTAATATTGTTCTTATTAATCATGTGATAAAAGAGTTATAGAATTAATAAGACAACAAAATTTAATTATGAATAAAGAAAAATTTATATAGGATATACCTCAAAGATTAAAAGTTTACAATAGACAATAACATTGGTTAAAAGTAATAATAATTGTAGTACCATCCATAACAATTTATATTAATACTCATACAAAACATTGCAATTATAAACTACAGATTTAATATTCTTATATATCCTCATCAATTAAATTTGTGAGAAAACTGGCGCGCAAGTAACCCAAAAATGGCTGCACTAGGGTTTTACAGAGTAATATTTATTTGACTATATATATGTTTTTTGGATTTGGATTTAATTTCTCACACTCGTAGTCCGTAGACAAACTCACAGGCCACAGATAACTCTGCAATCTCTATACTGTTCTATGGCATGAATATTCACAGTTTTCATCTTTCATCTGGACTTCGACTATCCAAACCGATGGCCTTCACCACCGGATTCCGGTTATTATGCAGATACCAGCACCGGCTTACTCTCCCAGCCCGAGTGCCTCCATTTCCGGGGCTCCGAAGAGGAGCGTCGGAGCTCCGGTTCCTCTCCGCCGCGGTTCCTCAGAGGAGACGCGTGCGCTCAGTGAGTGCTACGCGGAGGGAAGTTGAGGCGGCGGATGGTGGGGATACAGTGAACGGAAGCGTCATTGTGAGTGATGGTGGTGGAGGCGAGGGTAGAATTGTCGCTACTGAGCTCCACAAGGAGGCCACCGATGCGTACATGTCTTATGCCATGTCAGTGCTACTCGGGCGAGCGCTGCCTGATGTTCGTGACGGGTTGAAACCGGTGCACCGACGGATACTGTGAGTGATTGCTTGCTTTACATGTTTTGTGAACTGGAACCGAATGTGAGGCCTAATCGGTTGTATTTTGAAGTTGTAGTAGTGTTGATGTGAATGTGAAACTGAAATTTCTGAACTGGGCTTTTCAACAGTTTCAAAGACCTAGTATTGGAGCCTGAGAGTAATCTTTTTTAGGAAAATGCCACGAATCCCTTCTCGTCTCTCATTAATTGGATGGAAACAAAAGAAGAAAAATTGGTCTGTCAATTCTGATCACTACCACCAATAGCCATGTTAGAGAGCAAGGAGTAAAACTAGTATATATATAAGAACTCCTTTCTTCCATAAAGTCCTGGCCCCAGTAAACACATATAATGCTTTTAGGACTAGACTCTCTAAAGAGAGGGATTTGTCAATAGCCTTTTCAATTTCAACATTGTTTTACAGATGGTGAATCATTCATTTAGCTTATCTTTCCTTGCACTCCTCACTAAATTCGGGGAGCAAGATGATATATATATATATATATATATATATATATTTTAATGCTTGATGGAACCTATACAATATACAAGTTTTGCCAAGTTGTTACTGTCATTTCATGGTTCTATTTTGTTTATGTAATTTAATCCTGCATCAAAGAAACTACATTTTCCTTAGCATAGCTTAGTGATCTTAAATACCTTTGTTGCCACTTCTATTAGTAAGTCTTGACTGTAATTCAGTTAGTAAGTTGCAGTAATATAATAATGTTATAAAAATTAGCCTGAAAAATATGTCTAGTGCTGTTTCTTTGTCCACTAGTTGTTTATTTACTTGTTAAAGAAAGGAAGTGTAGTAGTTCTGTCCATTTAGCACTTTGCTGATTTTGTTTTCTAATTGTTATGGAGTATATCTGCTGATTAATGTGATTGATGCATCCTTCTTATTTCAAATATTGACTACAGGTTTGCAATGCATGAACTTGGTCTTTCTTCAAAGAAGCCATACAAGAAATGTGCAAGAGTTGTTGGAGAGGTAGGCTTGCAGCTAAAACTATATTTCTTTGTATTCATTTGTACCATAATTTCTGCTTGTGTCTACTTATACCTCATTATAATTCAATAATGAAATTGTGGTGTATCAAAAAGGAATTCACAGCTTGTTTTCATTTGTTTCTTCTTTTCAACTATAGGTTCTTGGCAAGTTCCATCCACATGGAGATAATGCCGTTTATGATTCCTTGGTGAGAATGGCACAGGTAAAACAAATCTTTCTTTTAAGTGTCAAATTTTTTTAATATTAGCATGCCTCATTCCAACTTCTCCCTATAGTTCTATGTAAATTTGACATAGGATTATGAAGGTGTAGTTCTAACTTCTAAGTAGTGTGCAAGAAAATAGAAAGACATTAAATCTCTGTCTTGTTGTAAATGTATTGATCTAATATTATGCTTGCTGCATTACAAGAAGTTGCTGTTGGTATTACACTGTTGCTATTATCATGGTATTATTTTTTGGAATGGTCAAACACACTAATATTGACTTCAGAGTTGTTTGCATTTTAAAGCTTCAATTGATTGTTTTTATTTCTCATTTGTACTTAATATTTTTCTTGTTTGTAAGCATACTAAAGCTTTTGTTTCTTCAGGATTTTTCCTTGCGCTTTCCACTTATTCAAGGACATGGGAACTTTGGGTCGATTGATGCAGATCCTGCTGCAGCAATGCGATACACTGAGTGCAGATTGGATGTAGGTGAATGTTATTTTTTTTTAGGATATGTTTATGTGAAAAATTTGGTGTGTTACATAAGTGAAGGTGGTAGTAAAGAAAGTTTATGTTTATGTTTATGTTTATTTTGTCTCTTCATTCTTGAATCTATTGTAAGACTCTTTTAAAACAATTTTAGTTTCAAAATTTTCAACTTTTTTATCGGGACAACCATTGCATGAAATTTGGAGCTTTGAGTGTCATCTTTCTAGCTAACTTTTTAATTTTTTTTCATCCCTAGAGAAGTGAAAGTATCAGGTTATTTTATCTGCACACGAGAGGGTGGGTGCTTTTGGTTTCAAGTATGGGAATGGAAATTGAATCCTTATTTTTGTTTGTTTGAAGAACTTCCTACTATGGCATGAAAGCCAAAAACATCTGGAATGGCTTTTCTGATTACAGACTCCTACCATGGGTTTTGACTACGGAATGGAAAATGTGGAGAAAGGAAGAAAAATGAAATTAAAAAAAAAGAAAGAAATAAACAGAGTGAGCAGACACATTACCTTTGCCACCCTCTCTCAACCTCACCCAGCTTCCTCATTACCTTGGCCACCATTGCTGTTGCACAGCCACTTTACCATTGCTATCCTTGCTTATCATCCTCATAACTACAGTACTAGAGTGAGCAAATCTGTACTGAAACCTTCAACACAAAGGTAGGTGATCAAGGCTGGTGATTTTGAAAGAAAAAGAATTGAAAGAGTGAGCACACTGTTAGCTTCCTAACAAAAAAAATTAAAACTATTACTGATTCTCATTTCTATTTTCATCAATCACACCAAATATGCAAGACTTCTTTTGTTAAAATCAATTACCATTCCTTCATATTTTGTTTTGATTCTAATTCGAATACCAATGTTTGAGCCAAATGCTTTCATTTAATTCCTTTCTCTTGCGAGGTTTAGGCAGATATCTGCTTTGCTTTTCTTTCATGCTGACAATGTTATTAAATGGTTTCATTTTCAGCCGCTTACAGAGGCAATGTTGCTTTCAGATATTGATCAAAATACAGTATGTATTCTTCTATATTGGATTATTGGAATGTAGTTCATGAGTCACTTCTGTGTTTTTAACTTTTGATCTAATGTTTAACAGGTTGATTTTGTCCCAAATTTTGACAACTCTCAAAGAGAACCCTCATTGCTTCCTGCTAGGATTCCGAGCCTTCTTCTGAATGGTGCCTCTGGCATTGCAGTAATTGACCTGATCTACTCAATATCATCTGATTTTACTTGTGAAGTCTAATATTCTTTTGTATGCATACATTTAAATATCCTTTCATAATGCAATTCATGTTAGGGATTTTATTGGTTCTTTATGGTTTCAGGTTGGCATGGCCACAAATATCCCTCCACACAATCTTGGAGAGCTTGTTGATGCACTCTCTTCCTTAATTCATAATCCAGAAGCAACGGTAGAGATTCATTTAATTATTTCACGTCATTTTCAGATTAGCTATATTCTTTGGAGAGCTGCTCCTTTTTATTTGTATAGTTTTAATTTAGCACTCTGTTTCTTTTTCCTTGTTCTTTTCTCCCAATGAGCAGAAGTATGTTTTCTTTTCCATTAAGGGTGTGTTTGGAAAGCAGGAAAATGACTTCTGGAAAATGTTTTCTGGAAAATGAGTTCATTTTCGGTGTTTGGATGTACTCTGGAAAACTGTATGTGTGTGTTTGGTTCATTTTCCGGAAAATGAGTGGAAAATGAGTAGAAATGTATAATTATATATTTTTATTATTTTATTTAAAATATAAAAATATATAAACTAATAATATTTATTAGAAATTAGAAATATATATATATATATATATATATATATATATATATATATATATATATTACAAAAAAAGTCGCACGAAGCCATTTTCCGTTTCCGGAAAATGACTTCCGGATTTTTTGTCCGGAAGTCATTTTCCGGAAAAATGAACTCATTTTCCATGGTCAACTGAAAATGTTTTCCGTTGACCACATTTTCCGGATGTTGCCAAACACCAAAAGTCTGGAAAATGTCATTTTCCTGGTTATCAAACACACCCTAAGATTCAAGAGGGAATGCTCTCCAGTACAGTAAAAGTGTTCTTAATATTTTTTCACAAACCAAGTACTAACACAGCCAAAAAAGTTCCTTTTCTCCTTCCTTGTCTTACATTTGTTACCGATTATGCTTGCTCTACATTTCATTTAGGTAGCATGGAAATGGGAATCCAGCTGGACAGGGGGGAAATGGAAAATTTTAAAATATGCATAAATGTTACTCCATAATTGTTAACTAGTTCTATAATTAAAAGTAATACAATATAAAAATATAGGGGTACAACTGTACAAGGGTTGGAGTAATGAATAAAAACCCTTGTACCACCTTGATATTCATTTCTTTTTAAGAAACATTCTTAGAATTGTTTTTTTTCTTTTAAATTATGGAAATAGTCCTGAAATGTTTCAGGTAAGTTCCACTTTGAAATGCAATTATGCAAAAACATTTGTCCCTAACTACAGGTTTTGTTTATGTAATAGACCACTAATGGAACAACATTCTTGGAGATTGACCTATTCCATTATTTGATTCTGCTTTCTATCCTTTTGCAAGAGGAATAGCCATTATGGGGAAGGGGGATGGCCCTGTTTGGTAAATAATCAGCCTATCAGCCAATTTTGGCTTATTTGACTACTATTAGTTGTTTGGTTAATAAGCTTTTTGTAACTCCAAAATACTAAAATTCAAAAGGCTACTCAAAGCAGCCTTTTCAATTAGCTTTTTGAGAAAAAAAAATATACCAAACTGCTATCAGCTAACAACTAATTTATTTTTATTTTTATTTTATCTTCACTTTACCCAATTTGGTTCAGTTTGGTGATTTACTTCATCATCAGTATTTCCTTTTTAATAAGAACAGAAGCAAGGTATTGGGGTGCTTACACAAGGGCACCTGCCTTCCATTTGATTTGATGATGTTTGGATCTCCATGATTTCTACTTAGTCCATATGTTGAACAATCACTTTTCTTGGGAATCCAATATGGTGGTGTGACTTGTGTATCAGGGATGGAACTCTCTTCTCTTTCATGTGTTTCAAAGGCAGGGATTTGTAGTCTCATGCTTTGTAAATAAGAGATATTGAAAGAGTTTTTAGCTTAAAAAATGTGGGGAGCAAAAGGAAACTAAACAATGGAGTGTAGTCTCATGCTGAGTTCTTCCATTGATTAATGATGTCATGGTGGAAAAGAAGTGCTTATTGTTGTCATTGTTGTAGTCATGGACTTGAAAGTTATATGACCTTTTAAATCAATTTCATGATTAAGAAATGGCTTTTGTGTCATACTAGCATGGTCTTATCCTCTTAAAATCACATTCATGGAGTACAGTTAGAGGTTTGAAGGCTAAAAGTCTAAAACCCAGGTTTCAATAAAAGATCTTGTGACACCTTTTCATTGGTTAATGTACATTTTCTGGCTGTTGTGCAAATTTTATGCAAAGAGATCAATGCACTTGTTCAATAATATTGATTGTCACAGTAAAAATGTGAGAAAGGTAGTGTACCGAAATTTATATCATAGTGCATACTTATAATGGCAACCTTGTTTATTGCAGCTCCAAGAACTGCTTGAGCACATGCCTGGACCTGACTTCCCTACAGGAGGAATCATAATGGGCAATATCGGGTAGGTTATCCTCATCATTTTTTGTTTTTACCTCCCTTGCCATCCCCCTGCCGAAAGAGGATAATAAATATGAAAAGAAATCCAATTTTACTACCACACTTAACTCTTTACTAAGATTTGGGATTGAGTGAAAATGGAGGCCAGAAATTATCTATATAGGTTCTTCTAAGTAGTCAGCTCTGTGGTTTGGACCATGGAGTTTAATACACTGCTGGGTCTTTCGTTTTGGGACGTCTGAGTTTTATATCCAAATGAAAACAAAAGATTTTAAGATGGAACATACTAACATAGTGTCTCCTGCATGATTTTGTAATATGGTGTATAACTTCATTAACTTGACATGTATTCTTTCTTGTTAAGCATCCTGGAGGCATACAGGACTGGGCGGGGAAGCATAACAGTTAGAGGAAAGACTGATATTGAATTACTTGATTCCAAAACAAAACGTACTGCAATTATAATTAAAGAGGTTTCATTTCTTTTCCCTCTGAACAAAATTGTTATTAGGATGCTTTGTTTCTACTCACAGATGGGATTGGATTGAATTACCTCTATGTTTATTTCATTTTTAAAATTTTTGAAACAGATACCTTACCAGACAAACAAAGCCTCTCTTGTTGAGAAGATTGCTGAACTTGTGGAAAATAAGGTAGTATTCTGATGTCTGATATCTTATTCTTGCTGTCTTGCAGCTTCTCCTTATACAGAAATCAATCCCACCAAAATTTTATATTAGCAAAATTTATGATCTCAAAAGCCTAGATTAAATGATAATAAGTGAAATGTAGCCATGTAGGGGAAACTTAGGATGTAGTAAAATAAGTTGCAAAATGCCACTTATTTTGGTTTAATCACTGATGAAATGAGATATACAAAGAAATTAATGATGCTTTTCTATGATTTTGTATATGCACTAGTTAAATTTATGCAGTTTACCATTTATGTTCTTTGTAAATTCTGTGGTAAAAGTGTACTTTCTCAGTCTTTCTTAGTTCTTGTTTTGAAAAAGGTGATACATGTAATATGTCTTGCCATTATGTTGGAAAAAGAGTTACTGTTCTCTCTCTCTCTCTTCAGCATTTGCATTTAACATCTCTTAAAGATATCATGAAGAAAAACTTTCTAAAAGTATTGTACAGTTTGCTATGATTTTTGTTATTTTCTTTTATTATTATTATTATTATTATTATTATTATTATTATTTTTCATTATAGACCAGAGCAAATATGGTGGTAAATAGAAAATATCTAAATAAGTGTTGTATACAACATACAGTTAGATTCATTATCAAGTGAATTTTATTATGGAGTATTCACAGTAAATAACTAGAAAATAGGTATTATAATTCTGCTATTTGCATACTTTCTCTGCTTGTTAAAAGTTATTGAGGTAGTGGTAATAAATTTAGTTCCACTATGTTTTTTTTGACAAGTAATTACTATTATTCTGCTACTTGTCACTCTCATTTGCATTAAACCTATTAAAATTCTTCAAATGGATGGCTTGTCTATTATTTCTGTTTATATTAGAAAGACTAGAATTTGCATATTTAATTGCTATAAATCTATAATGCCATCACTTGGTTCTACATAATGGATGGAAACTAACACCTACTAAACTTTCAGAGCCAGTATGTGTATTACGCTTTATTCTGCAAAATAATAATTCTCTTTGGCTTGCTTCATGCCTACATGGCATCATTTTAAAGTTTAAATTAACATATAATGGGGTGACTGTGCTGCAATATTTTGCAATATTAGAGTTGATATTGTCTGAATTTTAGCTCTTCCTTTTTGCTCTTTGACTTTTTATTGTAGGTGTCTCTGTTTTTCTAAATTTGTTGGTTTATTACTTTATTTATATATAGTTATCCTGTGGAACACTTCATTTAATTTTTATGAACATTTTTTTCTCAGAGTTTGGAAGGGATAAGTGATATACGTGATGAGAGTGATCGATCAGGAATGCGTGTAGTCATTGAGGTAGTAGTTACACAATTGCAGAAGCTGTCTAATTATTTTATGTTTATATTAATCTCTTGGACAATAGGATGATAGTTGTTTTACCTTTTCATTCTTTCCAGCTTAAGAGAGGATCAGATTCATCTATCGTATTGAACAATCTCTATCGTCATACGGCTCTGCAGTCTACTTTTAGTTGCAACATGGTTGGGTAAGTTTTATTGATGAAACCTTCTGAAAGCACTAAATGCCTACATCCTTGCATTACAAATTGCATCCTGTGAGTTATTATTAATGTTGTTGAAATCATCTGACATATTTCGTGATATACCTTTGTGATTGTTGGTTTATTGTCAGTATTCTCAATGGCCAACCAAAGTTGATGGGCTTGAAGGAGATGCTCCAGGTGACTAGTTATTAGCAATTAGCTCTCCTTGCATATGCATAACATTCAAATTTGTAGATCAAATAATTGAAAATGTGGTGTTTTTAAATTCTTTTAGCTACAGCCTCCTAGGAATTTAAAACAAATACTAGTGGCAATGAAATATGGTGCAACCGTGCAAGTATAAAGACTCAATCTCAATTGTATTCAATGTATAGAACATTAGAAACTGTTGATTGTTCAACTCTTCAGGATAGTAATGTATGAATATTTTGTGACTAAGTGTGCAAGTTTGTTTTTGAACCTCTTTAGCTTCCTTTGCTGTAGATGCATACCAATATTTCTGAATTATTACTCATTTCCTTTATGTAGGCCTTTTTGGATTTTAGATGCTCGGTTGTTGAAAGGCGTGCAAGGTTCAAACTTTTACAAGCACAAGAAAGAAATCATATTGTCGAGGTATGCTTATTATTATTATTATTATTATTACTACTACTACTACTACTATTACTACTATTATTATTAATATATTTATAAAAGAGTGTTGCTTTGCTGATATTCATGTTTATGAAACAAGGGCATTATTATTGGACTTG
Organism: Ipomoea triloba; assembly: GCF_003576645.1. Classification (NCBI taxonomy): domain Eukaryota; kingdom Viridiplantae; phylum Streptophyta; class Magnoliopsida; order Solanales; family Convolvulaceae; genus Ipomoea; species Ipomoea triloba. The sequence goes on from NC_044930.1 coordinate 6,672,793, forward strand.
ATAATTTGGACATGGTTATTAATATAATAAAACAAGCCTCGAGCAACGCACAGGCAGCTGGGAATTTGATGAAAGGTAGTGTAAATCTGTTCTGATGTTTTATTTTTTTGTTTTGTTTTGTTTTGTTTTGTTTTTGGTTTTTGTTTTTTTTTTGTTTTTTTTTGTTTTTTGTTTTGTTTTTTTTTGTTTTTTTGTGGGAAGCATTCTCTTAACTTATTGGTACCCCATGCAATGTTTGCTTTCTTTAATTTGTTACATATCTTATTGACCCCCACATTTTTTTATAACTCATAAGTATCTCTCTCTTGGCTTTTATTAATTGGTGGCATGCATAGTGTGAGTCCTTTTCTTATTGTTAGCGATTTTTAATTGTTATTATTGTTGTTGTTGTTTTTATTATTATTAATATATATGTTGAAATTATGTGACTTGGTGTGTATGCATGTACTTCCTAAATGTTATGACAACAAAAATTAAGTGATTTAGTATTCATATATATGGGTTTATAAGGTTATGGGTTAGACTAGCTAATTGATTGGATCAATCTTTTAGTGTGTTTTGGCCCATGTGCATTATAGCCCAGTTGAGTGATCCTGACCCAATCTTAGATTATACTCCGTAACATATAAATAAAATGGATCTGTTTATCTTTCTTCTCATTTGTTAACAATCTCCTGAGAATTAGGGGATAATTTGGTTGAAATTCCAGGAGTGCGTTGTGTGATGGGCCTTGGTTTAACCATCACTGGACTAGTTTAAAATCCTATATTTAGTTTGATTGAAGTCTAGTTAAAATTCTCTCTTTGCTGAAAAGGGCTAACCTTCTATTTTAATTTTAATTTTTTTTCATTCTTGTTGCAGAATTTGGATTGTCAGAGAAACAAGCCGATGCAATATTGGATATAAGCCTAAGAAGGCTCACAGCACTAGAGGTGTGCTGTATTTATGTGAAACTCTAGTTTTGCTCTATAAGATATGGCATTGATTAAGGGCAAATGACAATCTCTTTCAAATTTAATCATCTTCATAATGCAGAGAAATAAGTTTGTTGCTGAAGGAAAATCTTTGACAGAACAAATTCTCAAGTTACAAGAACTTCTGTCCAGTAGAAGGAAAATACTCCAGGTTGTGCTTCAATAAAGATCTTGCTGTTATGCTTGCTACTCTTCCTCCATATTCTTCCCCTCATCTGAACTCCTTTTAACTGTTTATTTTCTCTTTGTAATCTCCTAAATTACTGAAAGGTTTTTCCTTCTCTTTCAATGAGGCAGGGAGTGTAGAATGGATTTTTATTTCTCTTCTTTTGTTTGCATTATTTTGGCACAAAACTAAGCTTTCTGTTTGAGTTGTTTATGTGAATATGTGATATTTTTATGCTTTTGCTTATGAGTAATATTGTTTTATTTCACTGCCAGGTAATTGAAGACGAGGCAATTGAAATAAAACACAAGTTTTCCTCTCCTCGACGTTCAATGCTGGAGGAAGCAGGCAGTGGCCATGTTGAAGACATTGATGTTATCCCAAATGATGAAATGCTTCTGGTACTTTAAACCGCTTCTTTGTCATAGAGTCCTATCCTTCCAATTTACTATACCCAAAATTCTTTCTCTTTGCAATATCAGGCATTTAGTGAGAAGGGTTATGTTAAGCGGATGAAGCCTGATACGTTTAATCTTCAAAACCGTGGGACTATTGGTAAATCAGTTGGTAAATTAAGGGTAGATGATGCTATGTCCAATTTCATTGTTTGTCATGCCCATGATCAAGTTCTATATTTTAGGTACTAATTTCATGTTCTGCCCAGTCTTTTATTTTAACTATTTCACCATCTCACAATGTTGTCCTTTCAACTTCCTAGTTAAACTAATTCATGCATTGGCTGTTGTGCCATCTAAAATTGCTGATCTTATTTCTACCTTCTCATGTATTTTGTCAGTGATAAAGGTACAGTGTACTCTGCTCGAGCTTACAAGATACCTGAATGTAGTCGAGCTGCTACTGGCACCCCCTTAGTTCGGGTATTACCCTAGCTAATTTTGTTTATTTATTTATTTTCTTTATTTATTCCAATTCTTATTTACAAGTTTCTTCATCCTGGATCCAGATATTGTCCTTGTCTGAAGGTGAGAGAATTACATCAATTATTCCTGTGGATGAGTTCATGGAGGATCAATTTCTTATTATGGTAACAGCAAAAGGTTATATAAAGAAAGTGTCTTTAAACTTTTTCTCCTCAATCAGATCGACAGGAATCGCGGCGATTCTATTGGTTCGTCACTTCTTTTTGGTGTTATTGTGTTGGCTATTTGGTGTTATGATAAAACTCAAACACAATACCTTTACTTGACAGGTCCCTGGTGATGAACTCAAATGGGTGAGGCGTTGCACTAATGATGATTTGGTAGCAATGGCTTCACAAAATGCAATGGTTATTTTGAGTCCTTGCGAAAACGTGAGTTATTTATGTTTATTTTATATTAAATAGAAAAAAGACATTAGGTCTTTATTTTTTTCTTCTAAATGCGGAGTTGAAAAAAGGCTTTCTCATGAAAAGTAGTTAAGTTCGTACTCAAGAAAAGCTATAATTATAAAGCTTTTGCTGGATTGGAAATTCCTCTAATGATTGGTATTCAAGGCTAAATTGACAGTCTGCTGTTCTGATGTAGTAATGAACTAATAATTTAAAGTTATACAATCCTCCAATTGATAAATTAGGGGAATTGGTGTGGAGCTGAAATAGGACATACGAAAATTTGCTGTGTTCACATGTAGTTTAAATTTTACCCAGCCCAGACTCAAGTGACCACTGATCACGATCATTTATGACCACATCCTCTAGTTTTCCACATTCCACAAATTTCACCAAAACCATTTTTTAATGAAAACTCTTTGTTCTTTGTCCTATCTTGATCTAATGGATTATGATACTGCCTTAGAAATGTTCTGTTTCGATAGACCAAGAAACTTAACAAATGATTTAACATTTGAAAAGAGCATAAACTGTTCAGTAACTCACATTAACAGGCTATTTATCGCACGCTCAACCTCAACTCTGCATAGTGGTTTTAGAAGGCTACTTAATGGCATAGATGTTCACAAATTGGACTTCCTATGACTTAGTGTGGGCCATGGCTTCATGTACCTTTCTTATTCTATATAATTTCATCTATCATTTAATCCTATGGCTAACAGTATGATTCTGACTGGTTGAAAATGACTGCTGCTGAACATTGATGATATTACTTTTTATTCATTTATTTTCACTCTTTTGTGACAGGTAAGAGCACAAGGAAGACATACTCGGGGTTCAGTTGCTATGAGACTGAAAGAAGGGGATAAAATGGCTAGCATGGACATAATACCAGCTGCTTTGTGGAGTGATTTTGGGAAAGTTACAGAAGCTCACAAAAGGTAATATTCATCTTTGTAAATATTGCTAAATTCTTACTTTTAGATTATATTACTTTATATGGAGTATACCTCATGCAAGCTTCAAAGCTTAATAGGGGATTATTTGTGTCTTCAGATTTTATCGCTTTATACTTTTATCTGGAGTGTGCTTTAGGCAAGCTGCAAACTTAATAGGGGATAATTTGTATGGTTACTGTCTCTTTCTGAAAACACAAACACTTCCTTATACTCATGACACAGGAACCTCGTGTATTGTGTCCCATCCTTTCTTTATGTTAGGACCAGAATTGTAAAGTTAAACACAGAATCATCAGACACGTGCACACACACAACACTTCCTCAAACTTGTCATCTTCTCATACTTGTATGGAGCAGGAACCTTGTGTATTGTTCTACCTTTCTCTAAGTCAGTATTGTAATTGTAATTTTCAAGCACAGAATTGTCATGTATATGTACTACTTGAATTTAGATTCTGAATTTCCCCTGGACAACCATTCCCTCATGTTCAATTTGAATTTATATTTGTAATAATTTCAGCATATTTGAATGTTTATCTCATTATTGGCTTTCCATATTTGTCCTTTAGTTTTGATATTATTGTTAATATACTTACAATTGTATATTCATTATGCTGTTTTTGTGCAGTGGTAAGAGCACGAAAGGCCCATGGCTGTTGTTTGTGTCTGAGAGTGGCTTAGGAAAGAGAGTCCCTCTCAGCCGGTTTCGCACATCACCTTTGAACAGAGTTGGCTTAAGAGGTTACAAGGTAATTTGTCTTCATTATCATTAGCAAGAATTATGGATGTAGAAAGAAGTTTTCATTTTTTTTTCAATTTTTTTTTTCTTACTGAGGAAGATGTTTTTTGCAATCCTCTCTTGAATTTTCACAGCTTTCATCTGAAGATCGGCTGGCAGCAGTATTTGTTGTTGGGTTTTCTCTGGGAGGTAATGTTATAAATTCTTCTCATCATTAAGTTTTTATTCACAAAAATAACACTGCGAAAAATGATGGTTAAGCAGTAGAAAAGATCAACTCTGATGGCAATTTAAGTCCCTAAACTCCTGTTTAGTCTCTACCATCTGCATCACATCAAGATTAGGATTCTCAAACTTTTGTCGTTGATTAGAATCATTGCCATGAGTTTATGGCTGCTGAATTAGCAGTTTTTCCTTTTTGTTTCAACCATATAAGATATGGTTGCCTCCTACATTCTTTGAAGTTTGAGCTGATTAAGGAAAACAGTTACCTTGTTGAATTTTAATGAACACAAACCTGGGTTACCCAAATTGGTATTTATTGATCTCTGAATTTCTTGTCCAATGACATAATCCAATTGTCAGGGACTGCTCTTGTCCAAATTAATAATTGGGCATTAGAAGTAAAGACACACCTATAGTTTGGGGACTGAAACTGGGATAGTAAGTTCCAACTGCAACTTGATAGTACTGGCAGAAAAGTTCAATAACTAATTAATTGTAAAGAGAAAAACTTTTGTATAACAGGTGTATATACTAATCTCATGACATTTGTCTTTCATATGTGGAGGAAGTTGTCATAGCAATCTTGTATCTCACTAATGATGATAATGGTTATGATTTGTTGTAGCAGATGATGGTGAAAGTGTTGAACAAGTTGTTCTTGTGAGCCAGAGTGGAACTGTGAACCGGATAAAAGTTCGGGATATATCTGTCCAATCTCGGTTTTCAAGGTGCATATCCAACTAAATCTTACTATTAAATAATGACTGTTAATGTTGCAATGGCAAACAAATAATTGTTGTCTTTTTCAAAGACTTTTAGTTCAAATATGCATGCATGGTGTGGGAGTGAGAGGGGGAGCTGCATTGATGTTCTTAGGACTGATATTACCAGGGGCTATGGGGTTTGGTGATAGTGAAATAAAAATAAAATTTTACAATTCTGTTTGTGTTTCACTCCATGCCCCCATTCTCATGGAGTTTAGATTGTCAAGTTTAGTATAGATGGGAAATGACAGTCCTCTTGAATGGTGAATTTTGTTCATTATAACCTCTCATTTTTTCTCGTAGATTTTGTTTTACCTGTTGTGTCAGCAGTGTTTCTCTAATGTCTTTTGCCTCTCGTTGAGGATGTTGTTATGACCTCATGTATGTAATTTTTTGTTTTTTTTTTCACCGGCAGAGGAGTTATTTTGATGCGGCTTGATCAGGCTGGAAAAATCCAATCGGCTTCTTTGATCTCAGCAGCAGAGTCGGAGTCTGATGAAATTGAAGAAGCCACTGTTGCTGCTGCTTCTTCATAGGACTTGGGCAGTGGGCGGATCCACTATCCAGTGTTGTTGTAGCACAGATGATTGTACAGCTGATGACTTAGGCTCGTTTAGGCTTTAGAGGAGTTCCAAGATTATGGTTAAAGGATATTTGCTTCAGTATCAATTATGGTATCAATAGAAATAGGTTGGTTATTATGTTATTACTATCATTATTATTGTTATTTTGGAAAAAAAAAAAGTTTGGTCTCCAGTTATAGATTTTGAAGGACCCTTTTGATTTTGGAGCAAGTACCAATTTTGGTCCTATGAGTATTAGTAAAATGACAGTTTTGTTATGCATGTTTGATTCTTACTAATTTTCATTCACGACTATTGTTCTAGTATCAATTTTCATCCATGATTATTGTTTTAGTGTCTTCTCATGATAGGGAAGGTATGTAGTGGTATTTCCAAAAAGGCAAGGAATGTTGATTGGGATGAGTGGAGAAAGGGAATAAAAATGCATGTGAGTTTGCAATCAAAGAAGAGAGAGTTTTAATTTGCGTTTCGTTTTGGTTTACTCATTTTTGTCTGTATTAGTCAGCACATTATTCTCTGGTAGAACCGTAGAAGGAATTGTTTTGAGATGGGGTGGCATTTCCATTTAATAATACGTCAACCGTAGAAGGAATTGTTTTGAGATGGGGTGGCATTTCCATTTAATAATACGTCATGGGGTGTCAAATTGCTTGTGTGTCTTGGCTGAATAAATTCTACTTTTGTGTAATAGTTTATAATGGATTCAATCGAGAATTTGTTTAAAATAACAAAATTTATGACTTTCTGTTATAAAAATTATGTTCTACTCACTCAATTACCAAAGGAAGGTAGGTTGCTATACAAAATGTGAGATTATCAAATTTTATTTTTTAATTAACTAATAATGATATGCCACATCATCATTTAGTTTTTTTTTTTCTTTTTTAAACTGTAGTTCATTAAACATTATTAATTTATGGAGTCCTGTCAGCTTGTTAGAGTCCACACATGACCGAGACCCTAGCATGCAAGGAGGCTTTATCATGGTTGAAGGATCGTAGGAAAACCTCAGTTCTACTACACACTGACTGCTCCTCTCCACTTTACAACTTAACAGTTCCAACTGCTGAGCTTCGGTCATATGTTGGAATAGCAAATAATGACTGTAGGAGTATTTTACGCTATATTTCTAATTGCTCTATTTTATTAATTCCTAGAAACTCTAATAAGCTAGCTCATTCGTTAGTTACAACTGCCTTTTCCTATGATACTTCGTTGTATTGACATTTTGTCCTTCTTGACTTTGCCTTTAACTTATACACTAATCTAAATTCTGTTTTTGCTTTTAAAAAAACATTATTAATTTATGAAAATGGATGGATATCCTGAAATCTCTCCAATCTTAAGGATTACTACCGTTTGAATTGACAATGATGTCTTCCCATGTGTCACGTGGTCTTTGCTTCTTGAGTTGTAGATACAACTACTCCATCTCCTATTTACCAAATATAGTAGGCGTATTATTGAAAATTAATTTAAAGGTGCAACTGAAAAATACAAATATAGAGAATTTTATATTATTATTATTATTATTAGTTTATTTGTTTTTGGGGAGAAATGAAAAATTCACTGCTTAGGCAGTTAGGCATTATATCCACAGTAGTGTAGTTATTAGGCTAAATTATACTGTAGTATATATATATATGTATGTATATATATATATATATATATATATATATATATATATATATATATATATATATATATATATAAAGGTGAATCACTGTTAAATATTTATTTTAGATGTATTTATCTTAAATAAGGATCCGTGAGATTGTCTCACATAAGTCTGACCATTTCTTTTAAGTATACTAAAAATGATTTTTCAAAAAATAATATGTAATATATTAAAAATAAAATTTTAATATATTAAAATTGAGTTTATATATCACTTATTTACCTTTTAATGTGAACTCATTGTTTATGATATAATGATCGAGTTTTTAGCACCTGAATTATGGCATTTTCATCTGACTTTATTTGTTTGTTTTGTTTTGTTTTTTTCCATTCCTTTTTCTTCCAATCGAATCCAACCATATGGATTTGATTTTTTTCTTTTTCTTTTACTATTTCTCTTCTATTTCAATTTTTTTCTCATTCCTTTTTTTCTCTCTCTCTCTCTCTCTCTCTCGTTCCTTTTTCTTCCCTTTCTTTTTCTTCCATTCCTTTTTATCTCATTCTTTTTTCTTTTGGGAGTTTTCAACATTTTTCTTACATTCGTTTCCCCTTTGTTTTATGCTCTTCCCCCTCCCCCCACACTTTTTTTTCCTTCAACAATTTTAGCACCACAACGGCACAACATTTTGTAACGATTAAAATAACTTAATTTAAATAGTTGGAATATATATATATATATATATATATATATATATATATATATATATATATATATATATATTACACGGTGCTCCTATAAAAAATAATTTCTAATCTCGGTCATCTATCATGATTCATTAATGATTAAGAGTTTTAGTAAAAAAAAAAAAAACGCTATTAATGTTATAATTATTAAAAAATTTTAAGAGCGATGTTCATTTTTATAATTATTGCAAACTTGAAAGTCTAGTAACAGTAAAATCCTAGCTTTGATTTCTCAAGATGAAGGGTCTGGATGTGCCACACTTTTTACAGAGCAATGTGTTCTCACCTGAATCTTCCTATCTCTCTCTCTCTCCACACACACACACACACACGAGCGCGTCCTCATATTAACGATTGAATATTAATGAAGATTGGAAAAAATGTAGCGGCTTGGTTCATATGAAGCTAACCCTTCTTGTGTGGTCATGCGGCCTGGTGCATTTACATTACTCGGTGGTGCATCCACTCCTAGTCCACAAGATGCTCATAGGTGCACCCAAAAGCACTCATAAGTGCACCACCGAAATATACATGGGACATGAAATTACTAAAATGATGCTGCATTTTTTTCCATTAGTATACCACATATTAGCACTTTGTAGTACACCACAGTTCACTCAAAAGTGCACTATAGATCACTCATAAGTGCACCACACCTAGTACTTAGTGCACTACCGAAATATACATAGTGCATGGAATTACTAAAATATCACCACATTTTCTCCATTAGTGCACCACAAATTAGTACTTTGTGGTACATCACAGTTCAGTCAAAAGTGCACCACACCCCAACTTTTTATTAGAGTACGCGTAAGAATGTATAACATAAATTTGGTGCAATTATTGAACGCTTAAATTTTATAACCAAGAAATAAACATATTTATTATTATTATTATTATTGTTGTTGTTGTTATTGTTATTGTTGTTATCAAATTTACCTAAAATCAAATTAGTAAAACATCTGAAGACTCGATGACTTGTTTATTAATAAACAAGTCATTAACTATAATGGTATTTTTGATTTAATTCTTGATTCTAACAACTGAAGACTCAATTAGGAAAAATGATCAAAATCGATGATCTGATCAAGCATAAAAAGACGTTTAGAATTAAATAAAAACAAATTACGAGAACTAATAAATTGGTTATTAAGTCGATCCCGAAATATTTGCATCCTAGTCGTTGGACCTTAACTCATGTCCACTTTATACCTGATCCTCTCAATATTACATCCTAACTTATTAACTTTCTTGCTTTGTCCCACTTCAAACCCCATCCATAAAGTATTTGCACCTTAACCCTATAAACTTTTGGCCTTGTCCCACTTCAAACTTATCCCTCCAATATTTGCACCCTAGCCCCTATTACTCTACTCTTTAGCTCAATTCATGCCCTTGACTTTATTCTCTTCCTATCTAGATCCCAAAAATCTTACCCATAGGGTAATAGGTTCCAATAATCTCCGGACACTAATTAACTCCCGAACCTCCACTTCCTGACTCATTAGTCTTGGGCCCAAGCCCCACTACTCTATCAATATGATATAAAATAAACTAATTTAAGCCTTCATTTCTTAATTTTTTTTTTTCAAAATTTGTGTCAAGCGATTTCTATTATTTTAGATTTCTCAATTTCCATTTTTGCAAATAAACTTTTTCTAGATTCATGGCCATCCACAATATTGAAAAATATTTGTAAAGTTCACTTATAACACATTATTTCTTAATATCCCATCTATCTTTAGTATACCATTACCACTATCATAATATCATGCACACAACTAGCAATAAGAAAGCATGCAATGCATTGTGCCCGATAAACTCCTTTGTGAAAATAAGTACTTCTCTAATCATTTCTTATTTATTATTTTTCAATTATCTAAATATAATATATTCAAACATTTTGATATCTACTCTCTAATGTCTAATAACTACTCATTAGGTGAGTTGGCATAACTAATATTCACATTAGAGATTCCCTTATATAACCCATTTTTGACAACATGTTCGATAATTGTAAATCACCTCTTGCAAATAATTGAAGTTGAAATATTACTAATTAAAATGTACGAAATGTAAAAGTACCAAATTACTTAACTTTTCAGTGTCATCACTAGCATCACTCTTGAATTTCTTAATGGAGAAGCAACATGGACTCCACTTGTCTCTCCATTTTGTACTAACTATATACCACAAAAAAAAAATACTAATTAATTATAATGTAAAGTATTTACTTTATTACGTGACTTACATTGATTGAAAGGAAAGAAAAATAATGTGAGCCACTCCCTATATTAAAAAAAAATGGTCTATATCTTTAAAATTAATGATCAGTCAATACATACCAATATGGAATGAAATGATAGTATGAGTGGATTGGAACTAATTCATACAATAAGGGGAATGTGAACCAAATAAGAGAATCTAATATTACTTGGTTCAAACAATAGTCGTAGAAAGATATAAATGTGGGTAATATTACATCTACTCTCATTAATTTTCTATTCTATTTTTCATTTTCTACTGAAGTGTCATCATTTGATTGATTTAAACAACAAAGTGGACCACATTTTTTATTCATTCACTTTTCTTTACCCAATAAACTTTATACACGTGGAGTTACACTCTATGCAATTGTTATATCATGGATTAATGTTCATATTGCATTGTGAATCTTGATCCAAAAGTTATATGTTTGTAGTTAACACATTTTGTACATGATGTTAACCATTTATGTACATGTAAACAAATTGAAGGCATGATAACTATAGACACATAAAATTATTAACTGTAGGTATATAATATGTTAACGGCAGACAGATAAGATGCTGATTAACATGTTATGTATGTCTACACTTAACATATTTTATAACTACAATTAACCGTTTATATATCTGCAGCTATATGAGTTATTTTTAGACCAAATATGAGTACGTGTATCATTTTCCTATAACTGTAGCCAAGTAGTACACGAAGAGATATTTTGGTTTCCTTAGAATTGGTAACAGAATTACAGAATCAAAGTGAGCAATAAAGATGGTTAATTTGGAGTGTGGAGTGGGCGACTGAGTGGGGCGGGGGGGGGGGGGGGGCAGCTGCCAATTTGGGACTTTCTTACGGGACAATTTGAACAACAAATTCTCTGCTTCTAGAAACGACTAAGTACATCTGTAGCCAGTAAGGATGACCGGCGGCTCCTACGTTGTCCTTTGTCCACTGGTTGACTTGCTTTCGTGTTCCGGCCCTTCATCTTCCCTTCCGAATTTCTTGTAATCTTCGACCCCCACAGCCTGCCGACCCCACCTTGTCTTTGTGGGTCTGCATTGTTGACTTTTAAATTTCCCTCGTCTCTATCTCTATCAAGTATATGCGCAAGATTCCTCTTTTCTTCTTTTCCTTACTACTGAAGAATTCAGAGCTATTCGGATGCGCATTTCCGGTCAATATTTCGTTAGCTTGCCCTTTTCTGCCATACAAGTAAGTTGAGTGCCCGGCCACCCTATATATTTATAGATAACAGGATTGATCTTTGCTGTTGTGTTCTAGTCATCTTTGTATCAATCTTTTGCTACTATTATAGTTGACTTTGCTGGGGTGGTATCCGGATAAGATTGTGTACTGGGTGGATTCTTTGGACATTTTAGTTGAGAGAAGAATTTGGGTATTGGTGGAATTTGCTTGCCAGTTCTCTTGATCTTTTTTAAAAATTAGTTCTTTTTTTTTTTGGGTGGTTCAGTGCTCTGTGACTTTTAGTTGGACTGTTGTTTGGATTGTGCAGAGTTTCTGGGTTTGGTTGTTTTGGGGTTTTGTCTACATGTGTTTGAGAGAGTTTGATTCTATGCTGTTGAAGCATCCTGTGCCTTTAGATCATGGCCTAGTTGCTGCTTTTAATCCCTTTCCCTTGAGCTTTCTTATACCCCTGTCCTTGCTGATCTGTGTAAAGACTTGAAGAAATCTGTTTCTTATAGCACCTTCTGGGATGGATTCAAATGCACATTCTGAGAATTTTTCACTACCTGAATCTACCCCGAATTTATCTCGAAGAAACACATCTTCGAATTGGTCTAAAGCCTCGCGGGAAAGCTCTATTAGGGAGGTGGATATGGGGGATTTGGGATCTAGACGCGTGAGGCATGGATCCCGCGGGGCAGACTCGGAGGGGTTTAGCAGGTCCTTGAAAGAAATTAGTGATGAGGATGCAAGGTTGATATATATAAATGATCCTGCCAAGACCAATGAGGAGTTTGAATTTTCTGGGAATTCAATTAGGACTGGGAAATACTCCATTTTAACTTTCCTGCCCAGAAACTTGTATGAACAGTTCCATAGGGTTGCTTATATTTACTTTCTTGTCATTGCTATCCTAAATCAGCTGCCACAATTGGCTGTTTTTGGTCGGGGAGCTTCGATTCTTCCATTAGCTTTTGTATTGTTAGTGACAGCAGTTAAAGATGCCTATGAAGATTATAGGCGGCACAGGTCTGACAAGATTGAAAACAAAAGGTTGGCATTAGTCTTTGTGAATGGCCAGTTCCAGCAGAAGATATGGAAAGATATTAGGGTTGGTGAAATAATCAAAGTCTTTTCGAGTGAAACTATCCCGTGTGATATGGTGCTGCTCTCCACAAGTGACACAACTGGAGTTGCATATGTCCAGACGATTAATTTGGATGGAGAGTCGAATTTGAAAACACGGTATGCAAAACAGGAGACACAGTTGAAAATTCCAGAAAAGGATACCATTGATGGGCTGATCAGGTGTGAAAAGCCCAATAGAAACATTTATGGCTTCCAGGCAAATATGGAGATAGATGGAAAGCGTGTTTCACTTGGACCTTCCAATATCATTCTCCGTGGTTGTGAGCTCAAGAATACAGCTTGGGCGATTGGAGTTGCAGTATATGCTGGCCGAGAGACGAAAGTTATGCTCAACAGCTCCGGAGCTCCATCTAAGAGGAGTCGACTCGAGACTCGTATGAACCGTGAGATAATTTTCCTTTCCTTTTTCCTTGTTGCTCTCTGTACTATTGTCTCTGTTTTGGCCGGTTTTTGGCTGAGGCATCACAAGGATGAGTTAGATATAATCCCTTTCTTTCGGAGAAAAGACTACTCAGAACCCGAAGTGGAAAATTATAATTATTATGGGTGGGGGTTGGAAATATTGTTCACATTTCTTAGCTCAGTTATTGTCTACCAAATCATGATCCCCATATCACTATACATATCTATGGAGCTTGTCCGTGTTGGTCAGGCTTACTTTATGGTTCAAGATTCCCAGTTGTTTGATGAAGGCTCAAACTCAAAATTCCAATGTAGAGCCCTTAATATAAATGAAGATTTGGGACAGATAAAATTCATCTTCTCTGATAAAACCGGTACATTAACCGAGAACAAGATGGAATTTCAATGTGCCAGCATCTGGGGAGTTGATTATGGTAGCAGAAAGTCCAGTCTTCAAGAAGATCAAGTAGTGTATGAAGTTCAAGGTGTTGAAGCTCTCCTTGTCTAGTTTGTATTTTCCGAAATAAATGCCCTATCTTATATTATTATATGCCAAATATAACATTTTTTCTTACCTTATTTTGTATCAGTGCACGGACAGGTTTTAAGGCCCAAGATTAAAATAAAGGTTGATCCCGAGCTCTTAAAAATCTCGAAAGGTAGACCGTGTACAGTTGAAGGAAAACATGTTCATGATTTCTTCCTTGCATTGGCGGCTTGCAACACAATAGTTCCTCTTGCTGTGGATACATCTGATCCCGCATTGAAGTTAGTAGACTATCAAGGAGAGTCTCCCGATGAGCAGGCATTAGTATATGCAGCTGCAGCTTATGGTTTCATGCTTGTGGAACGAACCTCTGGCCATATTGTTATCAGCGTTCAAGGAGAAATGCAAAGGCAAGCTGAAGCTTCTATATCTTATGTTTTGAATTTCGGGTTACTTTTATTTTTAGCTTCTATATGTTATTTCTGTTCATCATAATGCAGGTTCAATGTTTTTGGTTTGCACGAGTTTGATAGTGATCGGAAGAGGATGTCTGTAATATTAGGTTGCCCTGATAACACAGTAAAGGTCTTCGTAAAAGGAGCTGATACATCCATGTTTAGCGTAATAGACAAATCATTGAGCTTGGAAGTTGTTCGTGCAACTGAAATGCATCTCAATTCCTATTCCTCAATGGGCTTGAGAACTCTCGTGGTGGGGATGCGAGAACTGAGTGCTTCCGATTTTGGGCAGTGGCAGTCTTCTTATGAGGCAGCAAGCACCGCCGTGATAGGAAGGGCAGCCTTACTTCGTAAAGTCGCTAACAACATTGAAAACAACATTAACATATTAGGCGCATCGGGAATTGAAGATAAGCTGCAACAAGGTGTGCCAGAAGCGATCGAGTCTTTAAGAATAGCGGGCATTAAAGTTTGGGTTTTGACCGGGGACAAGCAAGAAACCGCAATTTCAATTGGCTACTCATCTAAGCTTTTGACAAGTACGATGACCCATATTGTCATTAATAGCAAGTCTGCAAATTCATGTAGAAGGAGCTTGGAAGATGGCTTGAACTTATGTAAGAAGAAGCTCACGACACGTAATTCTGAAGCAGACTTTATAGCCGATGCAAGTTCAGTTGCATTGATCATTGATGGAACAAGCCTTGTTTATATCCTCGATGACAAAGAACTCGAGGAAAAGGTAAACGGTTGTGCTCTCCTAGTACACTCCCCACTCTATTCTTTGTATCTATCTCTCTTAGACAACACACGTGCTCAGTATATAGTAGTTACTTCTCTTTGCCATTTGCAGCTGTTCCAGTTAGCCAGTAATTGCAATGTGGTACTGTGTTGCCGAGTGGCTCCATTGCAGAAAGCTGGAATTGTTGCCCTCGTGAAAAAACGAACGGATGACATGACCCTAGCTATTGGAGATGGTAAGTCTTAAATGCGTTTTTTCATCGGGGACTAAATGTGGTACTCTCTAAAGCCATCAATTCTTCCAAGGGACAGCCCCGTCATTGCTTTCAATGCCCCCTCCTACCCTAGTACAATAAAAGAACAAAATAAATAAATAAAATTAAATATCCTAAAGAAAAGAAAACATTGTTCTTTCGAATGTTTTGACATGATAATAGGAATAAGCTCTACACTTTTCAGGTGCTAATGATGTTTCGATGATCCAAATGGCTGATGTGGGGGTTGGCATCAGCGGCCAAGAGGGCAGACAAGCTGTCATGGCATCAGATTTCGCAATGGGCCAATTTAGATTCTTGGTCCCGCTTTTATTGGTTCATGGACACTGGAATTATCAGCGGATGGGCTACATGATATTATACAACTTTTACAGGAATGCGGTGTTTGTTCTTGTCTTATTCTGGTAAGTTCACCACTTGTTTATTTCCATGTAATTGTCATAAAATTATCTGATCTCATATGTAATTGTCCTACATAGGTATGCACTCTTTACAGCTTTCACGTTAACTACTGCCGTGACTGACTGGAGTTCCATGTTGTATTCTATCATCTACACCGCACTACCTACAATAGTGGTTGGGGTTCTTGATAAGGATCTGAGTAGAAGGACGCTTTTGAAGTATCCTCAACTTTATGGAGCCGGGCAAAGGCAAGAAGCCTATAATGGCAAATTGTTTTGGGCGACAATAGTGGACACAGTATGGCAGAGTGCAGTTGCCTTCTTTGTGCCTCTTCTCGCGTACTGGAAAAGTGATATCGGCGTTTCAAGCATTGGAGATCTTTGGACACTAGCAGTGGTTCTTTTGGTTAATATTCATTTAGCCATGGATGTGATTCGGTGGAGTTGGATTACTCACGCTGTCATCTGGGGATCGATCATCGCAACTGTTATCTGTGTCATCATCATTGATGCATTGCCATTTCTTCCCGGTTATTGGTAAGATCAATTAGCTGATACGCAACATTATCCTTAATTTTTTTTTTTCCACGGGCACTGTTGGGCATAGGCTGGTGAAGGGCCAAGTCCAACACCAGGTGGCTAAGCTAGGGGGATTATTGGGCGGAGGCTTGAAGGGTCAAATCTGGCACCCTGCCTCTCGAAAATGTGGCGGTATAAAGAAATAAAGTTGCGCATTCGCTACGAGCTATAACTTTTGGCGTGGTGGTAACACTTTCTAACAAGTGGTATCAGAGCTAGGTCATCGGTGCGAGCCCCAACAAGGGTAAATTGTAGGGTGGGGGTTGGGCGGAGGCCTGAAGGGCAAGTCCTGCACCCCCTCTCGAAAATGTGGTGTCATGGAATCAAGCTCGATCAATGAAGCTTGCTATATCATTATTTATTTGGCTTTACATCTTTCTGAGTCTAACCCTTTGCTTTCATACAACCTTACCTGATTCTTCATCTCAAAGCAACATCTATAAGCAATAATGCCTAATTGCAAAAATGGAATAAAATTATGCAGGGCGATTTTTCACATCGCGAGAGATGGCGCATTTTGGTTTTGCTTACTTGGTATCATTGTTGCTGCTCTCGTTCCTCGGTTTGTTGTGAAAGTTTGCGTGCAGCATTTTACGCCTCGTGACATTCAGATTGCAAGAGAAGGGGAGAAATTCGGAAATATTGGGCGGTCTGAATATGCAGTTGTAGAAATGAACCAAATTGCCCATCCTCCAAGATGATTATGACCATAGACAGACAATAATTTCAGTGTGAACTAGCCTGATTCTTTTGGCCTAATTACCATTTGTTCTTTGTAAAAAGTTTGGTCCTTTACAGGTTACTTCAATTCAGCAATATACAGCAGGGACAGACATAACAATACTTTGAAGTTGTATACTTAGGTCGGCATTCTTTGTTGTTTCATGTTTTAAGAGCATTGGAATTGTACATAACTCTATATGATCTTCAAGAGTTATAAGGCTTTTGTTTTTCCTTGTAAAACAACTATGGGGTGACACAAATGACGGATAGTAGATTGAGTTAGCTAGTTGTTAATAGTGAATCGTGATAGTTATTTTGATCAGTTGATTTGTAATGATATAAATGTATTATTTTATTTATTTAATTATTCTTAAAGTGTTTTTATACGTTAGATATAAGTTTTATAATAATTTAAATTTACTAATTATTATCATTGTTGTGGAATTGACAATAACTCAAAAAGAAACTTGTACACTTATGATGCAATTAAAATTAAAAAATACGAAGTATACAGAGGTTTTATATTTTACATTTTTTAATCATTATATAAATATAACTATATAAGTCAGTGGAGTATAAATTATTATATAAATACAAATTAATATAATAGTATAAATTAGTGAGTAACATAGTCTTGTTGAACTAAATAAATGCAATCCACAACCTTGAAAAGCTACTACTTTCAAGTATTTTGCTGTTTAGCATTTTGACATCAGTTTGCTAATGCAATCCATTATTTATTGAATACTAAATTTTAGCATATTAAATAATTGACACAAGGAAAAATTATTATATAAAAAGGTTCAAGAATCAACTATGGACAATATTGCAGACTCTCATTCGGATAGACAACATATTGGGGATATTTGGTAAATAAGTGTTAGCTGATTGAGTTAATGATGAGTTTGACTAATTGATGACATTAGTTAATTGTAGAAAAGTGTTTGGTAAATTAGCTGTTAACTGATAATAGACAACATGCAAAATGACTTTCTCAAAAAGTTGATTGAAAAAGTTGTTTTAAGCAGCTTTTTGAATTTTTATGCTGTAACAAAAAGCTATTTAATTAAACACTGAGATTGATTATTTAACCAATTCAACCAACTAATAGTGATTAAATAAACTAAAATTGATTGATAAACTAACTATGTTATCAAACGTACAAATTCTCCTATCTTTCCTTTGCATGGCCATGACAACAAAGTGGGCGAGATGCACAACATTCACACTATGAATGCATAACAAACTGATATCGAAAAGTTTTTTTTTTTTTTAGTTCTACTGACTAACTACAGATGCCTCCACTGAGGCTTGAACCCACTCCCTTCCACATGAAAGTGTACACCGGATGCCGCTTGACCACAAGGTCTTTGGCGAGCACAAAAAGTTAAATCTATTGCATATAATTAATCACAACCATTAAATTATTTAAGTCAAAAGATTAGATCAGTTCACAGGGTCCTCAGCTAACTATAAATTCTCATTTGATCTTAATCCTATAGGTATGGGTATTATCGTATTTGTCATTTTCAACGTAACCTTTCTGTTTACAAAATGATGAAGGTCTATTCAAAAAAAATGATGAAGGGAGAATTAAGCACGGATCATATGGACCAAAGTTCCAATTAAGATGAGGAATAAAGAATTGTAATGGCAATAATATATATATGTAAGATTGTTTTGTTTTGTTTTGTTTTGTTTTTTGTTTTGTTTTTTTTTTTGTTTTTTTTTGTTTTTTGTTTTTTTTTTAAATTAGTTCTAAAATCGAAACTAAAAACGAAGTAAATATTACATTTTATTTGAATATTGGTGATCCTACATGGGTGACGATACAAAAATTGATTTACAAATACATTTACAAATAAATAAATAAATAAATAAATAAATAAATAAATATATATATATTAGGACTCTACATAATAGAGTCATACTATAAGTCTCAGTCCTAGTTTACTTATGATTCTCAGTCCTAGTTTACTTATGATTCTCTTGTATATATACTCTTGTATTCCTACAGTTATATTCAGTGAACTCTAATACAAACATAATTGTTCTCATCATATATATAGGGACAATTCTAATCAAATTGTTCAAGTTGTTGACTTGATCACATTACTGGAAATCTCTCGTTTTTCGTCCAACGAATATTCGACATAAAACGCCTTATATTGAGCGGAAACGAAGTTTCTGTCCAACACACCGACCAAAATGAAGGTTCAGAAAAACCTCCGTGAAAAATTCCGTCCAACTATAATTTTTGGTCGGAAATAGCATCCAATGAACAAAAATTGGACGGACGAACTATGTGCGTTGGTCGAAAATTCCGTCCAACTAACGTTTGACGGAAAACTCACAAATTATATTCTATTATTTTCCTTCGAACTGTTGATAGGAAAATCTTAAATCATATACTCATATGGTCGCCAATGATATGAGAAGGAGAAGGTGAACAGGCAAGTCTTCGCCGCCAGTGACCAATTTTTTTTTAATCAAATGCAAGTGGTATTTGCCTTTGACGTATTTATAATCTCACTTGCGTTAGTTTGGATTCTGTATTCCAAAATAAATAAATAAATAAATAAAATGCAAATGGACATCCGTCTCTAACTTCAAATGCATGTTCCAAATGAATTTTTTCCATTTTTGTCTAGCATTTTTAGCGATCCTATTTTTATCAATGAGATGCCATGCAGTCCAATTTCAGTCATTCGATCACCCACAAAACGTATGTATCTAGATTTTAAAGCTAGCTTCCTAATATATATACTGAGGATTAATCTAATCTAATCAGATAGTAAGCCAAACAGGACTCGGGGATTAACCTAACGTTTATATTTACAGAAACAAATTTAAAATAGAAAAGAAATCTAATTCTGATACCGTAACCGCCTTCCTAAACCCCATTCAAAGCATCATAATATATATAGAAACTAACATTCGAATCCGATCCTTAGAGTTTTAGAAACCTGCAGATCCCAGAGAGACAGACAAAGAGAGAGAGAGAATGGAGTGTGACACCCCAATTGATGACGTCTATTGCGCAGCATGGGGCGCTCCATATCTGAGAACCCCAGAACTGGTTTCCCCATTATCGTCTCCAACTCATCAACACTTTTACATCCGAATCGTTCTTGAATTTCTTTACCCATCTGCACTCGCAGTAATGGAGGATGATGATGATGATGATGATGATGAGGGTTTTGACGAAAACTGGTTGGAGGGCGTCACCAAAACGGAGCACTTCTGGGCGCCCTGCAACCGCCTGGACCCCGAAAAACTCTCCCCCGACGCCATCTCCGGCATGCTTTCCGACATGGGGGTTCCTCTGGGCCGCCAATTTTTCTTGCTGCAGAAAATCTCGGCCTGCGCTAATGAGGTCGCCGCTGCTGCCCACAACAAGGCCGAAAACATTCTGCCCATCATCGTCTCGGCTAGCGTGTTGCTGGACTAATCTCAAACGTACTATCTGATGAACAAAATTAGGTTACGTTAATGTTCCTCTTAGCTTGCAATATGTCTGCTTCAATTTAAATCTGAATTTACGTTGTCTTATTGGGTTCAAGATTTTCTTTCTTGATTCTTGATCTTAATAATGCAATGCTGTTTTTGAATGTTTGGTGTTGGATCGGAATTATAAAGTCATTGTTATTGTTTGGTTGAACACGATTTTGATTACCCCATTACTGGCAAAACACATCCCCTAATAAAATAAGGGTTTCATTTCCATTATTCTTCTCTTTCCCATCTATTAATAATCATTCTCATTCCATCCTAGTACCAAACATGTAAAATACTTTCACGAAAATTCATTACCATTACCAAGTATTTGATACTACACAACCAATGTTTATTCATTACAACGTATTGCGTAATAGTTCTAATACGAGATAAATAGTGTTGTTCGTTACAATGTATATATTGAGACACAACCAAATACTTATACCTGTTA
Source organism: Ipomoea triloba (assembly GCF_003576645.1). Taxonomy (NCBI): domain Eukaryota; kingdom Viridiplantae; phylum Streptophyta; class Magnoliopsida; order Solanales; family Convolvulaceae; genus Ipomoea; species Ipomoea triloba. The sequence goes on from NC_044930.1 coordinate 6,693,509, forward strand.
TCTCGTCAATTCTAATTTTTAAGCGAATTAAATTTAATTAGGTCTTTTTTTTTTTTAATTAAGGGATCGGATAATTATTTTAGGATCCATTTGAAAATTTGGAAAATGATTATGGGTTTATAGTGTTTGGGTACTCAAGAAAAATAAAGTCAAAGAAAAATATTTTGATCAACAAAAAAAAGATAAGGTCCAATTTGACGGAAAATATCTTTCTAGTTTTTTAGTGGGAAAATATTTTCCTGATTCTTTATTTTCCATCTCTTTTCCCTCTCTTCTTTTTAAAGCAAGTTTTCAGATACTTATTATTACCACCACCACTACCGGGTTGATCTTTATTTCATCCTTTTGTCCCAAGAATTCTGCGGTAACTTCAATTTGATTAATGCACTATTTTTTCCTTCGCCATCATCGGCATTGTTACGAAGTACATCATATGCATTTTATAAATAATAAGAGATCAAAATGTTATTAATAAAACTTTAACCATTATACTACAACCCTTTTGATGAAGGTTTCTTTTATTTTATTTAAGTAATTAAACCATTGGAAGCAAAACACTCTACTACGCAATTCCTTTAATTTTTATTATTTCATTTTGTTGTATTCAATCAAACCTTTAGTAACAACATTAACAATTAATTAGTTGCCAACTAACATATATGTAATATGATCACATCCTAATTACTATTCTAAATGGGTGGCCATAAGTTCGAACTCACTGGTGAAGTTAGAATTGTATTTTTATTGTAATAAGTTACAAGTCAGAATTTGTTTATTTACATCTTTTTTATTAGAATTGTTATTAATCTTTATAACTAGTATCTATTTTAATTTATAATTTGATTTCAATATAAACAATAATTATTATCATCGATCATTAAAATGATTAATATTTTATAAGAAATAACTTTGTAATATATTTATGTTCATGTTTTAAAAAATGAATCAAATAAAAAAAATCGGATCTTTCTATCAAATAGCAGAAAAAAACTACATTTTTTTTTAAAAAGACATTACTAAAAATTAAAGGGATCCTCTTTAATTTCCAAAGATTTAGTTTTTAAAATAAAATATTACAAAGGTTCCTAAAAAGTAAAACTGTATTTGCTTCTTTATAAATAAATAAATACCATATATATTCTTTATCATCACTATTATATAAACGAAACGAGACGAGCAACCAAAAAACAACCAAGGTGAAGAAAAATTTTAAAAGAGTTGCATTCGATAGAGGAAATGGCCAAGTTGGGTGTTATATATGTCAATCGTTATGGTTGCACTGCTCATCTTGTCATCAGGTTTAATTTATTTCTTCACTAATTATTTTAAACGGTTTTTGAGTTTTAAACTTTTCAACACATATATAGGGAAGGTTATTACTTATTATACGGTGTTGATCAACATTAATACAATTTAGTATATGTGATTTTCTATTACAGGTATTGATGCCAATAGTACTTGGTATAACAATGTATATCATATTACTATCGGCACTGATATTGATAAAAAAAATGTGTTCTTATAAATCACTATAACCGAAACAAGAGATGTTGGTTCATATCAATATATACATACATAATGTTAACCATTCAACAAAATCGTTTAAATGGCCTTAACTACAAGGACATTTTGGTCTATTCATTTTTAAGTATTATTTTTTTGGGGTCCTAGATTTATATGTATCATCCCACTTTTAGTCTTTTTTTTTTCTTCAAAATATCTCTGTTGGTTCTAGCAATATAGCATGCATTACTGTGGCATGACCATTTTTGATCATTTGTCAGCAAATATATTTAAATGACATTAAAAAAAAACTTTATTAACCACTCAAATTCCTAACAAATTATCTATTGACATAACTTAATAATATATTTTAATACTAGGTTCGTTTACTTCATTTTTATAGTTTTGATTTTTTTCACCTTTCCATTCTCCACTATATACAAGTAAACACATTCTCTGTTTTAATTTCCTATCTCCATTTTTTCATTTCTCTAGAAAAATGGAGAACTTCTCTAAAAGTATAATTTTAGGTGAGATTCATTAACGATTTTATCTAATGTTTATAGATTTTAATTCTCATATGTACGAGGATGGGAGATTAATTTTGCATTTTTACACATATAAAATATAATGGTTGATGAATAAGTGAGAATTTGATGTCGAGATGTAGCAGTTAGAAGTATAGGTGATGAGAAACAAACTTGACTCCTATATTGAAATAATGTGGCTGTGTACTAATGTATTTAAGCAATATTTATATTTTGTTAACAAATTCGAAATTTGTTGTTAGAAGGCTCATTTTTAACTTGAAATGATATTAAGTGTGCATGAGGTTATTGGGTATGTGACACCTTAATTAACAAGGTATCTACAAAAAAAGAATTTGATAACATCTCATGGTTAAACATTACAACTGCATTAATAGTTAATACCCAATATTATTCCGGAGTTATTAGAATAATTAAATTTATAACCATCAATCTTAATGGAATTAATTTTGTAACAGCCTGATTTAAGTTTGAATTGGTAACTACACTGTAGCATGCTTAAATATATTCCAAGATCGAGTTAGAGCTACATAGGTCAGAATAACCACATAATTGGGGCAAGAGAATGGGCAAGTTGAGTGTGTTAATCGTCCTTCTTGTGGTGTTTATCTTCTCATCAAGTTTATTTCTTTCTTCTTTAAAAAAAAATCATTGTCACTTTGAAACTTAATTCGAACACAATACTCAGGTGTACTTGATGAGTATGAATTCTATACCTAGAACAAATTAGTAATTGCGTCTTATGTTATGAATTTTTGTGTTATGTATTGTGAAATTTTGTACCTTACGAGTATGAATTTTTTACCTCGTTGTTTCAATCCATGTTCTATAATGCTATGTGGACCCTTAGCTTGTCCATGATATAAATTGTCCATTTTCACATGTAGTTCAGTGGTCTAGTTAAGCATTATTCCTTTTTGTTATTTATGCATTCAGTTTTAATTCCCATTTCAAAAATCTAATGTATACTATAATCTATCTATTGTAAAGAAGTAGATGGTGTTGAAAGATGTCTCTCAAATAATTATTTTTTTAAATCTAATTTATAATATAATCCATTATGAAGAAGTAGATGGTACGGTGTTGATAGATGTCTCTCAAATAACACTTTATATATATAAGCATAGCAATAGTTGTAAAGAAAGCATATCTGATCTTGTTTTTGTTTGCGTTGTTATATATAAGCCAATTCATGACTATTGGTATAGTGGTTGAGGTGAAAACCCTCTAGGTTAAGGGCTCAAATCATATTGAGTGCAATTCTATTCAATTCAATTCATTAATATATTAATTGTATGAAATTATATTGTATTTATTATTACAAGGAATAAAGAATATGACAAATTGTTTTCTTTTTCACCAGATTTTATGAAAGCAAATTGTGGCGAGGATCTCAAATGTTGCTCTAACCATCATATTGGAGAATGTATTCCTGGTAATAGCGCTGATGAGAGGAAATGTGATAGCCTCTGCAAACAAAGTAATTGTGTTGGAGGCAAATGCAAAATTGAAGGATCGAAACCACCCAATCATTTCTGTCATTGTCTTTGTTAGGAAATCAAACACACAAACAAATGAATGTAATCACTTAAAAGAAATAACGTTTTAAAAAAATATATCGTATTTATTAATCATGGGTCAATTAAATATAGTAGAAAATTTCAATGTTTTCGAACTAATAATTCAAATAAATGGCAATTTTGCTGTGTTGGTGAATAAAGTTAAACTAACGTTGATTTTAAATTGAAGTGATGTTATCTGCACATATAATTTACACGCTGGGGTCCTCCCTAAATCAATATTATATTATATAGAAATTGAATATAATATCGTGATTTAAATTTAAATATTAACATAATCGCATGTTAATTTAAAATCTACTATACTAATAAGAGCTAAAGAGAGTTAGGCCTAATATGGGTAGAAAAAATGGCGGTCAAATTATTTAATCAAATGGATGGTTCAGATGAATTATTTAATCAAATAGATGGTTAAGATAATTCAGATTAATATTATTCATAGAGATTACCTAATTTAACCTTACTTTTATGATTATCCATTAAGTTTTCCGTTAAATATTCTCTTCTCCATTAATATCCCGTTAACTTTTAACTTACTCATTAATTTCTATAAGAACTGTCTTAGGTTCGAACCTCATCTCAATCAAATTTGACATAATTAAGTTTCTCTCTCTATTTACTCTTATTAAATTAAATAAATTAGTAGCTACAACAAAAAAACGATACATATGTATTTCTTTAATTTAGAATTATGTGTCTACAATACCTTTATTTGAAAAAATTATTCATTATCAAAACATTAAATTAAATAAAAAAATAATTTCATTAGTTATATTGTCTTTATTTTCTCTCATGCAAAGATTCTTTACATTTAAGTTTATCAATTGATATTCATTATATTGTCCATTATCTTATTTTTATAATATCTTGTAATTAAATATCAAAGTTATAGTACAAAATAATGTTATATATTTATTTACCAAGTATTTTATCAATACTATGAAAAATTTTTTAAAAATAATTTGAAGCTAATTATATTAACTACTTGGGGATTGGTTGACAAAGAGATTACTCAAATAACCCAACAAATTGAAGTAGAATCGCTCTATTTTACTCTTATTGAATTAAATAAATTAGTAGTTACACCAAAAAATGATACATATGTATTTCATTAATACCATGAAAAAAATAAAAAAAGAATAATTTGAAACCAATCATATTAACTACTTGGGGGATTTGTTGACAATGAAAGTACTCAAATAACCCATTACCCAGCAAATTGAAGCGAGAAACTACCTTTTAATATCTTTGGAATATATAATATTTTAAATTTTCAAATTTTTATTAATTTATTTAATCTTTTTTCTTAAGCTAGGGATTTCTTTATCCACAATAACTCATTCAGCAATAATGGTTGAACCAAATAAACCCCAAGCAGAACACCTAAAGGAAAATCCATAGCTCCTATATCATAATCTCATTGCATGACGTTGTCATCTATGCTACCAACAATAACCAAATTGCAAATAACACACTACCAACAAAAAGGAAGAGAACAAATAGTAAAGATGAAGACAATTACAATGTTACTCAAAAGAGAATTAAGAACACTTAGAAAAATTCAAATGAAAAGTAGTATTTATTTAGACTATCATTTTTAGACCAAATATTATTTAGACTATCAATTTTACAAGGTTGCAAACATTTATTTTAGTAATAATTATAATGAATTTTCTATATTATCTTGGATTCATATACTTTGAGTTAGATATTTAAATAAAAAAAATTCGATATTCACCATGTATAAACTTCTCCTATATAATCTTGCATTGATATACTTTCAAATATTTATTTAAATATAAACATTGGGCATTAACTCATTCGCGCAATGCGCGTATAAAACTAGTATTAAAATAAAAATGTCAATATATGTTATTTAAAATATTTTATTATATATTAAGAAACATATGACTAAAATCGATGGAACTCAAATCAAGAATGTTGATTAGGCATGTAGCAAGTGTCCAGTCAATGATCCAAATCCGTGTGAATAGATTTGGGTCATTGAATACTTGAGATTAATGATTTAAATTTTGTCAATTGTGCAACTGCGCATTTCACTTGCACTACACGGACTCATATACACATAGCCACATACATATCAATATTTGATGATTTACCAGTAGTAGGTGCGAGTATAAATATTTTTTTTATGAGCTTTGTTGTGGTGATTAAATTTTCTTACCAGAAAGGTCTCATATTATCAAAACTGTTACTGGAAATGAAAGGAAAGGAAGGTTGGATATCATCGTCTAACTATGATGCGTGCTAAAAGCCAAGGAGCAAGAAGTAGTGGTTGACATATGAAGAGAAGGAATTGAATGATCTTCCAATGATTTTAGTTCCCGAAAAATATTTATATAAGCATATATATATATATATTATCAGGTGAGAACCATGTCCCATGTGAGAACGTAAGGACAAATCCAAAGCATTGATCTAGTAGATCTAACAATTGAAATAAACAAAATTTTGTAATATTTATGAAAATGACCCCGCTCATTTTTTACTTGATTTCTCATCCATCAGATCAATGGTTTAGATTTGTCCTCACGTTATCACTTGGGGGCATAGTTCTCATATGATTAGGATTATATATATATATATATATATATATATATATATATATATATATATATGTATGTATGTATGTATGTTATATATATATATATACATACATACATACAGACTATAGAGCATCAAATTATATAATCCACAATATTAATTTTGTAAATGAAATCTTATAACAATTTGGTACCAAATTATAGACGGTAGAGCATCAAATATTATAATTCATATTGTTAGTTCCGTTAAAAGTATAGAGCTATAATATTCAAAAAGATTATAATATTATATATACATTAATTTAGATGCTCTGAAAAGAAATATAATATTCAAATATTAAATTAAATAAAAAAAAGTTAATTCTATACTAATTAGAATAAATTATATTATCATTAAATTACCATATTATTAGTTAAATATATTAATATTATAGATATTTTGTATAGAGCATTTAAAATTATTTAAACTTTTAAAATTAATTCAAAACAAATAAAAAATTAATTAAACAAATAGATATAATATTAAAATAATACCACACGCCCATGAATTCAATTTTTGTACATTAATTGAAAAATTAGGATAATAATAGAATGTCGCACCAAAATTAATTCTATATATATATATATATATATATATATATATATATATATATATATATAATGTTCTTCTTCCCATGAGAATTAGTGTTTAGGTGTGGTCACATGGTTTAATCCACACCATCCAAATTTTTAATTGCACGGATATGATTAAACATGTCTAGACCCTTAAATTAAATATTTTTTGAAAATTATTTTTCGAAAAATATTTTCTAAGCTTTCAAATGGACCATTAGTATGTATGTGATATTTAAATATTAAATTAAATAGAAGATCTCAATTCTATGAATATATATTTTCCCCGATCTTTAAACGAATCTTGTTAGCATTAAATATAATTGTCAACCAAACAATTTAATATAATATTCTCACAATGTTAATTAATCACATTAAGTGATTTTGCATTTTTGTAATCTTAATTATTTTTATCTTTTACAGATATATAATCTTATTATATAAGGTAATCTCACGTTATTGTTTCTATAATGCTACCTATATAAACGAATCAAATGACCACATAATTATCAATAGAGAAGAGAAGCAAATTTATGAAGAGTTGCATATATTTGTTAGGAATATAATGGCCAAGTTGAGTGTGTTAACCATCCTTCTTGTGGTGTTCATCATCTCATCAGGTTTATTTCTTTCTTATATTTTAACTATTTTAACTATTTCTTATGTGTATATCAATATATACTATGCAGCAATTTTGTTTTTGGGACTATTTCTTAGTATTTTACTTTATCCATTTAACTTTATCAATCGAAACACTTTTCTACTTGTAATAAAATATTTAAAAATAATTTTTTTTTTAAAAGTATTTTTAAAAGAGAATTTAAAAATAACGATATCAAAATATCGAATTGATCAATTATATATGATAATAACATGACCAATGTTAATTCATATCATTTTCTTTGTTTGTTTTTTTTTCATCAGATATTGTGCAAGTAAAGTGTCTCAAATGTTGTTTTGACAATGTGATTGGACCATGTAACGACGACGATTGTAATCAACGCTGCTTTCAAAGTGAGTGCGGCAAAGGAGGCAAATGCAAAATCATGAGCTCAACACCATATTGTCACTGCTACTGCTAGCAATCCAAACCTAAACCTCTCAATTTATTGTGTTGTTTGGTCTTCATTACCCAATTCAATAAAAATATGAAAATTCATTATGCTTGAGCCTATTCAAATGGTTTGGATCTATGCATTGTTATCGTGATTTTTATAACATTTAAGCGATTAAAAATTTAACATGCTATATTCCGTTGAAAAGAGTCATGGACAAATTTCTAGAGTGATAAACTAATTGATACATGCCATTAAATTTTGATATATTTCTCAATCTAGAAGCAAGTATATGTCAAACTAGATTAGAACGTAAAAATACATTGTAAAGACGTTTATGCATTATTCAAAACTCTCTTGAATTGGGTGGGTATCTATAAAATATTTGAGTTAATATTTAGATATTTTACAATGCTTTAAATTTTGTAAAGTAAACTATATTTATTGACTAAAAATAATGACAGTAAATTAAGAACCAAAAATAATATACCAATCGTAATTTGAATATGCAAATAAAAAGTCAACAACTCGTAATCTGAATAAAGCAACCATAATTTGAATACATAATTTTTTTTAAACATATAATCACATAATTTCAATCTGATTTTTTTTTTCATTTAAATAGTGGGAAAGTAAAAATACGAAAATAATTATCGTAAGGACTAATCTAAATAAAATATATATTATATATGATAATTTAAATTATAATAATGATTTATGTCCAAAACACTCAAGAATAACTAAAACTATAATAACAAATTAACTATGCTAAAAATAATAGCTAAGATTTATAGTTGTAGTGCTTTATGAAATATAGTTTGACTTTACCAAATTGATAGCATTCAAGACAGAAGATTTAAAGTTACCGATATACAATAGGGTAACTGATATATTATAATAATTTGGTACCAAAGTATAGAGCATCGAATTACATAATCCATATTAATTTTGTACTAAAATCTTATACGGAGTAATATTCTGGTGGAAAAGTATAGACTATAGAGCATCAAATAATATAATTCATATTGTTGATTCCGTTAACGTAAAAGTATAGAGTTATAATATTGAAGAAGATTATAATATTCTTTATACATTAATTTAGATGCTCTATAATAAAATGTATATAATATTAAAATATTTATTTAAAGAAAAATTATAATTCTATTATAATTATAATAAAATCTATTATTAATTAAATATTTTAGTATTATAGAGCATTTAAATTATTTCAGTTTTATATTTTGAATTATAAATAAAAACAAATAAAAAATTAAAGTAAACAAATATCTACTTTTTTTTTGCCCAAAAGTATCGCCAGCCGATAGCCAAAAGATTAATCCTTCATCCCAACGGTCAGAAAATGAATATCTATTATATTAAAATAATGTCGTACCATAATGAATTCAATTTTTGTGGATGAACTAGAGAAAGTACTTATTTTTTAAGGAAATGTTCATTTTATCTTATGCTTATACACGATCAAAAATATATATGTGGAGTATATGTGAATATTATTGTGGCACTTTTACAATAATTGTTTCGAACAGAACAAGTTTTTATTTGAAATAAATATTCATCACTTTTTTATGCTGCTCTAATCGATAAAATTAGACCACATACACTACAATCTTGTGTAAGCATATAAACCACATAGGACAATTAATATGTGATAATTAATAACGGATCTACTAACCTCCAGTCATAGTTTAAGATCTTAGTTGCCTATAACGGGTGTCTGTTGAGAAGAGGCTCTTCGGGTTGCTTGTGGAATCACCGTAAATTAGAGTTGTTTCTCTCACTTCACTCAGTAATTTAGATGGTGTAAACATATTTTACTCCCATTGACCTTTTGGTATATACATTGATCTAGGATGCTTTCAACAAAGCCAAATGAAGAAATGACTCCGTCAAACTTAATATACCATTGGAAGGAAGCTTGTTTCAAGCCATATATGGATTTCCTAAGCCTACACACCAAATTTTCACCACCCCTAGAAGAGAAACATTCTGGTTGTTTCATATAAACTTCCTCTTCTAGATCACCATTTAGAAAAGAAATTTTCACATCCATTTGTTGCAACTCAAAATTAAAGTATGCAACTAAAGCTAGAATGACCCCAAGAGAATCCTTTTTTGATACAGGAGAAAAGGTCTCCTTGTAATCGATTCCTTCTTTCTGAGTAAACCCCTTAGCAACGAGTCTGGCCTTGTATCTTTCAATGTTACCTAATGAGTCTCTTTTGGTTTTGAAAACTCATTTACATCCAATAGGTTTGGCCCCATTAGGTAACTCAACAAGGTCTCAAACTCCATTACTCTTCATGGAATTCATTTCATCTTTCATGGCTTCTAACCACAAATCAGACTATGCACAATTGGTGGCTTGTGAAAACGTGTCAAGATCATTTTCGACTCCAATGTCATATTCTTGTAGATACGATACATAATAGCTAGGTACTGTTGAACGCCTCACCCGAGTAAACCTCGAGTTGCCTCATTTGAAACGAGAATAAATAAAGCTAATGTGAAACTCATTCAACCCCAACTTAGAAATCAATAAACCTCTTAATATACACAAGAAATAGCATCTTAACATATTAGGCATTTCAATCGATACCAATCATGTCTCACATAATGTCTAGTTATTAGTTAATATTATTTCTAGTAGCAAAGTAAAATATCATAATCAGATATTTAGGAAAGGAAAAGCATTTCTTAGTTCTTAGCAATACCTTCTTTTGCACAAGGTCATCAAGCTGCTCTTTAAGGTTCGTGTAACACTCGGCCAAACTGGGATCCATGAAGAATTCCATATAACCATCCAACATTTTCAAATGCCCAGCCTATAAGACAGTGGAATCACAAGTTATAAGAAAATATTCAGTTCATTAACAATGATGTATTAAATTAATCCATTAATTATCATGTCCAAAATAATGTCTACAGTAGGGAAAGTATTACCGTAGCACCAATGCCATGATTACCCCCAAAAATGATTAAAATTAAATCGGACACTCCAGTAGAATTGCGTATGAAGACAGTATTGACCTTCACCTTTTCACCAAACACCAACCAAGGGTATGAAATTGTTTGATAGTGTGCATTCACAGAATTCTGAAATGAAGTCATTGAAATTATTAGAAAGCTTGAAAAGGAACTTTTAGGCAGCAATTTATAGAGCATAAAAGACTAAGTTACTCTAGAAAGAGTTAAGGAATTTAATTTGTTTATAGGCCAAACAACAATCTTTTATGTGTTTGGTAAAGAATATTTATCCAGATTGAATTTCAACCAAACTATGAAGCTTCTACATGATTGGCAAGGATCATGGAGTATGAATTGTACAAACTTCTCAATTTATTAAGTAAATAAAAATCCAAAAGGCCCTGAGCTAGAGTTGATTATGAATTTTTAGCATTGCATAATCAAAATTCAAAATCAGAAGCTTTACGAAACCAGAAGGATATCTAAATGTTAAACACTCGTTCAAAATTCTGTATTTTCGTAAGAGGAAAAAAGTGGGGTGTTACAGTTGGTATCAGAGCTTATGGGGATCTTTGTTTTGGGCTATAAAATTAGTTAGGCTCTGCTAGAGGGGTGTTATAGTTGGTATCAGAGCTTAGGTGGGATCTTTGTTTTGGGCAATAGAATTAGTTAGGCTCTACTAGAGTTGGTATCAGAGCTTAAGGTTATAATGTCTTGGAAATAGAGTTGGGTACGTTTCTCAGGCCTCGGTATTTTTGCTTTGATGATCATGATCGTGGTGATTTGATACAGAAACCTAGTTTTGATTTACCAGTACGTAATGACGGTTAGTTCTGTAATGATTCATATGTTGGGAATAAGATTTTTTATTTTAATGATTCTAAAATAATGATTTGTATTTCGGGAAAACGGTTTTGAATTTTACTTTTGTTTAATCTCTTCATTTTCAGTTATACTTTGATTTAGGTTCAAAGTTGATTTCAGACCTAAAATGGGTAACAAACGTTGGAAAACACCTGTTAAGGCCCAATGTAGTAACTTGTAAGCTGGAGTTGGATTCGGTGGACAAGCTCCGAGCTCTCAAGGAAAAATGCCAGAAGTTCCTAGAATGTAAACCAAAACCAGATACCAAGGCCACCAAAGCTGCCAAAGCTGCTAACCCTCCTCCTAATGCTGCTACCTAAAGCTAATGGTAAAGGCTTTCTATATTTTGTTTACTTGAAATCAAAGCCTCTTACCTGATGTAGCTTGTGATAGAATTATTATGTCATGACCCTACTTATTATGCTAGTAGGTTGTGTAGCCTAATCTTTCATATTTGCTATTTCTAAATAGTACTACATTCAATTTTATTTTATTTTCTATCTTGTTTGGCTTTCTATATTGTTTAGTGCAAATGATTGGTTAGTAAGCTATCATTTTAGTTAAGGTGTAGACAAATAGTGAAATAGGTCTCATGCAGAAAAATGTCAAAAAATCACCAATCACCTTGATTACTAGGCCACATCTAAGGGTGACCATCAGTCGATTTCGGTCGGTTTTCGATTAATAACCTTTTAATTTTAAATCAATTTGAGCAGGTTGGGCAGCATTTGAGGCCGAGATTTGTATCTTTGACCTAAGACTGTATCAGACACTCATCTAGAGCGAGAGTATTCATTACAAAGATCACAATGACAAATTGATTGCTCACCTCATCTTCAGACCTTGGTGTTGGCAGTGGCACAGCATGGTGATTAAACCTCTTGACATTGTACAATTCCATGACCTTATCATAATTCTTGGGATTACAATTCCATGACCTTATCATAATTCTTGGCCCACCATTGTTGGGCTTGCCATTTGTTAAACATCTCACTACTGCAAAGGAATAAAGAAATACTCCCTCCGTCCCATTTTATGTGTCTGGTTCGGTTAACGAGGCTTGACTGAAGTTATTTTTAATTCAATATTTTTTTAATATTAAGTTTAGTATTAATATAAAAAATTTATATATTTGGAAACTACACGAAAAGTACTATTAAACACAAAAAATAAAATTTAAAAACAAGTGAAAAATAATAAAGTAAATAAACAAAGAATAAATAGTTGGTTATACAATGAATAGTAAGTAGGACAGATAAAATGGGACAGAGGGAGTATTACAAACTGTAACTAGTAATCATTTATAGAACCCCAAATGATGAAACACATAATTAGAAGATAAAAACAAACATTACTTTAAACAAGCAACCATGTTTAGTTATATTCATATTTACAAACATCTCAATATCCCATATACCTATTCATATTTTGAATATAAGACAATCAATGTAGTACAAACTATTTGTTTGTCCCGTCACAATAGGTTTAGGAAGCATTGGAAATATTTACAGTGATAGAAAGAGATGATTATTGCATCTATTGGATGTCAAAAACCTTGCAATATAGCAGCAACATTAGCCTTTGACTATGGGTTCATCACAGGTTCAATCTCCAACCTCCTCAAATGTACCAAAATTTATCTCATTGGACTTAATTTTAGGAAAAAAAAAAAAAAACCGAAACCACCAGAAAGCCAAAGCTATTGAAGCCTTTCTTTTCCTATTAAGTGATATGAAGTAAGTCTTCCTCTGGTCAACTTATCCCTCTGCTCTTCCTTTGGTTATATACCTAATCACCTACCTATATCAGTTGATCCTCGTTCTTCCTTTCTTAAAGGGAGGTTTGTAAATAAACCAATTCCTTCTGTCGTGTATTCCCGATTAATACAGCCTTAGATGCTTCAATTGTAGATTTTAGTATTGAGGTTACACCTATGGATTATTTCTCCTCACCTTTCATTCGTTCTTTCCTTTCTTAATGTAACCCGAAAGTTAGGAGAAAGGCTTCCCTTTCGCTTCTACAACTAAAACTCTTTCCCGATCATTCGACTATCAAAGGTACCTTAACAACTTATATTCCACATTTCGTTACTGAGTTCTTGAGGCGACCGAAGGGTGTCCTTCAAAGCCCCTTGCGACGAATCATGGGTATGTCTAGAGAGGAGCGGAATATACACTCCATCGAAGCCTAAGAGTGGAGTTCTAGAAAGAACAACTAGAGAGGGTGGAGAAGTGCCAAACCTTCGTGGATTGATCAAGATATTTGTTTGTGCTAATCTATAAGAGTCTCAATTAGTTGTTGCTTGTTCGAGCACATTTCCACCTGCAAGAACAAAGGCCTAGAGCCTTAGACCAACCCCACACCAACTTTTGCAAAACTCAGTGGGTTAGTGACCCACAGTAGCAACTTAACAATCGAAAACATAACCAGGCAAACATCCATTACGAACCCAAATCAAACATTAGGCAGTGTCATGTTCAAAAAGAGTATTAAAACACTTCCATCACATTTACCCTCCCACGAAAAAGCACATTTTCTCTCTTATTTGAAGAGAAAGAAAATGACAAAATTCCCATCCAATCAAATATTTTCTCCCCAAAAAGGAAAGAAAATGATTGATAAAATTAATCCTCATTACTTTGATACCAAATTAAAGCATGTGTTCCGTCTAAACTAAAAGTCTAAGTTGATAGTTGAACTGCACATATTATATTTATGCTCACACGAGTGCATAATGCATTGTGCATCCTGGTCCACAATATAAATCGTCAAATTAAGGGTCCAAGTTACATTTTAATGATTGGAATTAAATTTTGTGGACCGTATGACTTGATTTGGATTGAGCTGAAGTTAATTCGAAAATAAAGGAATAAGATAATGGGCTGTAATGGATCGGCCGTATGATTTGAATGCAAAGGTGGGTTTCAATTGATGATTGGGCTGCGGCTGAATGGTCTATTTGTATTAAAAGGCATTGGCCTTTTGTCTTGTAGCCCATTGGGGCCTTATGGTTCTTAGCCCACTGTTGGGCCTTTGGCTTTTAGGGCATGGCCTATCACTTTGTTAGGGCTTTGGCCCCTTTAGGTGATTAGGCTAGATATTAGCCCTTGTGAGTTTGTAAGGTTTAATGCCTCTTGTATCTTGAGCCATGGGTCACTTTTGGACTCATGGCGTTTGTAAGGCCATGTGCCTCTTTTAAATTCAATAAAGGCTATGAATTCTATTATTAAAAAAAATTCTTGCTCTAAAAAAAAAAAAAGAAAAAAAGTGTCTCAAATGTTGTTTTAGCAATGCGATTGGACCATGTAACGACAATGACTGTAATCAACGCTGCTTTCAAAGTGAGTGCAGCAAATGCAAAATCATAAGTTCAACACCATATTGTCACTGCTTCTGCTAGCAATCCAAACCTAAACCTCTCAATTTATTGTGTTGTTTGGTCTTCATTACCCAATTCAATAAAAATATGAAAATTCATTATGCTTGAGCCTATTCAAATGGTTTGGATCTATCCATTGTTATCGTGATTTTTATAACATTTGAGCGATTAAAAATTCAACATGCTATATTCTGTTCAAAGAGTCATGGACAAATTTCTAGAGTGATAAACTAATTGGCACATGTCATTAAATTTCGATACATTTCTCAATCTAGAAGCAAGTATATGTCAAACTAGATTAAAACGTAAAAAGACATTGTGAAAACGTTTATGCATTATTCAAAACTCTCTAGAATTGGGTGGGTATTTATAAAATATTTGAGTTAATATTTAGATATTTAACAATGCTTTAAATTTTGTAAAGTAAACTATATTTTATTGACTAAAAATAATGACAGTAAATTAGGAACCAAAAATAATACACCAATCGTAATTTGAATATGCAAATAAAAAGTCAACAACTCGTAATTTGAATAAAGCAACCATAATTTGAATACAGAATGTTAAAAAAAAAAAAAACTCACATATAATCACATAATTTCAATCTGATTTTGTTTTCATTTAAAGAGTAGGAAAGTAAAAATACGAAAATGATTATAGTATGTTAATCTAAATAAAATATATATTATATATGATAATTTAAATTATAATAATGATTTAGGCTCAAAACAACCCAAGAATAACTGAAATTATAATAACTAATTAATTATGCTAAAAATAATAGTAATGATTTATAGTTGTAATGTTTTATGAATTATAGTTTGACTTTACCAAATTGATAGCATTCAGGACAGAAAATTTAAAGTTACCCATATGCAATATGGTAACTGAAATATTATAATAATTTGGTACCAAAGTATAGAGCATCGAATTATATAATCCATATTAATTTTGTAACTAAAATCTTATACGGAGTCTCTTCAAAAAAAAAAAAAAATTCTTATACGGAGTAATATTATGGTGGCAAAGTATAGACTATAGAGCATCAAATAATATAATATTGTTGATTCCGTTAACGTAAAAGTATAGAGTTATAATATTAAAGAAAATTATAATATTCTTTATACATTAATTTAGATGCTCTATAAAAAATGTATATAATATTAAAATATTTATTTAAAGAAAAATTATAATTCTATTATAATTATAATAAAATCTATTATTATGAAATTAACATATTATTAATTAAATATTTTAATATTATAGAGCATTTAAATTATTTCAGTTTTATATTTTGAATTATAAATAAAAACAAATAAAAAATTAAAGTAAACAAATATCTTTTTTTTTGTTTACCCAAAAGTATCTAGCAAGAAGATTAATCCTCAAAAAAAAAAAAAAAGATTAATCCTCCATCCCAATGATTAGAAAATGAATATTTATTATATTAAAATAATGTCGTACAATAATGAATTCAATTTTTGTGGATGAACTAGAGAGAGTACTTGTTTTTGAAGAAAATGTTCATTTTATCTTATGCTCATAGATGATCAAAAAATATATATGCGGAGTATATGTGAACATTATTGTGACACTTACAATCATTGTTTTGAACAAAACAAGTTTTTATTTGAAATAAATATTCATCACTTTTTTATGTTGCTCTAATCGATAAAATTAGACCACATACACTACAATCTTGGTATTCACTAGTTCACAGTATACCAATTAGTGCTATTCTGACACAAAATAGCAATCTCAATTGAATCGATTCAACTATTCGCCTACGCTCTAAATAACGTGAAACAATCAAAAAGTTGGTACATGCCTCTACATTCCTGATTCCTGTACAATGGTATAACCCTATAAATATTTCTGTGTAAATTAATAAGTGGCTTTGTTCTATTGACGAGCCCAAATATGACTATCAAGATTCAGACATTTGGGCAGATTGCAACTCAAGTTCGGGTTTATTAGTCATTCAGCTACAGCTACAGCCACCATGTCAACCTGAGCGTCGTTTTGACCTCCGGCGCTTACCGAGGAGTTTCAGCATGTTGTCGGTCACGTCGGGTGGGGAATTGTCGTCTTCTTCACCTTTCTTGTCACTAGTGTGAGTTAACCATGCCAATGCCTCGATTGCAGCATCCTTCTCGGCCAGAGCTTTGTTTCTCTTTGGTTTACCCACGAACTGCATTCCCTTGAACTCCACCAGTGCCCTGAACTCATTTGTCTTCAGATGTTTTGTTTTATATTTTGGAGGGTGGTGCCCAGCTCTCATCAAAAGAGTTTGCAATAAGCTTTTGGGGTTTGTCCCATCCTTTGTAAACCGATCATTGTTACTAGACTCTTTAGGCTTCTTGCTCTCTCGCCCAAACACAAATCGTCCTTCACATTGATCCCCCGACACCAGTTCCTGAACTGCAAGCATGAGGTATTTACCTTCCTTGTGCATGTCCTTGCCAGGATCCTCGAGCTGCCTCATTTCAAACGAGAGTAAGTAAAGCTAATGTGAAACTCATTCAACCCCAACTTATAAATCAATAAACCTCTTAATATACACAAGAAATAGCATCTTAACGTATTAGGCCTTTCAATCGATAGCAATCATGTCTCTCATAATGTCTAGTTATTAGTTAAAATTATTTCTCGTAGCTGAGAACGGAGAACCTCACGAAGAATGGGATCTCATAGCAAAGTAAAATATCATAACCAGATATTTATGAAAGGAAAAGCATTTCTTAGTTCTTAGCAATACCTTCTTTTGCACAAGCTCATCAAGCTGCTCTTTGAGGTTCGTGTAACACTCGGCCAAACTGGGATCCATGAAGAATTCCAGATAACCATCCAACATTTTCAAATGCCCAGCCTATACGACAGTGGAATCGCAAGTAAGTTATAGGAGAATATTCAGTTCATTAACAATGATGTATTAAATGAATCGGATTAGAGAAAGAGTATTACCGTAGCACCATTGCCAAGATTACCCCCAAAAAGGATTAAAATTGAATCGGATACTCCAGTAGAATCGCGTATGAAGACAGTATTGACCTTCACCTTTTCACCGAACACCAACCAAGGGTATGGAATTGTTTGATAGCGTGCATTCACAGAATTCTGAAATAAAGTCATTGAGATTATTAGAAAGCTTTAACTTGAAAGAAACTTTTAGGCAATAATTTATAGAGCTTAAAAGAAATTTATAGTTTGCACGAACATGTTTGGAATATGAAGCAAGACAATCATAACTCTAAAACCCATGCATACTCAATACAGAAATAAGTTAATACCCAAAATAGTCCTCGACTATAGTAGTTTTTCTCAATTTCGTCCTAAATGACTTTGGTGACCTAATGTAGTCCCACCATTGTTTGAGATGATGATTTGGCTCTATTGTTTTCACTTTTTGGTAATGGGTTTGTGTTTTTCTGGATCTCTAAGCAAATTTCATTTGTTTTAACACTTTGGTGGAGTAAAAAAGAAAACATTATTGAAATTACAAAATTAACCCTCTATTTAACACCAACTTAACGGATTAACAAACGGAGGACTATAGTGAGTAGAAACACAAAAGTCTGGGACTACATTAGGTCACCAAAGTCGTTTAGGACGAAATTGAGAAAACCACTATAGTCGAGGACTATTTTGGGTATTAACTCATACAGAAATAGTCTCCCATGACTATTGTCAATAAATCTTTTTGTTCCCTTGCTACTAAATTTTAGACACATGAAAATTGTGTCTGAAAAAGTTTGAAAGTGGATCAGGAAACTTGACCATATTATAGTAACATAAGAAATAAGTTATACTCAACTCTAGCTATACATTATTAACCATGAGTCATAATCAAGCAATCTATCTATTATCAAATCTCACTCTTGCTCTCTATTTATTCTACCTTCTTTATTTACTTAACAATTCATAGCTTCCAACAAATAATTTAAATATTTACTAAAACTGACAAGGAAAATATGATATATTGGAGCACAGGTTCTAGATAAATGGAAAACAAAGGAAAAATTGATATCAAATAGGGAAAAGTTTAATGTGAAAAATATTAAAAAACAATAAGTTGCTCTAGAAACAGTTAAGGAATTTAATTTGTTTATAGGCCAAACAACAATCTATTATGTGTTTGTTTGGTAAAGAATGTTAGAGTTGATTATGAATTTTTCACAATGCATAATCGCAATTCAAAATCAAGAACTTACTGCATATAGCAAAACTTGACCATCATCCATTGTCTTGAAAGACATTGACGTCTCTCTGTGCTGCACAAGGATGGGAAATAAAACTCATGTCAGTTGAAATTAAGGAATAAGAGCACGAGTAAATTTCTGAGCAAAGATGCCTTACCACTACAGAAGTAATTCCAGGATATAAACCAGAGCATATGACAGCACGGACTAATGATTGATTGTGACTTAGCTTGTTATTAGTTGCATTGTCTGCTTCAAGCAATCCAGCATCTTTTAAGATGAAGGAGAACTGCTTGCGAAGGGAATGAATAGCTTGAAGAGTTTGAGCGGAAAGGAAGTTTCTCCAACAATACTCATACGCAGATCCTTCTCTTTCAGCATCCTTCCATCCTTCATAGGCACGGACAAGAGCCATGTGGTCACTATAGTCCTTTGCTGAGAATCTGGACTTTGCTGTCCCTGCTAACTGCATCATAGGAAAAGATCAAAATAAAAGGCTAGTCAATGGATCCTGCAGATGGTATATACATTACATTGAGAAGAGAAGAGAGAGAGAGAGAAGCAATATAGGGCAATCATTGCTCTTGTAGGGCATAAGGTTGCACTGGACTTACATCCTTCTTATCCTGAGGCAAAAGAAAAGGATCTCTGACACTAAGACCAGCAACGATGGTCAAAATGGGATCAAAGCAACGCAAAATAGCACCCATAACTAGCATTTTCCCAAGCTTAGGATCCACAGGAAGAACCGATAGATATTTACCTGATAGGAAGGAAAAACAGCAAAGAAATACCATATACATGAGCAAAATTTAAAAGAGTACTTCACAAATCATTTAATTATCATAGGGCAGTGTATACCCAGATACGTAAGATTCTCATGTTCATCTAATGCACCAATCATCTTCAAAAATCCAATAGCATTTTGTACCTGCAACACCAATCATATGCCAAAAGAATAAAACATTATTTAGAGACAACAAACTGCAGAAGAATGAAACCTAGATGCTCAATGACATGGATTTTTATATCCTTAGCATCTCAAGCTAAAGTATGCAACTAAAAGGACCTTTGAGCAATTGGGAACCAGAGTCTCATATATATTACAAATACGTTCTTAGACACAAACCTTGTCACTACAGTTTTGCCCTTCCAACCTTAGTTATACCTTTATGTATATAGAGAGTAGGATGCACATTTTATTCACCAAGACAAACCCCATATATAAAGTCAAAGGAAAAAAAAAAAAAAAGGAGAAATAGCTCTAATGGAAAAAGGAAATATAGCAATCTTCTTATTAATATAATCACTTAAAATAAAAATAATAATTACAATAACAATAAAAAAGACAATTTTAAAAATCAAAACATGGCAGATATTTCTAAAGGTACTCTGAAGTTCTCCAGCTTTATGGAATACTATTATTGCTATATCTCATATAAAACCCACATTCTTTTTTTTTCATTTTTAGAAAAGTATAAAAGCCTAAATTAAATTTTCAGGTGAAGCAATTAAAAAGGAATTAATGAAAAAGGCCTGAAGGAGGATGAGTAAGTTATTCTATGTACTCCAATAAGAATCATTACAGTTAGTTATTTTGGATCCAAATGATTTATTCATCACATTGCTGAAAAGCATATCCTAAATATGATGAGGTCTGTTTCTTGAAATTTCTCCAAAAATTATAATTATAATTATAATTATAAATATATATATATATATATATATATATATATATATATATATATATATA
>NC_044930.1:6714978-6766553 GCF_003576645.1 Ipomoea triloba
ATATATATATATATATATATATATATATATATATATATATATATATAGAGAGAGAGAGAGAGAGAGTAATGATCATATGAGAACAAGTGCCGTTGTAAAAAGTGGATTTATTTCATCCATCTATCTGGGTTGATCAACGGCTGAAAAATAAGGAAAAAATAGAGGAAAACGAGGTGCCATTTCCGTAATTATTAAACAATTGATAGTCATCCGGGATAACTAATAGTGCACACTTAAACAATTGATAGTCATCCGGGATAACTAATAGTGCACACTTGAGTGCACTATTATAGATCCTAAGTGTACGGTTAGTTATCCATGAATGCACTATCAAGCAATCCCAAATGCACCATAATAATTACAGAAATGCCATCAAGCAATCCCAAATGCACCATAATAATTACAGAAATGCCACCACGTGTTTCCCTCAATTTTCAGCCCCTTGATATGGAAGGATGAGATAAATACGCATTTTTTTACCAGAGGGCTTGTTCTCACTTGAACCTACCCATATATATAAATATAAATAAATAAATAAATAAAATATATATATATATATATATATATAGGGGAGGGTTCAGGTGAGAATACCTNCGAGGTGCCATTTCCGTAATTATTAAACAATTGATAGTCATCCGGGATAACTAATAGTGCACACTTGAGTGCACTATTATAGATCCTAAGTGTACGGTTAGTTATCCATGAATGCACTATTAAGCAATCCCAAATGCACCATAATAATTACAGAAATGCCACCACGTGTTTCCCTCAATTTTCAGCCCCTTGATCATCCTTGATGGAAGGATGAGATAAATCCGCATTTTTTTTTACCGGAGGGCTTGTTCTCACTTGAACCTACCCCTATATATAAATATAAATAAATAAATAAATAAATAAATATATATATATATAGGGGAGGGTTCAGGTGAGAATACCTCCCTTATAAAAAGTGTGGACACATCCACACCCTCCATCTTGAAAGATCAAAGGCTAGGATCTTACCATTACTAAACTTTCAAATTTGTAATAATTATAAAATGAACCTAGCTCTTAAAAGTTTTCAATAATTACAAAATTGACCCGTGTTTTTTTACTAAAACCCTCAACCATTGATAAACCCTAATAGATGGCTGAGATCAGTCATCACTTTTTACAGGAGGACCTATCCCACTATTTATGGTGAGATAGGTCCTCCCTCACTCATGGCCATATTCTTCATCATCCCAAATTTTAAGTTGAAGACAAGAATATAAAAACTATTAGCACATAATATTTAACATTTGAACATTAAAATTTCCAATAAGAATATTTCACATATAGCATGGATCTCTAGTAACATTTGAAACATTTCACACGACATAAAGAAGAGTAACTACTTACAGCCAATGGCTCTGGTGGTTGAAGAGCTGCAGAGAGAAATTCTGCAATACTTTCTGGTGGTTGAAGAGCTGCAGAGAGAAATTCTGCAATACTTCCAACTTGCAAACTCTTTATTTGCAGAAATTCTGCAATACTTCCAACTTGCAAACTCTTTATTTGCAGGCAAAGAGAATTGAGAGGAGTTCTTAGACTCTTTATTTGCAGGCAAAGAGAATTGAGAGGAGTTCTTAGAAGTTCAGGTAATTGATACTCTGCAAAAGCTTCATAAACACATTGTGGGTACAAGTGGTAGCACTCGCCTGACTGCACAACACATTGTGGGTACAAGTGGTAGCACTCGCCTGACTGCACACGACCAGCCCTACCCCTTCTCTGAAAATCATAATAAAAGATGGTTATTTTGCCTGGTGTATGTTGAGGGGGCACTTGGATAGTTGGATAGTTGGATAGTTGGCATATACCATAGAACTTAGTCAAGATTAAGGTTCAGATGCTCCATGTCATTAAAAGTAAAAACAAACCAAGAAATGGTTTCTTTGGATAAGCATAGATGATGTTAGGCCTGAAAATAGTGTGGGTATGCAAACCTATTAAAATGCTTCACCTATTCAATGGGATTTTTGCAGCACAGGCTGCACGGCAATAACATTGTTGCCCAAAAGCATGCTTTAATATTTCTATATCAACACCAGCAAATACATTGACATAATACTAGTCTTTTTCCCTTTTTTATTGGTAAATAAAGAAACAAAAAGAGAACAAAGGGCAAGTTGTAGGCTGTCAAATGTAAGAGTAAAGCAAATTTTTTGAGAATCCACTACAGCTTAAGACCAAGTCATTCTGCTATAGCAAGGCAATCATTTAGAACCCTTTCATTTTTACATTTAATGGGCAACAAAGGGTGATGTAAAGTAAATTATTATCAATAAGGTGATACTACAAACAGAGTAGTAACTTTCTCATTAAAGAAAAGCACAAGTAGAAAATAATTACCTGTCTAGCAGAGGCTTGTGATATCCACGAAGGTAGCAAACAAGGTGTATTATTGAGTGCATCATAAGTTGTCTCCTTTGCTTTTCCACAATCGACTACGAACACTACATCATTAATAGTAATACTCGCCTCAGCCATATTTGTAGCAAGTACAATTTTCCGAACATTTTGAGGTGGCCTCTCAAATATGAGTTTCTGTAGGTAAAAAAATCACAAGGGAATAAGTTACAGTGTTTTAATGGATCTGCAACTTGTGTATAAAAATACATTAAAGAGAGAGAGAGACGAAGGAAAGATGAACATGAAATGCACACAAGTCATAGGCTATATTTGCATCAAGTACTATTTTACAAACACTTTGAAGTGGCTCCTCAAATTTGAGTTATGTTGGTAAAAACTAGAATCATAAACCAACTAACAAGGAAATAAATTGCACCGTTTAAGGGATTGTGACTTGTGCATAAAGGTACAGAGAATAGAAAAAAATGAGATGCACTTAGATCCCAGGGACTATGATAAAAAACCTGAATTTAAAAAATGGCAATGTCAACAGAAAACATAAAAAGCTGTCACTACAAGTAAAGAATTCCATAAAATGGATTAGGCCAAATTTAAAGGATTACATAGAATTGAAGTCAAATCTCTAGGACCACAATACCAAATTTCACAACTTAACTATCTCCTTTTCCCCTCTTATTCTCTCAATTGCTGAAAATGAATACGAGCAATAAAACCAGTCCATTTATCAGCTAAAAATACAAATAAGCAAAATAATCATTCAACAGAAAACTATAAATATAGAGTGAAGGGATTAGAAAAACAATCAACAGTTTGCAAGAATCTAATAACAAAGTCAACCAAATCCTAGCAAGACATCAAGCAGAAAGCTTAGAATTATCTCTAAATGCTAACTGGCTTGGAATGCTCCATAGAAGAAGAGAAGATGATGAAGATGAAGACAACAAGGCCAGTTACTTAGAAGTATGTCTTTTTTTTTAAATACTTAGAAGTATGTCTTGTTCTACATCCCTTTCCTATCTTGTAGAAAAGGATCCTATGATCCTAAACTAATATTATCTGCAATTAGAAGTTTGTCTTGTTCTGCATGCCTTTCCTATCTGATAGCAAAGGATCCTATGATTCTGAACTAACATTGTATTGGGTAGAAAAACCCAAGTTTGTCCATTAATAGCATATAATTGAATTAGTGTCCTGAATTCATTTCTTTTATGTAATATAAATTGTAGGGCTTTATTAATAACCATTGCTTGATCTTAACCAATGGAATGGACTAGATTCCTAGAGATGATAGTATGGACTATTATCTTTCCAAGCAAAATGCTCTATAGTATATGAGAGCGAAGAAGTTGTTGGTTGAATATAAAGCCCCTTAAATTGATGCACAGTTGCAGACAGTTAATATTTGGGAGCAATTAGAGAATGCAGCAGGATCCCATTTTGGGGGAATGAGTAGAAGCGATAACAAGATTGTTTTCAGAGTGGAACATCTTTCACAGTCCAAGGAGGCCATAATATGTGGCTCCCCGATAGATAAGTAGTAATCTGAAACTGGAGGCAGACATCATCAGAAACATAAAGTCTCTGAAAAAAAAAATGGAATGAAATATACCATGAAGTGATTGGAGCATTGTTAAAATCAACTTCAGTCGTCAAATAAGGCAGTTAAATTTTTTAGGTTTCCAATTGTCAAGAACATAATAATAGCAACAATACTAGTTTTAAAAAAAAAATATGAAAGCCTAAGATAATGGAAATATTCTCTTCACAGTGATGAGAAAAAAAAAACTATAAAACTAAAATCTAACAAAAGAAGAAAAGAGAGGCAGTTTTACCTGCTCTGAAGTTGCCATTGAACCATGGCATGTAAGCACCAATACTCTGTTGGGGTCACCCAAGAGGGGATGAGCTTTAAGTTGATCCCTCAAACAGCTAATATCTTCCCAACCAGTCATAAATACTAACACAGCACCTGGTCTCTCCTTTCGACATATATGACACAAGACAGCCTCAATAAGGTTGAAACCTACAGAATCAGGAGACCAGCATGCCAAGGAATCCCGTGCCCTGGCACTGTAGTTCTCAAAGTTTGATCTATTGAGAGCATCCTGGAAGATGAAACAGACAAATTTACAATCCAGTGTATCATGTAAAAGTTAAAACAGAGAAAAAGATAAAATTCATGCAAATAAAGAGGGAAAAACAGGTGGGTTAAATGGAAAGTAGCAACAGAATTATTATTTAAAAATTTAAAAATAAAAATAAAAAACAGAAGATTAAGA
Organism: Ipomoea triloba; assembly: GCF_003576645.1. Taxonomy (NCBI): domain Eukaryota; kingdom Viridiplantae; phylum Streptophyta; class Magnoliopsida; order Solanales; family Convolvulaceae; genus Ipomoea; species Ipomoea triloba. The sequence continues at coordinate 6,719,652 of NC_044930.1, forward strand.
AACATAAAGCATATTAAATTAATGAGCAAATGAAGCATATTAATGTGATGGAAAAAGGGGATCCATCCATTAAAGTAAGGCAATCACTATGAAGTGTAAAAGAAAGTACAGGAGGCTAAATTTATAAAGGAAAAAGTTATGATTACAGATTACACATGGAGAATACATTTAGGTAGAACCGCTACCCACCTCAACAAGCCCAGTAATCTGATTTTTCTTTTTCCGAGGCGCTAGCTGTTTTTGCGTCTTCCACATCTTGTCTTGGCCATAGTCATCAATTTGGTTGAATGAAGTCAGCTTATATCCTGTCGTTTCCAGTACATCTTCAAGAAAATGAGCTCTTACAGGGTATGTGAAGCCCTACAATTGTTACATGCCCCATTAGCCAAAACCATTCATATATGCTCAGTTTGCCAGCAGGGCTCTACATTGTACGCCCTTTAATTAAATTAAATAACAAAAAATAAGGAGAAGAAAAGCACAAAACACTATCCAGAAGTATTGATGCATTGAATTTGTGCATGCATAGAAAAGCTGGAGGTCTTATTGGAGTAAATTATTATTAAAAAAAAAAAAAGAAACAAAAACAAAAAAACTTGGATCACAGATCAGTGGCGTCCAAAGCTTTCGTTTCAGGGGAGGGTCCGGTCCAATTTCAAGTTTTCAACCGGTTAGATTCAAAATGGCCCGGTTATCCACTTGAGGGGGAGTGTTAAGAGTCCCAAATTGATAAAATAAGAGAGAATATATGGGTTTATAAGGTCATGGGTTAGACGAGCTAATTGGTCGGATTCCATCTTTTAGTGTGGTTTGGCTCATGTGCATTATAGCCCAATTGAGTGACATTGATCCAATCTTAGATTATAACACTTGTAAATATGTATATATGTGTGTACTGAGCCACTGGATTACAAAGATAATAAAGAGCATACAGCGTTTCAGAAAGCTTCTTTCTTTACTATTAACATGTCCCACATCATGTTTTATGTATGTTAGAGAGTTCACTTGTAAATAGTAGCCCATTGTAATACTTAATAAACACACACACACACACATAAAAAAATTTTAAAATTAAAAAAAAAAAAATCCTCCCTTTATATTTATTTTGTTTATTATAAGAATAGTTGGCAACTAAGAACTTAAGACAGAACAAAAACTTACTGGAATGTGAATCGTTGGTGCTCCTCCAAAATAACCGGAAAATAAATCAGCATTAAGAATAGCACTCATTAAAATCAGTCTCAAATCTCGCCGTCTTGGAAGAAGATCCTTTAGCACAATCAGTAAGAAGTCTGCAATGAGAAAAGAGAAGAAACAGCACAACAAAATCAAATTGAATACTCTTTTACTTGAGAAAGAGTAAACCAGATATGTTAACTCATTACCTTCATTCATGCCTCGCTCATGAATCTCATCAACAAAGACATGGGTAATACCATCAAGATTGCGATCACTCAATAGCCGCCGTAGCAAAATACCACTTGTACAAAAGAGAAGATGTGTATTTTTTCCTTTCATCCCCTCCAATCGCACTTTATAACCAACCTATCAAAAATTTTCTGTGAAGGACATCAACTAAATAAAGAAATTTTCAAATTGGAGATAATAAGCCAACTAAAAAAGATCTGAAATTCAGAAGACCTATGCTTCACAAAAAGAGAATTACTGCTCAACAAAATTGGAGTAGAAACATAAAATGATAAATAAATAAACAAATAAAAGGGAAAGTAGCATACAGATTCTCCAAGAGGTTCACCCCTCTCTGTAGCCACTCTTTCTGCAACAGCCATTGCAGATATTCTTCGAGGCTGAGTACAAATTATGCTACAGAATGTACCACGACCAGATTCAATTTCAGATTCCAAAATGTACTGAGGGAGTTGGGTAGTCTTACCACATCCAGTCTCACCAGAAATTACCACAACCTGTTTTAATACAGATAAAGTAGGATATCTTAATATGCAAATAGATTTTGAAAATCAAGAAAATGTAATCTATTCACTGTTACAATATTGAATATCCAGATGGATTTTGGATAGTGAGACAATAGAATCTAATCACCATTACAATTTTGAATAAGTAAACAAATTTTGCAAATACAAATTTCAAAATACATTCACCCTTTTCCTTCTTCATATTAACAACATGCACATCGAACTTAGAAACCTGGCCTTTGTTGTGTTTAACAATAATTTTCTTCAACAATATATAAACTATAGCAAAACGAAAAGTTCAGGGCCCTAAGCTAATTCTTCAGTGTCCTTTCAGTTATAGAATGTGCTCACATTTTCTCCTCAAATTACAAAAAGCTCAAAATCAAGATAATAGAATCGTATAAGCCTTTTCAGTGTATAAGTGCAATCATGCACTTCTTCAAATGCACGAACAACTAGAAGATTTTCTCATCAGCTTTAAGGTGGAAGACTCCTTAACTTCAGAGAAAGTCAACAAATTAGTACTCTATCTGCTCCTTCCCTTAATTCCATAAAAATTTTCCTCTTAATAATTTCAAAAGTTTTCCTACATTAAATTCATACAGTGCCCCTTTCCTTAGATTGAAATCAATGATGGATTAATGGGAAGTGTGAACACTGCAATTATGGAAGACAAGAATGAAAGTAAACACTGTAATTAATGGTTAACACTTAACAGTGCATTAACTACAGTTTTCCTAAATCCATGTTCCTGCCTTCCTGGGGGAGATTTTTTGTAGGACAGGGGGGAGTAGTAGTTCTAGACCTTTTCTGTTCCAAACATTAGCTATTACAAAGGGAAATAAAAGGCTTTAGAACTTCCTGTCAAAGTGACTATCAAATCAACTGTAGGAATAACACTAGCATTGGGACGGCAAGAATATTCAATAAAAAGTAAGCACCAAACATGCACTGACTCAGAGAAAATAGTGTCAGTCCTGTAATCAAACCTGATTGCAAGCAATTGCTTGAAGCAACCTTTCTTTTTCCTTAAATGATGGAAGAGATTTCCGAAAACCTATCATTTTGTGGCTTCAGGTGACTCCTGCATTCCATCAGGACAAACATTCCCAAGTAAAAGGATTGAATGAGAAAAACGTAAATCATCAATTGAAACCAAAAAGGAAAGATAAATATTGCTTGTAAGGCAACTGTTATAAGGTAAATGCCCAAAGAGATTCCTGAACCTATTCTAATTGAGCAATTTTGTGGTGTGTATCTACATTCTACGTATCTTCTGCAAAAGATTCCACAAACATACTAGGCTTCAATCACCATGTTGAGAAGATAGGATCTGGATGTAGATCTACATAGGTTGAAGGGGAAAGTTGCACTTAATCAACATTAGAATGCTATACTATTATCCCAACAATTTGGAGTAATTTGACTGCAGTCAATTAGAAATTGTTTGTTTAATTAAATTTACCCCCACTCATTAAAAATCCTGCATCCACCACTGGTAAGGGTAAATGCTCTGAATTCGTTAGTAGCCAAAAATACCAAAACCAGTAAAAAAGAACTAACATTTGTCCCCAAATACTACCAATCTACCAGATTATAAAGCTACTACATCAAACAAAGTATGAAGAATACCTAATTGGACAGTTAAAGCCTGAGGATATTTAATGTAGGCAACCATGAAAGCAAGGACAAGCCTTTATCATACAAAATGTCAGAGTTGATAATGAATCTAGAAATACTGTCAATAAAGCACCAAGAAATGACTGTATAATGTGCATGATGACAACAAACCTTATCAGAAAGGTGCAAATTGAATCAAGCAAAATTAGTCCTGGAAATTCAGTATTAATGTAAACAGGAGAGTTGATGCAGCACAGACATTTATCGAAATTTATTGTCAGATACTGCAGAAGTCTTGTGCACATAACCTACTTTACCTTTTTGGTGGGTAGCAGAGAAGCCCGGGAGAAAAAAATGCATACTACAGATTTTAGATAAGCATTTGATACACAAGAAAATTTTGCACAACTAAGAGAGGAAAAAAGCTAATATAATGAGACCTGCCAAGTTCTTTGCAAATTGAGCATTCGCAAGCTTCGCCTTTGAAGAACCTTCTCCATAACAGAGTCATCTAAGAAAGAATCTGGATTTTCATCCATAGTTACATTTTCAACCTTATCAGCGGCCAGACTTTCACTAGGCATACCATCTGACTTCTCAGAACTGAGATGAATTCTGTCCAGGTGTTCCTGAAGCAAGCCCTCCACTCTCCTTTGCAAACTTAGTGGGATGACAACCTGGACATGTGCACAGCCATAGATGAACTCGGTGAAATTAACAGGATTTATGGACCTTATCTGGATAAAATAATTTTAACACAAAGAGCTATATCTTTAAATCTGAAAGAATAATAGTATGAAAACTTTAACAGTGTGCATATTCCAGGTCGAAGGGAATTGTCATTGAATAATTTGAAATCTTAGTAGGAATGTAGGATGGATCAGACAATGACATTTCCATTTGCCTTAATTTATGTATTTCTTCTTTTAATAAAATCTCATCAATGTGAGATGAAACCGTGGCAAAATCAAGTGAAAGTTAATGTATCACATAGGAGTGAAATTTACCTCCCTTTGAGGCCGCTTATCATCAAGATCTGGTCTGTAGTTCGGAAGAGGAACCTTGCTTATAACCACTACTTTCCCATAAATTTCACTGGGAAAAGGAGACGAAGTGAGTAAGGTTCTCCAGAATTGACATGACGATAACGAGAAGCAACACAGTATAGAAGCATACCTGTATAGGCCCATCCTTTTGGCGAGGTTAGATATTTGCTCATAGTCTCTTCTATCCCTTTTATCTCTAGATACAACTTCTTGTTCCTCACTGCGCGATAGTAAGCTAAGTTTCCATTTCCACTCGTCAATGTTGGCAACTGATGATGATGCCTACAATTAATTCTTGCTTTTAGAATCACTTGCCTTCATAGTTTAAATCTATCCAAGTCTAAACAATAATAAGTTTTTACATTGTTTCATCAAGTATTAATGTAAACATAATCGTCAACTCCATTCATGTGTTAGGTAATGAGTCTCACTATCTAAATTTACAATAAAAAAAAACATTTTTTTGCCAAACAACATCACCCAATTCATTCCTTAAACTCAATAATTGAATATATTCAAAAATAAAACTTAATGTCATTCCTTTGCATAGATGTCATTCCTTCAAATGCTGTAGCAGAAGACTGTTTTCCAACAATTTCAAGATTCAACTTTCAAGCTTATTTTTAAAAATAAAAATAAAATCTTATTTTTCAACTAATAAAACAGAGGATGGGAAAATTGGGGAAAAGGCAAAAGAGCTAAAGTATGATAAATTGAAAATTACCGGATGGGACCCGTAATCACATTCGTATTCGTCATCAGAAAACTGCTCAACGGCGTAGCCACAAAAGCGGCGTTCCCCCAGCCAGAATACCCTCCACTGGGACCTGCATAAGTTCACATTGCCGCCAGAAAGTAAAGCACGCCGGCAGATATGTGAACCGACTGTTCGGACTTCGTGGGCCGCAGGGTACGAGAAAATAGCTGAGAGAAGTGAATGCGAAGATCTTCTGGTGCATCCCAAGAGAAACCCTATCCTGGAATGCATTTCTTATTCTCTCATGGCGGGGTTTTTGCTCTGTGAGAGTTCTGTCCTGAAAACTGGAAGAATGTCCTTAAAGGGTTAAACTTGATAACTTTTTTTTTCAAATTTATCGATTACTACTGTTCGGTTCCAATTCAAAACTGTTAATTTTAAGTTCAATGTTTCAGTTTAATCAGACCTGAACCGCTATGAATACAAAAAATTTGATGATTCATAATGAGTCAAACTCAATAATTTAGATTATTTTAGAATGAGCAAAGCAATCGTTATACCCTGCACCACGGTGCACATAGCAATGTGCACCACGTACGTAAAACGACGTCGTTTTGGTGTTAGTAGACGCGGACGCGAATGACTCAGGGAATTCATTATCTATAATACACATAATCATTATCTATAATACACAGAACGTTTGCCTAGAATACACAGAATGTTTGCCCAGAATACACAGAATATTGACACAAAATACACAGATGTTAGTGGACGCGAATGACTCCTGGGAATTCATTATCTATAACACACATAATCATTATATAGAATACACAGAACGTTTGCCTAGAATACACAGAATGTTTGCCCATAATACACATAATATTGACGCAAAATACACAGAACCCATCCTCCTAACATTCGAATGCACAAACACATCACAACTTGTGTTAATAACATGAATACACATAATATTTACACAAAATACACAGAACTCATTCTCCTAAACATTCGAATGCACAAACACATCACAACATGTGTTACTAACATGAAATCACAACATGTGTTACTAACATGAATACACATAACGGTTGCCTATAATACACAGAACGGTTGCCTATAATACACAGAGTGATTGCCTGGAATACACAGAATATTAACATAAATACAGAGACCGGCCGAAACGGGAAATGTGATTTCCAAAAAAAACGGACGATTAGTTTACAATGCTCAAAACGACGTCGTTTAGGTACGTGGTGCACATTGCTATGTGCATCGTGGTGCACAGTATAATTTGCCTGAGCAAAGTCATATATTTCAATGAATAATTATTAATGGGTCACACTTGTGTGAGACCGTCTCACGGATCCTTATTCGTGAGACGGGTCGAGTCGGGTCAAAGCACCATGCAAATGTCATACTTATATGTGCAAATCTCACACTTATACGCTCAAATATAACACTAATCAAAAATACAATTTTTGTTACTTATAAGAATTTTTGTTACTTATAAGAGAAAAAAATAACATTTTTCATAATAAGTAATGTTGACAAGTGTCTCTCACTTATAAGGGCAAATATAATACTTTTGAAGAAAAATGTAATACTTTTAAATCGAAATGTAAAAGTATTGTATTTTCCTTTAAAAGTATTACATTTACCTAAATGGCGCTTTTGGCCCCTTAATTGTTTTACTTTTAGAAATTTAGTCCCTCTCAATTGATTTGAACAAATGTAATCCTTTAATTGTTCAAAATATGCCACATTTGGTCCCTCATGTTATATAATTAGAATTGTTTTTTAATAATTTATTTTTATGAGGTTATACTTGTCCAATCTTTTCAACCACTTAACTTTCTTCTCCTTCTTCTTTAATGTACGCCATGAAGGTAACTCACTTCTCAAACAATTCAAATACATATTTAATCACTACAAAAGAAATTGAAGAGGTTGGGTTGAAGCGTATTCTACCTTGCGAATCGTATAGTATGGTGCCCATACAGGCTTTGTAGCTTCAAAGCGATCAAAACAACTCAGATGGGAAAGCAGATAAATATTCTGATCCCATTTTCTCTTGACATGCTGATAATGAAGAAACAACAGTAGACTTTTTCTCTTTGAGAGTGTCATTATGTGTATTTGCCCACATTTGTGCCGAAGCTAGCACTATGCTGGTAATGCCCTTCACAGTATGTAATTAGAAGCAAATATAGCACATGAAAATATTACTCCGCAAAGAAAAAGAGAAGAAAGTTAAGTGGTTGAAAGGATTGGACAATTATAACATCATGAAAAATAAATTATTAAAAACAATTCTAATTATATAACATGAGGGACCAAATGTGGCACATTATGAACAATTAAAGGATTAGATTTGTTCAAATCAAATGATCAGGGGCTAAATTTATAAAAGTAAAACAATTGAGGGGTCAAAAGCGCCATTTTCCCTTTACCTAATAAGTAACAAAAATTTTATTCCTAATTAGTATTACATTTGAGCATATAAGTATGACATTTGTGCATATAAGTGTTACATTTGCATCTTGACCCAACCCGTCTCATGGTGAGACGGTCTCACACAAGTTTTTGCTATTATTAATTTATAATGAGTCATGCATGCCAATACAAAAAAAAAATAAAATAACTGATGTTATTATTTTTTTGATTATTATTGAATGTTCTTTATTATTATTATTTTTTATTTATATGAATGTTTTGTTTGATAACTTACACATCATGATTTTTTTTATAATATTGTAGTTGTTTGAATAATATTATTTTAAAAATATTATGTAATAATAATAATAATAATATCATTATTATTGTTATATATGGGGATTTATGTCTTTTAAACACATGTTTCTTTATAATCCTTAAACCAACCAAACAGTATAATAACATTCTTATACTTTATTCCTTCAATGAACCAAAAAATAGAGTACAGTTCATATTTTATTCCTCGCCTATTCCATTTTTCATTAAATAATACTCTTATTTCTGTAACAGTCAGTTTGTTATTTCTATATGTAGTTCAATCTCCATTCCTTTAACTTCAACCTAAACAAATTAAATGAGTTGCGACAAGTAGATTAACTTTTATCGCAATGAAGAATTATGAGTATTACATAAAGTGTTTAAAAGCATTTGAATTGTGCAAATTTTGGCTATCATTTAATTTCAATAAACAAAATTCTTTGCACCAGGTAATTATTTGTGACTAAGTAACTAGTTACTGCTAAAGGCCTTGTGGTCAAACGGCATAGCTGTGGCTCTCCCAAGTGAGAGGTCAAGTTCACGGATACTACATTGTAACATAGTCAAGTAATAGTAGATTTAGTTGTTTATTTATAATGGATGACAGTCGTCTACATATAACTAGTTTCTATTTCAATTTGCACATTAAAAAAAAAAGTGAGAAAAAAAACCAAGGAAAAAAAAGTGAGAAAAAAAATCCGAAAAATGATTTCCGGAAATCATTTTTCGGGCTTTTGGTGTTTGGCAACATCCGGAAAATGTGGTCAATGGAAAACATTGTCCGTTGACCACGGAAAATGAGCTCATTTTTCTAGAAAAGGACTTCCGGACAAAAAATCCGGAAGTCATTTTCTGGAAACGAAAAATGGCTTCGTGCGAAGTTATTTTGTAAAAAAAAAATTATTTATAATTTCTAATAAATATTATTAGTTTATATATTTTTATATTTTAAATAAAATAATGAAAATATATAATTATACATTTCTACTCATTTTCCGAAAAATGAACCAAACACACACAGACAGTTTTTTCAAAGTACATCCAAACACCGAAAATTATGAGCATAGATATAATATGTGCAGTCCAACTATCAGCTTAGGCTTTTAGTTGAGATGGAGCACATACTTTAATTTGGTATCAGAGCCATGCAAAATGTCGCATGTGAGCATAAATATAAGCTTGTGAGCATAAATATAATATGTACAACTAATTGTGCAGTCCAACTATCAGCTTAGGCTTTTAATTTGGTATCAGAGTCATGCAAAAGGTCATGGGTTCTTGCAGCTAATTGTGCAGTCCAACTATCCGCTTAGGCTTTTAATTTGGTATCAGAGCAATGCAAAAGGTCATGGATTCAAATCTTCGCGCCACCCAAAAAACCGTACACGTTGAGGGAATAATTGTGCAGTCTAACTATCAGCTCAAGCATCATCCCCTCAATGTGTGAAGTATAATTTAGGGTTCTATCATTGATCAAAACAAATATAATGTATAAATAACATATCAAAGCAAAAATAGCTATTAAAAAGTATACTTCAACTTTGCTAATCCGCTTTGGCTGCTTTTTCAGCTTTGCTAATCCGTTTTGGTTTGGCTTCTTGGAATTTTTGACATCGTTGCTGGTGAACTCGAAGGTCGTCAACTGATCCGAACTTCTGATTACAGGTACTGCATTTTGCCACAAAAGGTGTGCTGATACTACGGTTGTTTGCCATTTTTGATCCAAGTAGCTGAAAAATACAAATAAAAAATGAAAAGCCTTAGTGTGTTCTTAGATCAAAGTAAAGGTTCAAACTCTAAGCAATTAAGTGTTGGATATTTCAATTCCAGTCAGGGTAATAACGTTTTCAAGAAGGGAGGTAATGTTGATTTGTATCAAAAAATTAAGGAGTTTCATTCATGGGCAGATGAATACTTGATCAAAGATGTTATGGCTGGGGTGAATTATGACTTTGACCAGGCTATAATGCAATTGGAAGCAATAGTATAGCTGATGATCATAATGTATAAAACTACCTGAAATGAGGGTTCCGCCTGCCTGAGAGAGTGAGCTGTTCCGCATGAGAGAGTCGGTGTCGGTGTCCCAAAATAGACGAAAAAGTGTTTTCAGCATGAATTGAAGGTGTTTGATGGACTTTGTCACTGGAGGGGTTATCAAGCGTGTCTTCACATCTGAAAAGTGATTTGGGCTCCTCGAAGAATGCGCCTGGGCCAGAAGACACGAGAATTGCTTGAGTTTGGGCTTTATTTAAATTTCTCATTTAAATTGCCTTTTGCTTGGGCTTGCTTGTGTTTATGTATTTCTGGGCTTTTATCTTTTTTTTTTTATTATTATTGTATTTGAAGTCTTTGCTTTCGTGTATGTACTCAGGGGTATACCCTGGTGGTGTATATACTAAACTGCTTTTTGATTTAATTTACATTTACATTTATCGAAAAAAAAAAAGAAAAGAAGGTCCATTTAAAGGTTAAGTAGTGAACCAAGGCTAACATACAATGTGGTACTGTTGTACTGTTGTATCGTATAAGATAAGGCTGGTAAATTGTAAAGGTAAAAAAGGCACATTAAGAATTTCAAAGGAAGAATCTTTTAACAAAATACCTATACAGCCATGGATTCTATTTGTTAATATAATGATCCTTATGGGCAGTGTAGCATTACATTGAATAAGCAACACAACACATTGCAAGTGGCTGAAGTGACAACTTATTATAGAACTGTTTTGCTCATTGGAAGAGAAGTTGTCCAAATAGAATGTACACACTACAAGAAATTTCACATTTAGTGACAACAGAAGTTGTCACCAAAACTATCGATTTTGGTCACTATTGAAATTAGTGACCAATTTTTGAAGTCGTCACCTGTCGTCACTATATCCTCCGTCACTATTGTAATAGTGACGACTTTTGAAAAGTTGTCACAATTACTCAAGTCTTTTGTGACAATGTTTACATACACTAAAAGTAGTATTTCAGTGATACCAATAGTGGTCACAATAAATGTACAATTTGTGACCTAATATGTTATTACAAAAAATTAATTTAGTGACAACTAAAATTGTTACAATTAATTATTTTATTGTGACAACACTTTAGTCACAATAATTGTATTTATTTGTGAGAATTGTTTTGACACAAAAATAATTATTAATGACCTAAAAATGTTACAAATAATTATTTTTTTTGTGACAACAAACATAGTAACAAATGTTATAATGGTACTAACCAATTGTATTTTTATTGACAAAATAAGTTGTCACAAATATTATAAACAAGAGTGACCAACAACTATTTGTCACAAAAAGCATTAACATTTGTGTCCACATTATATTTTGTCACAACTACATTTGTTCCCGCCATAATTATAATGCCGCCAAAATGCACATACATTTAGTGACAACAAATAGTGACAACGTATGTTACGACACTATTATTCTAGTAATAGTGACAACTTACTCGTAACAAATACTTACTTGTCACAATTACCATACTATTAGTGACCAAAAAAAATTTATCACAATTATCCCACACAACAGTGTCGAATTATTTTTTTGGTCACGAAAAGTGTATTATTTGTGACTAAATTACAAAGTGTCACAAAAGATTTGTCACTAAATGTCTTCATTCTTGTAGTGACATATCGATGCTCCTTTTCTTCAACTCCAACAAAATTGAGCACATGCTCCTTTTCTCCAAGCATTTCTTCATGGCATCTAAATGTGAAATATGAACACTTCTTTGGATCAATTTTAGCACCTTCTCCACGACATCATTATGTTTCACTGTTGTCCTCAATGCAAGAGCCATTGCTGAATTTTCACCCACAATCCAACTCACCTGCTTTTGAATACTATATTCACACACAAAGCATAAAAAACACTAGCATGTTCAAGAAATACTCTCCTTATTCACATAATTTCCTCTTCCTGTACCACAATATCACTTCCAGAAGTCCCTTCATTCTCCCTGATCTATTTCAATCAAATCCGTTTTTAACCCACGTAAAAAATTCTTTCTAAAACACTCAAACAGTCATCTAGCTCGACACCTATTCCCTTTAAAGCCGGGATTCATTCCATTTCCTCCACTGACCTCTACGTCCATGCCCTTCTTAAGGCTCTCAGAAATCCTAAAAATGAAGTGTATAAATAGGACTCTACAGCTATACGTTTTGCAAAAAATGGGATTCCTACCTTATTTTTTCCATCTTTACGGCGAAATATTCCTTACAAAATCTGAAGGAATAATAGATGAATGGAATTTGCAGGATATAATATTATACGTGAATGAAATAGGTATGTTCTTACCAATTATAATTAACTAGTATTGTACCCGTGCGATGCACGAATTAAATATTAAAAATATTGTTGTTGCGTTATAGTGAGATAAATATTATTATAATTATTTTAGTTCTTTATGATAAACTTAATTTAAATATAATAAATAGATACATGAATTTAAAATTTAAATTAAAAACCAGAAACTTATTATTAATTAATAAAAAGTAAATTGAAAATTATTAAAAACTTCATGGTAAACATCAATATTAACGGTATCCAAAAGGAAGAATGAAAAACTAATAGTTCTAAGAATAAATTGAATGAGATATACATTTCAAATTTAGGTACCATTATTATGAACATGCAACAATGTAGAAAACGAAGGCCTAATAACTCGTAAACATGACTATGTTAACAAATGCAATTCATGCACACTACGGTCTTCATAACAAATATTGGAATGCATTTGATCATCAATGTTGCCTACATATATGAGAAACAAATTAATATTTAAATAGTACAACCAAAATTACAAAAAAAAAAATCTAAATTGTAAAAAAGTTAAATAAAAAAATATAGAATATAATATTGCATAAAAAGTAAAACAGCAAACATTTAAATTGAAATTGAAATAAATAAATAAGCAAGCTATTCATATATGTATGTATGTATTTGTTTATTTCAACATTTTTAATTTGAGTAATTTTATTTCATTAGTGCTTAATTTTATCTAAAAACACTTCATTAAATTTTAAAATTGCAAAATGTAGTTGTACGGATATTAAACAAATTCTAATATATTTTAAATTATTAATTAATTAATAATTAATAGCATAATAAGTTGACATATAAAATCAAATCGTATGCAACAGTCTAAAATGTATCTATTGTTGTAAGGCAGTTTGCCCGTTGGCCATTAGCTCCTAACTCGTGAACATTGCAGGTTGCAGGAAAGAGTAAAGGGATAGAGAGAGCAAAGAATAAGGAGAAAGTGGTTTCATTACATCATACATGTACAAGTTACAAAGGACATATATATATGACAGTAGTAATAATAATAATCATAATGGTGACCGTTACAACAATTACAAAATAATGGCCACTAAATACATTTCTTTATAACACTTCCTCTTGGACATTATTTGTCCACGATCTTACTTCGTTAAAAACTTGCTAGGAAAACCCTGTGGGAAAAAACCTAGACAAGAAAAGAGTATACGGTATATGAATGGTATATTCAAATACTTTGATGCCTCATTAAAAACTTCACTAGGAAAACCACGTAGGAAAAACCTAGTTGAAGAAAAGAGTACGTGATATTTATAAACTCATGTATAGTCCTGGTTGCCTCATTAAAACCTTACACTAAGAAAACCGAGTGGGAAAAAATCTTAGTTAAGGGAAAAGAGTACAACCATAACTTGTTGCGTTTAATCTTCAAGATTTGCAAGAGTTGGTGGTCTTCTAGACCAATAATCTCTATGCATGTTGTTGCTCCCCCTGAACACAACAACCTTCCTGATTGTCTCGTTAAAAACCTTAACTTAAGAAAACCTGGTGAGAAAAACTTAATTAAGGGAAAAAGAGTACAATCATAAGCCTTCAGGGCATAATCTTCAGGATTTTGGGGTTCGTCTACTTAAGTACTTATTTGCAACTTTCTTCCCGTTTATTAGAGCAAATTGTCATTTTGGTCCACTGACTATAAGGGTCTTGTTAATTGCAGTCCATGACTTTCAAAACTGTTAATTTCGTACCTTAACTATTCAATTTTTGTCAATTTCGATCACTCCGGCCAAATTACCGGCCAAATGTCGCCGGAAAGTCCTACAGCCTAAAATAACAAGGGTATTTTGGTCATTTCACATCTCTTGTCTTCTTCTCCGGCGAGCTCTCACTTTTTCTTGCATTTTTTCGGTGACCTTCGCGATGAACAGAGCAGCAGATGACAGTGGTTCCCCTAGCGTAGCGTCAGCATCCATGGTGGAAGATAGCAAGCAGCGGTTTCCGGCCTTTGCTTTCCTCCTCAATACAAGACCTGTTTCTGGTCAAACACTCCATCCATCAATTTTCGTAGAAAACGACACCCACATAATTTAAGATTATCCATTCCATTTCATGATAAGTTGCCATCCCAATAATTTAAGATTATCCATTCCATTTGCAGAGCCAGGTGCAATGGGCTTAAGCCCTCACAATTCAGTTTCCTAGAAAAAGATGGCATTAAGCTCATCATTTCCACCACGAAAATGGTGTTGCCATGTGACACGGCGATGTGCAACGGCGTGTCTACAGATGGAGTGTCCTCAATTTCTTTGAGGATGTTTGGATTTTGTCCAATTATTGTTTCGTACAGAATATCTACGTTGTTTTCTTTGGTTGCAATTTCAAAACGGACAACATTTTCTTTTTGTTTTGTGACTCCGACGTCTGCTGCTATGTTCATCGTGAAGGTGTCGCCGGAAAAATGTAAGAAAAAGTGGGAGGTCGCTGGAGAAGAAGACAAGAATGTGAAATAACCAAAATACCCTTATTATTTTAGGGTTTAGGACTTTCCGGCGACATTTGCCTGGTAATTTGGTCGGAGTGACCGAAATTGATAAAAATTAAATAGTTATGGTACGAAATTAACAGTTTTGAAAGTCGTGGACTACAATTAATAGGACCCCTATAGTCAGTGGACCAAAATGGCAATTTTCTCCGTTTATTATATTATACTTATGCCTCGTTAAAAACCACACTAGAAAAACCCAATGTGAAAAATCTAGTGAGGAAAATAGTACATGGTATATAGGTTGCAAAAGAGTACAATTGTTGGTCCTTTTAGGACCCACCCAATCTTCAATGCTACCGAAAGAGTTCTCCAAACAAATGTCTTTCCAGTTCCTCCATAATCGTAGACAAAAAAAAAAAAAAACTCCCATTTGATTTGAATTTACAGCATTCATTATTGTGTTGTAGATATCATGTTGGTTGTTCAGGTGTTAGATTTGATTTGAATTTACATCATTCATTACCACCGAAAATGAGCATATTTTCTGAAAGAGTTAATTCCAGCAATGGTCCTCCTGCTTACTAGTAGAATTCTTGGCATTGAGTCCTACGGCAAGCTATATGACAGGACAAGTTCTGTAACATTCTTCCTTTTTTAAGTTTGCTATTATGAGAATGAGTTTTTTTTTTTTTTTTTTTTTTTTGGGTGATGAGGGAAACCCAAATTGGGTAAACCCCACACAAAAGACCACAATGAGGTAAATCAGCCTAGTTGTCTATAGTTGACCGACTCAAATTACGAAGCCCAATAGGCCGCTCCTCCTGTTGGGAGTCGAACTTTGAACATTGTAGTTACTAAGTCAACAATCTGACTAACTTGGCTGGGTTGACTACAGAAATGTTTCTGGTGACAAAATGCACTCAACCCTTCAGACTGTTCTTTAGTCCTTGTGACACTGGAAAATTTCCTCCTTTATAATTATTTGTCATCATCGTACAGGTTTTGACTATTGATGGAGGTATGGTAATGTAAGAGGGGTTGCAAGAATTCCATACTTGGGGCGCTTTCTTGGACTTGTCAAGCCTAGTTCTAGCTCAATTTCATTACCAAGAACTTCTTGTTGCTTTTGTAATGAGTTCATACTTGAGATTATGGTGGAATAATCGTCGCGTTATAGATGTAATCTTAATCAACATACACTTCATAAAAGCTGGTAACAAGAAAAATTTTAGAAGAATGTTCAATGTTTTTGTCACTGTAATTGTGGTTGGAATTTCAACATTTATAAGTTTGATGTAAACTAATGGATCTATTATATGTACTATGCTCCTTTTGTGTGGTTTTGTACTAGTACGGTAAGAATTAAAATGATTAGTAGCTTGAATGGAAGATTAATCCATTACGTTTCTAGTTTATACTATTCTATGAATTGACATTATTTGCTGGAGTTAATTCCAGCAATGGTCCTCTGACTATGTTGATTCTTCAAAATTAGTCTCCAATTTTTAATTTGGACAATTTAGGTCACTTGACTTTCAAATTCTTTCCAATGTTGGTCCTTTCGTCAAATTTTGGTTAAGTTGAGGTCAAATGAAGGGGTAAATTGTCTGTTCACCTGTATAGTGTATTATTACTCGTATTTCTCATGTCCTATACGCTATATATATGAATATAATCTCAGTCAAACAGATTTCGACTAAGATTATATGGCTTCAATTGAGACTTCGATTGAGATTATATTCATATATACAGCGTATAGGACAGGAGAAATACGATTAATAATACACTAAACAGGTGAACAGACAATTTTACCCCTTCATTTGACCACAACTTAACCAAAATTTGACGAAAGGACCAACATTGGAAAGAATTTGAAAGTCAGGGACCTAAATTGTCCAAATTAAAAGTCGGGGACTAATTTTGGAAAATCAACATAGTCGTAGGACCATTGCTGGAATTAACTCTTATTTGTTGTATTCATTTAGGGAAAATTTTTAACTAGTATATCTTGATGAAAGTTTTGCTTATGCTAAATTAAGATCATTATATTTTAACTAGTATATTTGGTTGAAATTGTTGCTTATGCTAAGTTAATAGTATATGTGGTGCTAACCTCTCTGGCACATCATGATATTTACATCATTACATGTCATTAATATGTCAAAAATAAGTAGTTGCATATATGCTCACATTCAGATATAAACACTCAATCTTTTGCATAACAAAAGTTATTCGCCACAACTTTATTAAATACTCATCTTGTCATTTTATTGCAAAGTGTAAATAAATAGCATTATAAAATAAGATCTATTATTTATATTAAGAAGTTTCATTAGGAAAAAATATATTAATATAAATTTTTTTAATTTATATTGATAAAAATTAATAATAACAATTATATTTTAATAATATTTCAATTTATTCAGATTTTTAAATTTTTAAAACAATTACTCGTAACATTTTTGGTTACTTGAAAGATACTCTTGGTCATGAAATTGTATATGAGAGTCATGGATATACTAGGATTGAGTGTTTTATAGATCTTGTTTGGGTAGGATTCAAAGAAGACGACCTAGGATCTGTGACTAGATATTGTGTTTTCTTTAGAGGCAATTTAGTTTCATGAAAGAGCAAGAAGCAAAATATTGTTTCTTATTCTAGTGTAGAGTCAAAATATAGAGCTATGACATAGTCTATATGTGAAGTGATATGAATATACAATTTTTTAAACAAAATAGGCTTTAAAAACTCCTATTCTAGCAAAACTATAGTGTCACAATCAAGTCGTTCTTCATATCGCATCAAATACGGTATTTCATGAATGCATCATATATTTTGACATTGAATGCTATTTGGTTTGTGAATAAAATACAAAAGACTTATAGGGTATGTGAATACATGAGAACAATTAAAAATTAAAACCTATTCACAAACGTATGAAGTGGAGTTCAAATTAATTAATTATGTAAAAATTAACATTATATTATTAGTTGAAGTTGAGATTTATCCACTTCTGCCTAAAATTTTAATATTAGGGTTCATTTGAAGAGGTAAATACAAAGTTTCAAGAAAGAAAGAAATACACATGAATTGAGATAAAAGGAATTTCATAACTTTTATTAGTAACTAGTAAGAAAGAAAAATTAATTTCATATAAGATGCTAACTTAATCCTTACAAATTAACCGGCTAGTTAGTCACCAATTTAAAGTAGTGGTTATTGTTCCGTGAGATCGTGAGAGTAGCTCAAATGATAGATCACATATCTTAAAGTCACAGCTCCAGCAACAATATACAATTCGACAATAAGATATCAAAGTGAGAATATATCATGACATCCCGCAATTCTCTAACCCGATTTCGATCCCCGTAACTCCCAATGCTCTCTCTTCTCTTTTCTATCTCCTCATGCTCTTCTTATCTAGAATATCACACACACAAAATATTACATTCTCAAAATAAATTTATGAATTTTCATAAATTGTATAACTAGTTAGCTTCTAATACTTTCTATTTTAAAAATAAAACATGTTTACACACACACATATTTTTTCTATAAATAAAAAACCAAAATTTCATAACACCGACCACGTTCTTCCCATTTCTCCGAAGGAATCTCTTACCTTGTTGGTTAACTTACCCCACTACTGCTCTACTCTTTCAATTCATCGGAGTGCACTCTCTGCATTTCCATCTAAACCGCAGCATTCCCATTCCCACCATTTTCTATCTACAAAAGCAGTGCTCTTCAGCTCCAATTCAAGCCAAGGCGGATATTTATGGTTTTGTGGGCTTGTAGGACTTGTAGCTAGCTAGCTTGTCGACAAGGCAATGGGGGTTCCCAGTAGAGTGTTGTGGTTGTGGTGGGCGGGACTGTTGGTCTTATGGTGGAGCGGCAGGGCTGCAATGGCTCAAGAGAAGTACAAGGACCCGAAGCAGCCGGTCGGGGCCCGAGTGAAGGATCTGCTGGCGCGGATGACTCTGGCGGAGAAGATTGGGCAGATGGTTCAGATTGATCGGAGTGTCGCCTCTGCTCAAGTCATGCGGGACTACTTCATTGGTGATGTTACTGTTCCTATACTTTCCCCATTCTTAATTTTAGTGTCTATTTAGTGGGCCGTTCTTGATTAGTAAGAATAAGCTGGCTTTTCTGATTATTGCCTTTGTGATATTCCCTTTAGGAGTGTGGAGTTTAAAGACTGAAGGAAATTGTTGATTGTTTAATGTAGGGAGCGTGTTGAGTGGGGGAGGGAGTATACCGCTTCCTCAAGCTACTCCTTCAGATTGGGTTGCAATGGTTAATGAATTCCAGAATGGATCATTATCTTCGCGTCTTGGGATCCCAATGATATATGGGATTGATGCTGTTCATGGACACAACAATGTCTATAATGCTACCATTTTCCCACATAATATTGGCCTTGGAGCTACTAGGCAAGTAATTAGTGTTTTGGATTCAAGTTCCCTAAGGAATCAAATCTGGCATTCTTGATTCAAGGCTGAATTCCTAGTTATTCAGTGTTATATTTAACTTTTTTTGTTTTTATTTTCTTCAATTCTTCCATCATTCTATATTTCTCTTTCAAGATTGTTGAAGAAAGTTGTTTTATTGTTTCTTGGAGAAAGACAAAACTTTTCATGTTAAAATCACTTGGGTATTTTCCTATGTAAGTTCATACACCTTACTGTTTCTGAACAAAATCATTGGACTTGTTACTATTGAGTTAATGTAGTCTAGGTAATTGTTTTTCTATGAAGTTTATCCTTTAATATCTGAGTTGCATGAACCATTTTGCTTGGTAAGATGCTTTACTTTGCACGTGGCTTTCTGGTGTGTGATATTTGCTTAGTTTTCCATTATATACGGAAGTTTGAAGTTTACTAAATGTGTTAATTTAAATAATGTATCAGGGATCCTGAACTTTTGCGAAGGATTGGGGATGCTACAGCCATTGAAGCTAGAGCCACAGGGATTCCTTATGTCTTTGCTCCTTGCATTGCAGTAAGTTGAGCAAACAAATCATTCAACTTTAGAAACATAATTATGCTTAAAAGTTAAAACTATAGACTTCAATTACTTGTTACTTACGGACTTGGCGTGGCTTGTTGTGCATAGGTTTGCAGAGATCCTAGATGGGGTCGGTGTTACGAAAGCTATAGTGAAGATCAGAAGGTTGTTCAAGAGATGACAGACATTATACTCGGGTTGCAAGGAGAAATCCCCAATGGTTCAAGGAAGGGCGTTCCTTTTGTTGATGGAAAGTATGAAACCTGCTAAATAAATACATACATATTTCATGACAGCAAAATGTTTGTGTACGGACTTGGTTTTCTCAAACAATATCTTCATCCTTCCTCTGATTTCAGAAAGAAGGTTGCTGCTTGTGCAAAGCACTTTGTTGGTGATGGGGGCACGACAAAGGGTATTGATGAGAATAACACCGTAACTGACATGCACACCTTACTGAGCATCCACATGCCTGCCTATTCCGATTCAATTATTAAAGGTGTCTCAACTATCATGGTTTCGTACTCTAGCTGGAATGGAAAGAAAATGCATGCAAACCGTGATCTAATTACTGGGTTCCTAAAGGGTACACTTAAGTTCAAGGTAGTGAAAGACCTAGACCCTCTTACAATTATGATACACTTAACACTTGAATTTACATTCTGTTATAATCATATTTCCTTGTTTCTGTTAAATCGAAGTATGCTTTTACTGTTCTAATCATCAGATCCAAAGGTTTTTCTAATGGATTATAATGAACCACCAGGGATTTGTTATATCAGACTGGCAGGGTATTGACAGGATTACTTCTCCTGCTCATTCAAACTACACATATTCTGTTGAGGCTGGCATTTTAGCTGGCATAGACATGGTAGGTGGCTTTTCTCTAACATTGCAACAATATCCTTGTACATAACTACATATTAAGTAAAAAAAACAGTTTCTAGTCACTTCTGCTCATTAGATTTGCCATGCTTGACAACTTAGGAAGCCTAACTTGGAGGCGTCAAATTGATCCTATGCAGGTTATGGTGCCTTACAAGTATACAGAGTTCATTGATGATCTTACTTCCCTCGTAAAGAGCAACGTTGTTCCAATGGATCGTATTAATGATGCAGTAGAGAGGATTTTATTAGTTAAGTTCACCATGGGACTCTTTGAGGACCCATACACTGATCTAAGCCTGGTACACGAGGTTGGAAGCCAGGTAGGTTACTAGTAATCAAATCTTTTCTTCAGACCTTGTATAAATTTATGAACCAGATAGGCGAACTCTTAGGCTTGATATTTGGATTTTAGGCTTCTAGACATGTGTGTAAATTTATTTTGTGTCCCATTATCCATTGCTGTAAATGAATGTTATCCTGATATCTAAACAGGCACACAGGAATTTAGCAAGAGAAGCCGTTAGGAAATCTCTTGTACTACTGAAAAATGGGAAAACTGCTGATGACAGATTATTACCTCTTCCCAAGAAGGTGCCCAAAATTTTGGTTGCTGGTAGCCATGCTGATAACTTGGGTTTCCAATGTGGTGGATGGACAATCAATTGGCAGGGTTTTAGTGGAAACAATGCTACAAGTGGTAGGCGTCATTGAACTGCAAAATTAAGATGATTGCAAAACAAAACAAATGAGTTTGGAATAGATTAACTATTACTCTGAGACTTCGAAAATGTATATGATTAGTAACCAAATTGGGTTTGAAAGTGAACTTGCTAACATGAACTTCTTTTACAGGAACGACCATCCTTGGTGCCATATACTCTACAGTAGACAAGGACACCGAAGTTGTTTACAGGGAGACCCCTGATGCTGATTTCATTAAATCAAACGATTTCAACTATGCTATCGTTGTTGTTGGTGAGCCCCCGTATGCTGAGATGGCAGGGGACAGTCCAACACTTGAAATATCAGATCCCGGGCCTGATGTCATTAAAAGTGTCTGTGGATCAGTGAAGTGCGTTGTGGTCATCATATCTGGTCGCCCACTCGTGGTAGAACCGTACGTTTCATCAATCGACGCACTTGTAGCAGCCTGGTTACCTGGCACAGAAGGTCAAGGTGTGACGGATGTCCTCTTTGGGGACTATGGTTTTACTGGAAAACTTTCGAAAACATGGTTTAGAACTGTAGATCAACTCCCAATGAATGTTGGTGACTTGCATTACGACCCGCTGTATCCATTTGGATTCGGGCTAACAACAAATGCCTCAGCTGCCAGGTAAATACCCGTCACTTTTAGGTAACTGGATATACATATCGAATCTCCATTTTGTTGGGACTGCGGCCTGGAGGGCCGAGTTCAACATCCTGCCATCGAACCGTGGCACTGTGGTCTACCATGAAGGGATGTGGTTAAATGATTCTTCGTTTTAGGCTGTGCAAATGCTAATTTGCTTCAATGTAATTTTTTTTTTTTTTTGCAGAGTAGCATCAGCTGGTGTTGATAAGCGGCCATACTTCTTCGCCATTGCGCTCTCTGTATTTATTGGACTGTATTTCCAAGGTATTTCTGTTGCTTGAAACATGAAAGCATCATTAGAAATTGAAGTAGGGAGAACATGAACATCTCATTTGAACTTTCATTGTAATCTGTTTTCTTCATAAAAAGAAAATGAAAATGAAGTGGAAATTTTGGCAATAGTTTCCTTCACTTGGTTTTTGGGTTAATGGCATTTTTAGTTCCTAAAGTAAACATAAATTGTCAAATTAATCCCATCAATTATCAAGATGAGCAAAAATCACCCATAATTATGTACTAAGGTGACTGTTTTGGTCCACAGTTGTTAATTTCGTTGTAACTTAGAACTTATAAGATGCCAAACATGTGTAATCCTTGTATATGAAAGATTAAAAGTGTAATTTAACTTTTTTTTAATTAATTAATTTATTTATATTTTACCATTTAATTTCTTCTTCTTCTTTCTTCTTTCTTCTCTCCTTTTTTTTTTTTTTTTTTTTTTTTTTGGTGAATATATATAGTAATTAAGAGGGGGGAGTTGAGAAGTTGGGAAAGAATCATAAATCCACACACTGTTGCAAGCAGATACATGTCATCACATTTATTCAATAATTTTGGAAGGAACGGTGGGCCCTCAATCCAGCTGAGCCATGCACAGTCTTCTTCAGAATCATCACAATTATTATAACTATTCAAATCAACTGCATTGAATTTGTAATTTTGTGGTTACGAAGTAAAGATCAACTTAGCTGGAGTTCTTCCCACCCACAAAAGAAAAAATAAAATAATAAAGAAAAGTGATCCCGAGTACTATGTTTAATTATTATTAATTAGGATTCACCTTGTAAGATGGTATGAGTAAGGTGGATAAATTGAATTGTATTTTTATTTATTTTGGTTGGTTACAAATGTACAATTATCAATTATGGTACCCAATTGAATTTCAATTTCATTCATATTACATTGGATTTTATATTTAACATTATTTGTTATTTTAATTCATTCATTTAAGATAACTTATATATATTCCAATACATATGTTTCGCATGAGATATTTCTTACACTAATTTAATCAAATTTATGTTTTAAGCATTCCAACAATTTTGTGTGTACGAATTGAATGTTGTGCATATATAAACCAAAAAAAAAAGTAATTCATGAATTGGCATATCAAAATTAAATTAGTTGTGTATGGCCCATGAACAAAAATAAAGGATGAATCAACAAATGGTATCTGAGGTCAAGAGAGCATCATTAGTTCTCATGGTGGTCCATAAAGAACATCAACAAAATTTAAGGTTATTAACTTGTTGTATAGATTTTTTTGGTCATAATTAAAAATGTATAGTGAATTGAATGTCTTTCTCTTGTCACGTTGGAACAGGTTAGCCAAGAATGTTGTGATGATTTAGTTTCTGTTAATTTTATTTTTCATTCTATCAAAAAAAAGGTTTGGTCTCATTATAATCGGTCTTTACAAACCTGATTATAGTATGAAGAATTGAAGGGTTTGCCTTGTGCAGCATTATATAGATATTTAACTGGAGGTGAATGACCAAATTTGAAACAAAATCAATAGTCAAGAATCATTTATGGTCAAATTGAAAGGCATAGATGAAAATTGATAAAAGTCAATAGTCAAGGGACCATTTAAGGTCCAATTGAAAGTCGAAAATAAAAATTGATATATTTCAGTAGTTAAGTGACCATTCTTTAAATTAACTCTATTATTTTTTTTATTTATTTATTATTTCATTGACCCTTAAATAGTAAATAAAATATAATCATGGTTACTGATTGCAGGGTGTTTTTTTTTTTTTTTTTTTTTTTTTTTTTTTTTTTTTTTTTTTTTTTTTTCTATAGCTTGATATTTTTGTAAGAAATGGTGGTGATACAAAGTTTGGGTTTAAAGTGGAGGGATATTTTTGGGAATGGAATTAAAATTTTTGTCTACCAATAATCAGCCTGTAAATGTGGAATATGTGTAATAGTTTGGGGACACTAAAAGTGAGATCTTTTAAATATATTTCTACTTTTTTACACTATTTTTTATTATCCACTCACTGATGTGGTATGTTTGAATTGATTTAAAAGAAGAAGAAATGAACTTGTTTTTTATTACTTTCCTTTTCCTCTTCTAGTAAAATATAGTCATGCATGTATGAGAGTTTATCTTGAAAAAATAGCATAAAATAATATATGTATGAAAGTTTATCTTGAAAAAATAGATAAAATAATATATATAGAAATGGATTTCTGTGTGTTTGGCCTTTTCCGCTGCGGTTGCTTAGGTGCGTGATTTTTCTTCTTAAGATGCATGGTTTGTGTGCTTAAGGTGCTTCAATATTGAAATTTAAGGTGCTTCAACCTAAAGCTTTAGGTGCGTAGTTTTCCATCTTAAGGTGCGTTGTTTTCCTTCTTAAAGTGCGTGATTTGTATGTTTAAGGTGCGTCAGTGTTGAAACTAAGATGCGTCATTTTAAAATTTTAGTTGCGTGATTTGTGTACTAAATGTGCTCCATTTAAAAATTTTAGGTGTGTGGTTTGTGTTCTTAGCTTAAGGTGCGTAGTCTGTATACTCAAGATGCTTTGTTTGTGTGTTTAAGGTGCGTAATTTGTGTACTGAAAGTGCATCATTTAAAAACTTTTGGTGTGTGATTTGTGTTCTTAGCTTAAGGTACACAGTTTGTGTACTTAAGTGCGTAACTGCACGAAACTATACCCGCACCTGAACCCTTATATATATATATATATATATATATATATATATATATATATATATATATATATATATATATATATATATATATATATATGAGATGCTTTTTTCTTCCACATCGTTTAGGAACACACCACGTTATGTAGGACCACATTGATGTACGGCGACCTTGCATGAAAAATATGCTTCTTTTAATTTAGATCGACTAACACCACAGTGATGTAGGACCATATTGCATGAAAAATATGTTTTTTTAGACTCAAGAGTCAAGACTACGACGATTACAAGCATCAATATTCTAATAAACAATTCGAGTAAGTTAAGAAATTAACAAAATATAATAGATAAGTTAAAAGGATTGTTTATCATTCTTTGATATTAATTATTTTTTGGGTTTTAGGAGACTGGCCAAATGATTTGCTCCATTCAAATGAGTGAGGATCGAACTCCAACTTCATACTTAAGAAATGAGGTGCTGAACCATCATGCCAATCATGTTGATTTCACTGACTAATTATTAATAATATCTCTCTTTGTTTAAAAAAGAGTCCACATAATATATTTTTCTTTTTTAAAGTTGATTGGGACAAATGGATGAAGACATTTGAGGTGGCAAAAGCTAGTGCTTTTGAAAGTTGATTGGGTATTTAGGACAGATGGATTGATGAAAATTAGAAATATATGTCTGTCCTGGAGTCGTGTACGTGTGGTAATGCGAAATTGCGTATTGAGTGGTGTTAAGTTCAACATGTGGCAATGTGACGATAATAGTTGAGACTTTTCTTTTTCAACTACAAACAAATTCACAATCACTATTTAAGAATATGTACAGAGACTAAAATATTAATTGATCTTTCTCACTAAAAATTAAATTTGTAATTTTATGATTATTAAGTCAATAATTTGTTAGCTGAGATTGCCTCCAATGTGTGATTAATTATTAATCATTGCTCATGTTGTGTCTATTTTATATTTTTATGTTTGTCCTGTTTGTGTGATATATCACATCTGCGACATTACCATTTGATAATTTGCGTGACCTCTTGATGACTATATATAACTATTTCTTTCTTAAAGTGCGTGATTTCTATACTTAAGGTACGTCAATTATAATGTATATGTGCGTCAGTTTAAAATTTTAGATGCGTGTTTTGTGTTCTTAAGATGCTTTGTTTGAGTGCTTAAGGTGCATGGTTTGTGTACTTAAGGTGCGTCATTTTCACGCTTAAGGATAAATTGCTTGGTTCCTTCCAAACACACGTTATTTATTTATTTTTTTTTTAATTTTCATTGATTTAAACTATTGATCTAAATTTCATTAACGACTCAGATCTAACCTCATTTTTCACCTGAGAGCATCTCTGCACCAGAACTCATCCATATATATATATATATATATATATATATATATATATATATATATATATTAATATATATATATATATATATATATATATATATGGTTGCAGTAAGCAATAGGCGCTAGTCAGACGGTAGACTAGCACCTAGCGCCTAAGCGGTCTAAGCGACGACCTATAAAAACAAAAAAATAATGCATGTATGTGGGCGTATGTCATATATTATATTCTATATATATTATATATGTATATCTCTTACTTATATAAATAAATAAATTTAAATATATATAAATATAATAAAAAAAATTAACAAGGCCTACTCGCTCGAGTTAACTTGGCTAACTCTGTTGAGTTGGGCGAGTTAACTCGGCCAAATTCGGCCCTAGTTTGCCGTAGACAAAGAATCAATCTTCGTCTCCGGTAGCCTTGAAACGAAGGTCATTTTCTTTGTCTCAAGCTAGAGATGAAGAACCTAGAGACCTTTGTCTCCCAGGTCTTCGACAACCTGGAGATGAAGGCTGGGATGAGTGAGGGTGAGGGGGTTTAATTTTTTATTTAAAATTATTAAAATGAAATTTAAAAAATTATTATTTTTCTCTTGTAACCGCCATGTTAGCAATTAATGAGTAAACATGTCATTTTTTGTTTAGTTGATGATTTTACGTTTTTAATGGTCCAATTGCAATATTTTTTCATTCAATGACCCAATTGTAGTTCCTTGTGTAGTTAGATGACTTATTTTACTCTTATTCCAACAAAAAAAAAGTACTCAATATATATTAAGAAAGAAAGTTAAGTGAAATTACATTATCACGCCCTTCTTCTCTACATGTCTCCACCACTATTTTTCCATGCCTATCGTTCCGTCCCTTCTTAATTTCATATATCTATAGATTAAATGCAATTCGTCTTACCTCAAGATCATATCATGCTAGCTACTTGCACACCTTAGCCTAGAATGACACATCAACTAGTGTCTGATTTCTACTTATTGCCTAGAATGATATTTGTTCTATGTTCCGTGTTCCATATTTCCTCCCACATTAAGAAGAGCCAAAATGAACCTTATTTTTGTCTAATCATAAGACTTTCTAGACCAACTAAAAGTATATGCTATGATCCAACAAATAAAATAAAATAAAATAAAAATCAAACTTTATGATATAGTGGCATTAGCTTATGATTTTTTCTTTAAAAAAAGAAGCTTATGATAAGATTGATATGAAAATGTAAGTAATGTAAGGTAAAGGATAAGATTAATTTTGGTGAAAATTAATATGAAAATATAAGGTAAAGGATAAGATTGATTTTGATACAACGATCTGCGCAGAGCAATATTTCCCTTTCAATTGCCCATATATGTACACTACTTGTCGTGAGGTACTGGACAACTTTCAAATGACATCTGTAAGTTGCATCATTTCAGCCTGTTTATTGAACAGTTACTTATTTGCGCATTATCATATGCGGACAAACAAAAACTCTGTAGTAGCAAAACTAAAGCTATAAACTATGCTTATATATAAACAGCTCATACGAGTGAGAAAAGTGTGATCACTGTCATGGATGCGGTTTCGTGTTTATCATACATTATTCTTGGCGTTGCAACTTTGGTGGTGGTTTGGTTTTCATGGCGAAAACAGAGCAAGAGATTGGCACCGGAGGCGGGTGGCGCGTGGCCTATCATTGGCCACCTCCACCACTTCCGAACCTCGGTTCCGTTGGTTAAGACTTTGAGCGAGTGGGCGGATAAATATGGTCCGGTGTTCACCATCCGCCTCGGCATATCCCGGATCCTGGTGGTTAGTAGCTGGGAAGCCGTCAGGGATTGTTTCACTACCAACGACAAGTTCTTGGCTGCACGCCCAACTACATGTGCAGGTACATTAAAATAATGCTAGCTTAGGTAGTATAGTATGTTACGTACAACGTTAAATGTTTTAGGCCGGTTCAGTTCATTTATTTGTTGGGTGACAATATAAATCTGGTCTATTCTTGCGACTTTAGTCAGACCACAATGAGGTACTTCATAACAATCTCAAATCAAGAAAGTTAGAATTCAAATTTTAATATTTATTTATGATTTCTTTGGCTCTTTATTTTCTACCATTTTCTAACTTTTCAATTTTTTTCCCAAAGTCATTTCCAGAACTATCTATTTTCAACAAAATAATGTTTAATTACTTAAAAATAAGGTTGTTTAATTACTTAAAAATAGGGTTGTAAAAATCATAATAGGCGACCACTTAGGAGCCAATCAACTAGGCGCTAGGCGTGCCTAGGGCACTCGACACTTAGCTGAGTTGAGCGCCTAATTTGGTTGAGTTGGTGCCCAACTCGGCAGAGTTGACACTCAACTCAGGATAGGGCTAGTGGTTTTTTCGAGCTTGGTTACTTATCTTCTATATTCTTCCCGTCATGTGCTCAACTAACCATCTAACATATGCAATTGACTAGTTGGAGGAATATAACAGTCTAACAACTTCCAACCTAAGTGAGAAAAGTAGAGATAATATACTCGGATGTCTAAGAGGCGCCTAGACGCCCGACTAGCTCATAGCACCTTGTGCAACATTGTTTAAAAATAACTAACATTAATAAAAAGAATTGGAGAGATGAGAGAGGTAGTGACACCTGAGAGCTTATCTTTGCAATAGTAGTGGTATCTATTAAATATTGGATATCTGGTTTACCTGAAACATTTTCAATAATTTGAACTGAGATTCACTCATTTAAACGGCAGGTAAATACCTTGGTTACGATTATGCGGTGTTTACATTCTCAACAAATAATTCATATTGGCAAAGAGTACGGAAATTGGTGGTGATGGAGTTACTATCCAGCGGAAGAATGGAGAAATTGAAACATGTTTGGGTGTCTGAGCTGCAAACCAACATCAAAGAACTCTACACTTCTATTTCCATGGATGATAACAACAACAACAACAATCCCTCTGCTCCGAAAGTGAACATGAGCCGATGGTTCGGACATTTAACCTTGAATTTGATAATGCAGATAGTGGCCGGCAGAAGGTATGAGTACCGGAGTGACGGGGTGATCAACGAGGAGGCACAGTGTCTGAAGAAGGTGTTCAGTCAAGTTATGTATCTGTGGGGTGAGTTTGTCTCCGGGGATGCCATATTTCCACTCTGGTTTTTCAGGTGGTTGGACTATGAAGGCCATCTCAAGGCCATGAAAAGAGCTGCAAAGGATGTGGATGCCATCTTGCAAGATTGGGTGGATGTTAGGAGTAAGGAGATGAGAAGTAACGAAGATCAGAAGTTTATTGATGTGATGCTTTCGATGGTTGATGATCAAATTACAAAAGGTTACAATTACTCCCGCGACACAGTAATTAAAGCAATTGTATTGGTATGTTCTTGACTTTTAAAAAATATATATTTTTGGAGTTGGGGGTGTTGGATTTACAAGACTTTGTTCTATCTTAATTTTTCTTTGTTATTATTGTCTTATCTTGCAGAGTATGTTACAAGATGCTAGTGAAACGTTTGCAAGTCACTTGACATGGATATTGGCTGTATTGCTAAAACATCCACAGTCATTGAAGCGCGTTCTAGAGGAGATAGACACCAACATTGGCAAAGAAAGGTGGGCAGAAGATTCTGATATTAAGAATTTACCATATCTTCAAGCTGTAGTCAAAGAAACACTGCGAATATAC
This sequence comes from Ipomoea triloba, assembly GCF_003576645.1. Lineage (NCBI taxonomy): Eukaryota > Viridiplantae > Streptophyta > Magnoliopsida > Solanales > Convolvulaceae > Ipomoea > Ipomoea triloba. The sequence continues at coordinate 6,749,703 of NC_044930.1, forward strand.
CCTCCAGGACCATACCTAGTTCCCCACGAAGCGGTGAAAGATTGTATAGTAGATGGCTATCACATCCCAAAGGGCACACAACTATATGTCAATGTGTGGAGATTGCATCGCGATCCTAAAATCTGGTATGACCCAGAAAAGTTTTTACCAGAAAGGTTTATGACAAATTTAGAAGGGGAAGCTGCCCAAAACAGACAATATCAGTTTGTCCCATTTGGTCTTGGACGACGATCATGTCCTGGAATGTTATATGCAACACAAATTACACATGTTGCAGTTGCTCGACTATTTCAAGGCTTTAATTTCAGTACAGTTCCAAATGAGCCATTGGACATGACTGAAGGCGGAGGCATTACCTTGCCTAAATTAACTCCCTTGGAAGTACTCGTTACACCGCGTTTATCCCCTGCTCTATTTGGATTATAAGCATATATATGCTTAATTGGTAGTTATGTTTTTTAATTTTCTATGTTGTCAAATAAAAGTCTTTAATGTATGCATGGTGTATACATGCATATAGAATAAATGAATGGAATTTGGATTCCCATATGCTCTATATTATTTTTTGAAAGTACACATAACTTTTTCTTAAATGTATTATCTATTAAAATTTCGATTTTAAAGGATGTTTGCCAATTACATATTATTTGTCTTCTTTCTTTATTATTATGGAAACAAATGTGGTTAATTTCACTTTGTCAACGGAATGAAATAAATATCGTCTATTCATACAATCATAATCATTCCACAAATCTTATCCAACTTGTTTTCACTGACCTCTAATGAGTTGTGCTAAGCTCTTTATTGTCTTTGTAGTTAGCAAACTCACTAGATATACGATATACTCGTGACTTTGGACTGCACTACACATGATATCTTGCTATAAGGGTATATTAATGCTAACTGGATATCAATTATTAAGCACTCTATGCCCACAAGTGACTATGTGTTCACGTTAATTGGTGCAATCATTTATCGAAAATCCTCAAAACAAACCATGATAGCTAGATCAAACAATACATGAAATTACAACTAGGCCGCCATTGAACTCAAAACAAAAAAATGCAATTGGGTCCTTAAAAACCTGTAAAATCGTGCAATTGAACTTAAAGTGACTTGTTTACCATTGATTGCTGACATTGTAGTTACCTAAATAATTGATTGCTGACGTTACCTAAATAATTCATTGCTAACGTTGATGTTTAATAACAATTAAAAAAAAACCCCATCCTTTCCCCCGCCTTCGTCTCTAGGTTGCCGGAGATCAAACGAAGAATCATTCTTCGTCTCTGGTAGCTTGGAGACGAAGGTCGATCTCTTCGTCTCCATATCTTCAGGCGGAGATGAAGAGGTCCCTTCATTTCTAGCCTGAAGACGAAAAAGGTTTCTTCATCTTAAGCCAGAGATGAAGAACCTAGAAGCCTTCGTCTCTAGGGTCTTTGACAGGCTGGAGACGAAGGCGAGGATGGGTGAGGGTGAGGGGATTTAATTTTTTATTTAAAATTATTAAAATAAAATTAATTTTTCTTCTAGTAACTGCCATGTCAGCAATCAATGGTAGTTTTTTTTTTTTTTTTTTTTGAGTACTAGTACAGTGACTATGTTACAATGTAGTATCTATTCATAACTACTTTCTCAACCTACTGAAGCACAAAGAGTCAACATTGCCTCCACTAAGGCTCGAACCCACCTCCTTTCATATGGAGTGCAACCAGGTGCTACTAGACCACAAGGTCATTGGCTAGTTTCTTGTGTAGTTAGATGGTCTATTTTACTCTTATTCCAACAAAAAAAATACTCAATATATATTTAGAAAGAAAATTCAGTGAAATTATTTTGTCATGCTCTTCCTCCCTACATGCATGGCTCTGCCAATATTTGTCCATGCCTATCGTTCCGTCCCTTCTTAATTCCATCCATAGATTAAATGCAACCCGTCTTACCTCAAGATCATATCATGCTAGCTACTTGCACACCTTAGCCTAGCATGACACACCAACTAGTGTATGATTTCTACTTATTGCACACACTCAATAATCATTTACATTCTATGTTCCGTGTTCCATGTTTCCTCTCACACTAAGAAGTAAGAACCAAAATGAACCCAATTTTTGTCTAACCATAAGACTTTCTAGACCAACTAAAAATCTATGATATGATCCAACAAATAAAATAAAATAAAAATAAAACTTTATGATATAGTGGCATTAGCTTATGATTTTTTCTAAAAGAAAAAAAAAACGAAGAGAAAAGCTTATAATTTTAAATAATAATAAAAGGATAAGATTAATTTTGGGAGTTAATTTCATTTTTGGTCATAGATTTATAGGTGACAATCCACTTTTAGTCTTCTTTTTTTTTTTTATTAAAACATCCTCATTTGGTCCTAGTATTATTGTGACATGACCAATTTTAGTCCTCTAGCTAGCAACAAAATCATTGAAATATCGTTAAATACAAAAACATTTCAATCTTTTTTAAACAAAGTATGTTGAACCGTTACATATTTTATGTTTATTTTTTTGAAAATTTTTATAATTGAAGACCGAAATCTCCTTGTATTTAATGATATTTAAACTGATTTGTTGATAAAGGACCAAAATTAGTCATGCCACAATAATACTAAGACTAAAAGTGGATGTTCTAATAAAAAGGGACTAAAAGTGGATTGTCACCTAAAAATCTAGGAAAAAAATAGAATTAACCCTTAATTTTGGTGAAAATTAATATGAAAATATAAGTAATGTAAAGGATAAGATTGATTTTGATACAATGATCTGCGCAGAGGAATATCCGCCTTTCAATTGCCCATATATGTACACTACTTATCGTATCGTACCGGACTGCCTTTCAAATGACATCTGTCCGTTGCATCATTTCAGCCTATCTATTGACCGTTACGTATTTGGGCATTATCATATGCCAACAAACCCCTATAATCAACTAGTTTAATTGGAGTGAGTAACGGTAAACTATTGTTCTTAAGAGAGATCAGGAGTTTGAATTTTTTTTTTTTTTTTTTAGAAAATGCACTCTTATCTCTTAAAAGAGGTTAGGAGTTTGAATCTCTTTTTGTATAAAAAATTCAATCTGGCCCGCAACGCGAATTAGTCTGAATATGATACAAATTTAAATGTACCTTCAACAATTATGGCTGGTCCCGTTCCTTAAGAGAGGTCAAGAGTTTGAATTTCTTTTTGTATAGAAAATTCAATTTGACCAACACTGTGATTTAGTGATACAAACTTAAATGTGCCACTAACAGTTAGGACATGCTCAGGACATATGGTGACCTGAAAAAGAAAAAAAAGCTGTAGTAGCAAATTAACTAAAGCAAAGCAATGCTTATATATAGTATCCTAGCCTGAACAAACAACTCATACAAGTGAGATAAGTGTGACCACTGTCATGGATGCGGTTTCGTGTTTATCATCCGTTCTTGGCATTGCTACTTTGGTGCTGGTTTGGTTTTCATGGCGAAAACAGAGCAAGAGATTGCCACCGGAGGCGAGTGGCGCGTGGCCTATCGTTGGCCACCTCCACCACTTCCGAACCTCGGTTCCCTTGGTTAAGACTCTGAGCGAGTGGGCGGATAAATATGGTCCGGTGTTCACCATCCGCCTCGGCATATCCCGGATCCTGGTGGTTAGTAGCTGGGAAGCCGTCAGGGATTGCTTCGCTACCAACGACAAGCTCTTGGCTGCACGCCCAACTACATGTGCAGGTACAATAAAATAGTATAGTATGTTACATACAACGTTAAATGTTTTTGGTCGGTTCAGTTCACTTATTTTTTGGGTGAAAAAGGAAATTCGCAATTAGAAGTGTGCACTTAGTAAACCCACCTTCTGACCCTAGTCGGACTAAAGTGAGATAAATCATCTTAGGTTACTCATATCTGATTGGTTAACACTAAGAAGGTTAGAATTCAAATTTGTAACATTGTGATTATAATTTACAAGTGTGTATTCTTAACTATCTTAGCTGGGATTATCCCTATTCATTTATTTGTTTCTGGTTTGTTTAGCTCTTCATTTTCTACAATTTTCTAACTTTTCAAATTTTTTTTTCCAAAGTAATTTCCAGAACTCTATTCTTTAAGAAAATAATGTTTAATTACTTAAAAATAACTAACATTAATAAATGGAATTGGAGAGACCAGAAAGGAAGTGACATCTGAGAACTTATCTTCGAATTAGTAGTGGTATCTACTAAATATTGGATCTGGAATACCTGAAATATTCTCAATAATAATTTGAACTGAGATTCATTAATTTAAACTGGCAGGTAAATACCTTGGTTACGATTATGCGGTCTTTACTTTCTCAACAAACAATTCATATTGGCGAAGAGTACGGAAATTGGTGGTGGTGGAGTTACTCTCCAGCAGAAGACTTGAGAAATTGAAACATGTTTGGGTGTCTGAGCTGCAAACCAACATCAAGGAACTCTACACTTCTGTTTCCATGGATAACAACAACCACAAGGACAACAATCTCTCTGCTCCGAAAGTGAACATGAGCCGATGGTTCGGACATTTAACCTTGAATTTGATAATGCAGATAGTGGCTGGCAGAAGGTACGAGTATCGGAGTGACGGGGTGATAAACGAGGAGGCACTGTGTCTGAAGAATGTGTTCAGACAAGTTATGTATCTGTGGGGAGAGTTTGTCTCCGGGGATGCCATATTTCCACTCTGGTTTTTCAGGTGGTTGGACTATGAAGGCCATGTCAAGTCCATGAAAAAAGCTGCAAAGGAGGTTGATGCCATCTTGCAAGATTGGGTGGATGTTAGGAGGAAGGAGATGAGAAGTAACGAAGATCAGAAGTTTATTGATGTGATGCTTTCGATGATTGATGATCAATTTACCAAAGGTTACAATTACTCCCGCGACACAGTAATTAAAGCAATTGTATTGGTATGTTCTTAACATTTTTGAAAATATCTTTTTGGAGTTGGGGTGTTTGATTTACAAGACTTCGTTTTATCCTAATTTTTCTTTGCTATTATTGTCTTATCTCACAGAGTATGTTACAAGATGCTAGTGAAACGTTTGCGAGTCACTTGACATGGATATTGGCTGTATTGCTAAAACATCCGGAATCATTGAAGCGTGTTCAAGAGGAGATAGACACCAACATCGGCAAAGAAAGGTGGGCAGAAGATCATGATATAAAGAATTTACCATACCTTCAAGCCGTAGTCAAAGAAACACTGCGAATATACCCACCAGGACCATACCTAGCTCCACACGAAGCGGTGAAAGATTGTATAGTAGACGACTATCACATCCCGAAGGGCACCCAACTATACGTCAATGTGTGGAGATTGCATCGCGATCCTAAAATCTGGTCTGACCCAGAAAAGTTTTTACCGGAAAGGTTCATGACAAATTTAGAAGGGGAAGCTGCCCAAAACAGACAATATCAGTTTGTTCCATTTGGTCTTGGACGGCGATCATGTCCTGGAATGTTATATGCAACACAAATTACACATGTTGCAGTTGCTCGACTATTTCAAGGCTTTAATTTCAGCACAGTTCCAAATGTGCCATTGGATATGACTGAAGGCGGAGGCATTACCTTGCCTAAATTAACTCCCTTGGAAGTACTCGTTACACCGCGTTTAACCCCTGCTCTATTTGGATTATAAATACATATATACTTAATGGGCAGGTGTGTTTTTAAATTTTCTATGTGGTCAAATAAAAGTCTTTAGTGTATGCATGGTGTATACATGCATATAGAATAAATAAATGGAACTCCTTTCCATCTGCTTTATATTACTTTTTGTAATTACACATAACATTTTCTTAAATATGTTATCTATTAAAGTTTCGATTTATAAGATGTTTTTCAATTACATATTATTTGTTTTCTTTCTTTATTATGGAAACAAAATGTGGCTAATTTCACTTAGTCAAAGGAATAGAATTCTACTCATACAATCATATTCATTCCACAAATCTTATCCAACTTATTTTCACTAATCTTATCATCTCGTCCAATTCACGTGTGATATTGTTATGAACCTATCAATATCATTATTATTTTCTAACCAATAAAGAATACGAAAATCAGCCTAAGTCCCGTGCTAAAGAAAAGAAAACACACAAAGCTAAGCAAGATAGAGACAGGAGCAGGAAAGGAAATTACAAAAACCCCTACGAAATTAAATTCTTAAAAACAAATTGCAAGAAAATCAAACCCCAAACATTCAGATTTCAAAAATTATGTAATATCTTATATCTAAGCACTTCATTTATGTCAGTGAATGAAGGGTACACTTCATTTATGTTAGTTTTTTTGTTACTTTTCTTTGTTATACATTATGTTATAAGAGTTGTACTGTACAAGATTTTGGTCAAAAATACCTCTACCATTATAACTTCAATTATCATTTCTAACTATTGTTATCATGCACATGCATTCACCGTACATTTTGTTATCTTCTTCAATGGTAATAATATACAAACATTATATATTGGAGTACTATATAAGTTATTTCCTAAATTATACTTCGTAATATAAAAATGGCTTATATTATTATTATTATTATTATTATTATTATTATTATTATTATACAATAATATATATATATATATATCTAAAATCTATATAAATCAAAGATTTTAACATAGATTAGAAACACCTCTCATTGTAAAAGGTGTGGCCATATCCACACCCACCATCTTGAGGAATCAAAGGATAAGATCTTAACATTATTAAACTTTCAAGTTTGTAATAATTATAAAATGAACCTCGTTCGCTTAAAAGTTTTTAATAATTATAAAATTGACCATGTACTTTTTTTTTTAAAACTAAACCTCAACATTGATGAGTTTGATGGATGACTGAGATCAATCCTCACTTTTTACAGGAGGATCCTATTCTCATTTGATCTGTCCACACACACATTACGTGGCTCACTGAAATAACATAAAATCTAAATTGTGAATTGCATATTTGCGTATGTGTATTTACTAACTAAAGAATTTTTATTTTGAGAAACAAAAGCACAAAACACATGTACCTTTTTTTCTGTTTGAAAATTAGAGAGTAAAGAATGAAACTTATTTAAAAATTTGAAGAAATGAAAATTAAAATTTTGAAATACTACTACGGAGTAATATCCAACCAAAAATTGCCTGAGCATGTCATTTATATGGCCATATGTTCCAAGTCTAGCATCTGAAACATGCCAAAGTTCTACTAACACTCTCGTCTGTTACTTGTGCAACTTAGCTCACACACAAGCATGAGCCTTGAGCCAAACCAGGTAGCGCCTCATAATTGTGTGCTCTCAAATGCAATCATGGGCCGTGTCCATTGTTTTGCACCAATTACGGAGCGTTTGGTTGGACGGCGAATTAGTTGGAAAAGAATTGCAATTTCATAGTAGATGGATAATAAAGCGGTAATTTAAATTCTAGTATTTGATTTGTAGGAATAGAATTATTGGAAATTTCAATTCCCATCTTTGGTATACATAGGGAATAAGTAGTATAAAGTCTAAAATGTTATTATTATTATTATTATTATTATTATTATTATTATTATTATTATTATTATTATTATTATACCTAAATGACGAAATTCAAATTTTGCTTTTGAAAATTTATGTAATACACTTTAAATAATAACTCTATCGTTGCATAACGTACAAAAGCAATAAAATAGATAAGGGAGTTTTGAGAAAATATATTTGATTGAGGTTGGCCTATTGATTGACATTTTGTGTTGAGAGTAGAAGAAGAAGACACGCTATTGAAAGAGAGATATCAAACATCAATTTTATTTTAAAAAATGAGTAATTTTGTCTCGAAGTTATTTTTTTCAACTAAAATTCATGAAATTGAAATACCAAGAGAGCATGGGATTCTAATTCCATGAAAATAAGAAAATTTTAATTTCGCGAAATTGTAATTCACTTGAACTAAACAAATGAATTTATTTGTCTTGGAAATTAGATAGGAATGGACCCATAAGGGTCATACATCGTATCCATTCTCTCGTACCAAGAATCATATATCATCAATTACATGTGTCCATTGTTTTGCATCAAGGGAAACACATTTATCAATTACATGTGTCAATTGTCTCGCACCAAGTGTCGTGTATCTTCGCTTGTGAATAACCTGACTGCTTTACACCATGTGCACTACTACAAGCCAAACTAGCACACTTGCATTGACAAACCCTTGCACTAAAGCATGAACATGATGTTGAAAAATTAGCTAAAAATGACATATATAATGATCATTTTGAGGCAAAGTTTTGAGTGGAGTTTACTTTCTGTTTGGGTTTGGTTAAAATGGATTCAATTTCTCCTAAGTTATAGGTTTAATTCGATATATTTTACGTTCAAAACGGATAATGAGTGGATCAAAAATTGATTTGTATTCATTCGAGTTAGGAAAATGGAGTTGGGAAAGCTTTGTAGTAGCATTTGTGCACATTGAAAATTAAAGGTGATGTGGGCTTGTACATACTAGTATATATACAATTCCTTTTATTTGAAGAAGTTTGAATTGCATATGTATAGCATATAGTCTCTCCCCTACATGCAGAGGGTGCAAGTCAAATTTACAAAGATTTTAATAAGAGTGTGTAATGCACAGGGCTTGAATTATTTTTCTACACGGTTTGTGATCATTTCAATTCTAATTAGATTTAAATCATGTTATTTTCCTTCTAAATTTTTTGATTTATTCACTTATCCAAAACCTACACATGAATTTTAGCGATTTTCTAAGATTTAAATCATGTTATTTTTTGCCAAGACCTTGTGGTCTAGTGCCACACTGGCACTCGATTACACTCTCATAGAGAAGGGGATGGGTTTGATTCTCATTGTAATTGAGTTGGAGTAGTACTCCAAAAAAGGAAAAAAAATGTTTTTTTTCCTTCCATAATTTTTAATTTATCCACTTATTCAAAACCTATACATGAATTTTAGCCAAGTTGCTACGTTGCCCATAGTGGCAGAGCCAAAGTTTTTAATTTATTCAGTAGAGTGAAAAATTAAATGATATCTCATAAATAAAAATAGTTCAAATACAACTAAATATTTGTTTAGAAAAAAAAAAAAAACACTTGTTCAATATCATAATTATCCTCATTGATGCAAGCATGGATCATAATTATCCTCATCGCAATTAATTTTTTTTTTAAATAAAAAACCCTAAATATTACTTCTTCAATGCAAAATAATGCAAATATACGTGTAGACTAAATCATCCTAAAAATCAAAATGTCATTCACATAACATGACCAGCATTGTCCCCATGTCATTCCTTTGGAATGTAGACATGTAGTGCTCAAAATACTAATTCCAAAAAGAATTTATATCATCATCTTAGGTCATAACAATCATAGCTTAGCTTTCCAAAAAAAAAAAAAAAAACAATCATAGCTTAGCTTTCCAAAAAAAAAAAAAAACAATCATAGCTTAGCTTTCCAAAAAAAAAAAAAAACAATCATAGCTTAGCTTTCCAAAAAAAAAAAAAAACAATCATAGCTTAGCTTTCCAAAAAAAAAAAAAAACAATCATAGCTTAGCTTTCCAAAAAAAAAAAAAAACAATCATAGCTTAGCTTTCCAAAAAAAAAAAAAAACAATCATAGCTTAGCTTTCCAAAAAAAAAAAAAAACAATCATAGCTTAGCTTTCCAAAAAAAAAAAAAAACAATCATAGCTTAGCTTTCCAAAAAAAAAAAAAAACAATCATAGCTTAGCTTTCCAAAAAAAAAAAAAAACAATCATAGCTTAGCTTTCCAAAAAAAAAAAAAAACAATCATAGCTTAGCTTTCCAAAAAAAAAAAAAAACAATCATAGCTTAGCTTTCCAAAAAAAAAAAAAAACAATCATAGCTTAGCTTTCCAAAAAAAAAAAAAAACAATCATAGCTTAGCTTTCCAAAAAAAAAAAAAAACAATCATAGCTTAGCTTTCCAAAAAAAAAAAAAAACAATCATAGCTTAGCTTTCCAAAAAAAAAAAAAAAAACAATCATAGCTTAGCTTGTTAATCAAAATTAATTCCAATATTTCAATCAAATATACAACCAACAATCCAACAATTAAATTATCAACTTAATCCGATCATCTTACCTCAAGATCATATCATGCTAGCTACCTGCACATTGTAGCTTAGCACGAGATCGACATCGACTAGTGCCTAATTTTGATTTTTTTGCACACAACCAAATAATGATTTATGTTTCATGTTCCGTGTTTCCTCAGCTCCTATATTTATAAATAACATGGATCCAATTTTTGTCTAACCATAAGGCATTCTAGACCAACTAAAATATAATTTGATGTAACAAATAAAATGAAATAAAAATCAAACTTTATGATATACTGGCATTAGCTTATGATTTTAAATAATAATAAAAAGGATATATAAGATCAATTTTGATGAAAATTAAGATGAAACTGCAAGTAATATAAAACAAAGGGTAAAATCGATTTTGATATAATGATCTGCGCAAAGCAATATAGGCCTTTCATTTGCCCATATATGTACACTACTTGTCGTAACGTATCGGACCACTTTCAATTGACATCTGTACATTGCATCATTTTCAACCTGTTTATGGAATGTTACGTATTTGGGCATCATCTTATGCGGCCAACAAAAACACTGTAGCTACCTAGGAAATGCAAATAAAAGCTGGTAACGTTTTCGTATTATTATTATTATTATTAAATTTATAATAATAAAAATTGTTGGTTTTATAACTTTTAAAAAGTCCATAGCTCGCTAATACTACTGTTAAAATAAGAAATATAGAAAATAGAGGGAGAATGTAACAAATATTTTGTATTATGGAAAATTGTTTGTCCTTCTTCTATTTATACTATACAATTGGATTAAGAGCCCTAAAAGAAATAAAAGACAAATTATGCTATGAATCCGAGTCCATGACATAACTATTGGAAATAAAACTCCTAGACTGTCTCTGCAAATTATTGTGTAGACCATGATTCACATAACTGTGTGGACCATAAAAATAATATACATTTTTAATATCTTAAAATACATTATTTGTGTACATTATTTGATAATAATATATAAAAAATTTTGTACTTTTAAATAATGTACTTTAAGTATACAAATAATGTAATTTTAGTATATTAAAAATGTACTTTTTATTTATTGTTCAAACAAATGTGTAGATCATGGTCTATGGAATAATGATTGGACTATCATATATTAAGAGTTGTTGTTACATAATAGGGAGCCCAATCCCTATTATATTATAAATACTTTAAATAAGTAAGCACAATCCTACTAAACTCCAAAGTCTTTATTACAGTGTAAATATATTTTAACTAGTCTTTAAGTAAATTAAGGAGTTTTATTTAAAAAAAAAAAGTGTTTGAATAACTATAAATATCTAATTCTAATTAGTTACCTACGTTGAAGGAATGTGGTTATAAGAGTCCCTGGGTCTTCTCGCTACTCAGTTAACGACTCATACACAATACGGAGTGAAATCCCGAGAAAACTTATTAGGAGTTCCGATCATCGTACGAGGTTAGTGATCGAAGTGTGAGCATCATGGATGCTGTTTCGTGGATATCAACAATTCTTGGCATTGCAACTTTGGTGTGGGCTTGGTTTTCATGGCGAAAACGGGGCAAGAAATTTGCACCGGAGGCGGGTGGCGCGTGGCCTATTATTGGCCACCTCCACCTCTTCCGAACCTCGGTTCCGTTGGTTAAGACGTTGAGCGAGTGGGCGGATAAATATGGTCCGGTGTTCACCATCCGGCTCGGGATATCCCGGATCCTGGTGGTTAGTAACTGGGAAGGCGTCAGGGATTGCTTCACTACCAACGACAAGCACTTGGCTGCACGCCCAACCACATGTGCAGGTACAATGATACAATCAAATGCTATAACCTTTGGTTTATTCATAATGCATGTTACATTGCATATATACAACCTTAATTGATTGCATCAATTGTTGTTTATTCTTAGTTTTTTTATTTTTATTCAATAGTCTGTATATGGATCAAAATTTGCTGGAATGCTTTTAATTGATTGGATCAATTGTTGTTTATTCTTAGTTTTTTGTTTTTACTCAATAGTCTGTATATGGATCAAAATTTTCTGGAATGCGTTTTGGAAGTGATCTGATCAATTATTATTAGTTTGAAATCAGATTGATTTCTATGCTATGAGATGTGAATGTATCAAACAAAGCGTAATTTTCATGTATTTGAGTCATACTCATCATTATTATTAATTTTTTTGGTCTAATTCTCTCTTTTTTGTAACCAAGTGCCTCATTACTGTTCAAGCGTACGTTGCTAAATGTTATAAGATATTGGCATGTAAATACCTTGGTTACGGTTATTTGAGTTTAGATTCATTAATTTAAATTGGCAGGAAAATACCTTGGTTACGATTATGCGGTCTTTACATTCTCAACAAACAATTCATATTGGCGAAATGTACGAAAATTGGTGGTGGTGGAGTTACTCTCCAGCAGAAGAATGGAGAAATTGAAACATGTTTGGGTGGCTGAGCTGCAAACCAACATCAAAGAACTCTACACTTCTGTTTCCATGGATAACAACAACGACAAGAACAACAGTCTCTCTGCTCCGAAAGTGAACATGAGCCGATGGTTCGGACATTTAACCTTGAATTTGATCATGCAGATTGTGGCCGGCAGGAGGTACGAGTACCGAAGTGACGGAGTGGTCAACGAGGAGGCACAGTGTTTGAAGAAGGTGTTCAGCCAAGTTATGTATCTGTGGGGTGAGTTTGTCTCCGGGGATGCCATATTTCCACTCTGGTTTTTCAGGTGGTTGGACTATGAAGGCCATGTCAAGTCCATGAAAAAAGCTGCAAAGGATGTGGATGCCATCTTGCAAGATTGGGTGGATGTTAGGAGGAAGGAGAGGAGAAGTAACGACGATCAGAAGTTTATCGATGTCATGCTTTCGATGATTGATGATCAATTTACAAAAGGTTATCATTACACCCGCGACACAATTATTAAAGCAATAGTGTTGGTAAGTTTCTTACTTTTTAAAAAATATTCTTGGGATTGGAGATGTTGGATGGATTTACAATACTTTGTTTTGTATTAATTTTTATTTGTTATTATTGTTTTATCCCACAGAGTATGTTACAAGATGCCAGTGAAACATTTGCGAGTCACTTGACATGGATATTGGCTGTATTGCTAAAACATCCCGAATCATTCAAACGTGTTCAAGAGGAGATAGACACTAATATTGGCAAAGAAAGGTGGGCAGAAGAGTCTGATACTAAGAATTTACCATACCTTCAAGCCGTAGTCAAAGAAACAATGCGAGTATACCCACCAGGACCATACCTAGCTCCACACGAAGCGATCAAAGATTGTATAGTAGATGGCTATCACATCCCAAAGGGCACCCAACTATACGTCAATGTTTGGAGATTGCATCGTGATCCTAAAATCTGGTCTGATCCAGAAAAGTTTATACCAGAAAGGTTCATGACAAATTTAGAAGGGGAAGATGCTCAAAACAGACAATATCAATTTGTCCCATTTGGTCTTGGACGACGATCATGTCCTGGAAATTTATATGCAACACAAATTACACATGTTGCAGTTGCTCGACTATTTCAAGGCTTTAATTTCAGCACAATTCCAAATGAGCCATTGGACATGACTGAAGGTGGAGGCATTACCTTACCTAAATTAACTCCCTTGGAAGTACTCATTACACCGCGTTCCCCTGCTCTATTTGAACTATAAGCATATATGCTTAATGGGCAGGTATGTGTTTTTAATTTTCTATTTGGTCAAATAAAAGTCTTTAGTGTATGCATGGTGTATACATGCATATAGAATAAGTGAATGGAATTTCGATTCCCATTTGCTCTATATTACTTTCGAAAGTACACAACATTTTCTTAAATGTGTTATCTATTAAAGTTTCGATTTTAGAAGATATTTGCCAATTACATATTATTTGTCTTCTTTCTTTATTATGGAAACAAAATGTGGCTAATTTAACTCTTTAAAAGGAATGGAATAAATATCTATTCAAAAATCATACTCATTCCACAAATTTATCACTTGTTTTCGCTAATCTTCTCATCTCATCCAATACACTTGTGAAATTGTTAAGAACTAGACTATTCTCTAACCCCAATAATCAAACGTTAAAAAAGAATCATAGAACAGAAACATCTCGTACCAATTCCTACCTAGTCACCTTGAATGTATGCTTATCGATTAACTTCAACAATTTTGAACAACACAATCCTCTTAATTGGCAAGCCCAGTACTCAACTTGGACAATTTCTAATAATCAACCATAGTAATTACTCTTATCTATACTGTAATTTATAATGCAAACTTTATTATTCATTATTTTTCTATCTCCACCATAATTAATGGTGTGAATTTTAAAACCCTGAATAGGTAGTGACTGATTTTAATGGCCTTTTGCAAGCAAGATCCATTATAAATATGTCTAAAATGTTGTTTGAAGGATCATGTGTCTGTATATTATATAAAAAAGTGTTTATTTTTAAAAAGTTGAAGTTCAAACAATTAAATGTATGAAAATTGTCTACATATAAGGGGCTTACCTGAATATTCATTAAACCAATTTGTAAATTCACTCTCAAATTTACCATTGATGTTAATACTAGAATGTTTGGTTAACCCTGTTTTATTTTATGGTATATATCATTAAGATTAAGATGAACGAAAATAAGATATTAGAGCATTAAATATCCCAAAAATCATCAACAATAATATCCTAGGTAATAATGTAGTACTATACAGGCAACTAGGAAAGCATAACACAACAAATTAAAAGAGTTATAGGGCGAAGTGTGTGACTGGCCTGGGGAATCTTCACTGCCAGAAATCTGGAGCTGTACGCCGATAAATGTTGCCGCAACCAAGGAATCGCAGGCCGGAAAGTTTAGTGGAGATTTTCCGGTATTTTTTTGTGTGTGTGTGTGTGTGGGGATCATGAATTACACAATGCTGTGTGAACCATGAACACAATACATTTTTAATATACTAAAAGTACAAATGTATATTATATTACCAATTAAATGTCCTAAACTTATACTAATATTTAGTCAATAGTTTTCAAATTACATATGATTCATTCCTAATAGACTCTCAACCAATTAAATTACCAATTAATTATTTCTTTCTTTTTATGTGTATCATATAGCTTCGGAGTCGAACAACAATGATTTAATGTTTAATGTTTTATTTTTTGCCTTGGCAGTTTATCGGGGCCAAACCATTTTTATAATTTTATATTTTGTTCTAGTATTTTAGTTCTTGTCAAATTCTTGAGGGAATAACAAGCATCGTCATACAAATTGAGGAAGCTAATCGCCTAATCCACATGCATGAGAAAATATTGCATGTTTCAACAGGATAAGGAATAATGTTTTTCTTACAAACGATACTTAAAATCTAGGACAAAGACTTCAAATCCATAATAACAAAATTATTAAACGGTACGATTGTTGAAAATTAAACCTAAATTACCCCATAACAAGTAAAAAATGTAATACACATCATACAGTAACAGGAACATAGATCTTCTAATGGTGTAATCAATAGAGAGCAGATGGCAAGCGAGGCGTAATGACTACTTCCAATGGATTAGCTCTTGGCATTGTAATGCCTAAACCTTCACTCATATCCAATGCCTCATTTGAAGGTGTGTTGAAATTGAAGCCTTGAACCAAACGGGCAACTGCAAGATGTGTTATCTGTGTTGCATATAGTATTCCAGGACATGATCGTCGCCCAAAACCAAATGGAACATATTGAAACTGTCGATTATGGACACCGGTGTCTTCTGGGTTTGTCAAGAACCTTTCTGGTGAGAACTTTTCGGGGTCCGGCCATATTTGAGGATCGCGATGTAGCTTCCACACGTTCACATACAACTGTGTGCCCTTTGGAATGTGGTAGCCCCCTATGGTACAATCTTCTATTGCTTCGTGTGGTACTAAGAAAGGAGCTGGTGGGTACATTCGTAATGTTTCTTTCACTACAGCTTGGAGGTATGGTAAATTTTTAATATCAGAATCTTCTACCCACCTTTCTCTACCAACATTGGCATCTATCTCTTCTTGAACACGCTCTAGTGCTTCTCTATTCTTCAGCAACACGGATAGGATCCATATGAAGTGGACAGAAAACGTTTCACTACCATCTTGTAACATACTCTATAGAATAAGATAACAACAAATAAATGTTAATACAAACTTAGCTATCTAAGTCACTTATATGATGAGTTTCCAAGCAGATCAAATCAAAAACTCAAGAAAACATACCAACACCGTTGCCTTGATAATTGTGTCACGCGTATAAGTTTGACCTTCTAAAAATTTATCATCAATCATCGAAAGCATAACATCGATAAACCCTTGATCTTCATTTTTCCCATTCTCCCTCTTCCTAGCATCTACCCAATATTGCAAAATGGCATCCAAGGCCTTTGCAACTCTTTTCATGGTCTTGACATGGCCTTCATAGTCCAACCACCTAAACAACCAAAGTGGAAATATTGTATCCCCTGATACAACTTCTCCCCACAAAAACATAACCTCTTTGAACACCTTTTTCATACATTCTGCCTCTTGGTCTACCACTCCATCACTCCTGTACTCGTACCTCCTTCCTGCCACTACCTTCACTATCAAGTTTAAGGTTAAATGTTCAAACCATTGGCTCATGTTTATTACTTTATTTTTGGAGGGATTAATGTTGCTACCAACAGAAATACTACAAGTAGTGTAGAGTTCTTTGATGTTAGCCTGCAGCTCTGTCACCCAAACATGTTTCAATTTCTCCAA
>NC_044930.1:6767931-6803339 GCF_003576645.1 Ipomoea triloba
TCCATCACTCCTGTACTCGTACCTCCTTCCTGCCACTACCTTCACTATCAAGTTTAAGGTTAAATGTTCAAACCATTGGCTCATGTTTATTACTTTATTTTTGGAGGGATTAATGTTGCTACCAACAGAAATACTACAAGTAGTGTAGANCCAGTCCATCACTCCTGTACTCGTACCTCCTTCCTGCCACTACCTTCACTATCAAGTTTAAGGTTAAATGTTCAAACCATTGGCTCATGTTTATTACTTTATTTTTGGAGGGATTAATGTTGCTACCAACAGAAATACTACAAGTAGTGTAGAGTTCTTTGATGTTAGCCTGCAGCTCTGTCACCCAAACATGTTTCAATTTCTCCAACCTTCTATTAGAGAGCAGTTCCACAACGACTAACTTTCTTATCTTCCGCCAGTATGAATTATAAGTTGAGAAACTAAATACTGCATAATCATACCCAAGGTATTTGCCTGCCCATTTTAATAAGTCAAGATGAAACATTTAGGATGTGTTTGGTTAAAACATTGAAATTAAAATAGTAATGAGAATCAAATACTTGCTAATGGTAATGGTTTAAATAGAATAGACCACTTTCTTTGGTAGTAAATAGGAATTACTGAATTAGAATAAAAATAAATAAATAAATTATTAATTAAAATAAATAAATATAGAAAAAATATATAATACAAATATGTACACTTGCATATGTGTGCGTTTGTGCGTGTGTGTGTATATATATATATATATATATATATATATATATATATATATATATATATATATATATATATATATATATATAGGTCCTTAATCATGTGAGAACAATGTCTCAGGTGAGAACGTAAGGACAAATCCAAACCATTGATCTAGTAGATCTAACGGTTGAAATAAACAAAATTTTATAATATTTATGAAAATGACCCCGCTCATTTTTTACGATTTCTCATCCGTCAGATCTTGCAGATCAATGGTTTGGATTTGTCCTCACATTCTCACTTGCGGGCATAGTTCTCATATGATTAGGATTATATATATATATATATATGTATATGTATATATATATATATGTATATGTATATATATATATGTATATATATATGTATATATGTATATATATATGTATATATATATATATATATATGTATGCATGCATACTAATGTGGAATTGTGGAAAAGAAAAAGAAAATGCAATGTATGTAATGGCATCATGTGATTGTGAGAATGTGAATCAAGGAAAAAAGGGAATAACTCAACATTATAAATAGGCATTTCTATATATAATGAAGAAATCGAAGTTTCACAAATACATAGACAAATATATAATAAGGAAGATGCTGCTATTTCAATACAGGGAAATATTGGTATCCGGAGAAATCAGCTTCACGTTATATTAGTACAAGTTGTGTTAAAATCTAGGTTGGCTACAATTTGTTTAATTGGTAGAATTAGTTCAAATTGTACGTGTAAACTTTTTCATAAAGTTATTTTATGAGGTTAATGTTTAAATAGGTGGTAGACCTAGTTTTGTAATTGGTTGAACCTTGTAATTGTAAAAAGTAGCGAGTTGATCTCAAGTGAAAATGTTTTTGGGCGTGACCCCATGGATTAGTAGGTGTTCTTCAATTGCGTTATCAAATTAATATTTAATGCATGGATAATGACCTTTTTATTTTATTTTTCATTTTTTTCTCCTTTACTTTTGATTTCATTGTTCAAAAGTAAATGAGTTAATGGGTAATGACTAATGAGTATTGTAATTACTAAAAGATTTGATTTCAAAAATAGGATAACAAAAGACAAATAAACATGATAATAGGTATTAAGACCTATAGTAGGGAGCAAAAGTCTTCAATCAAACGCCACCTTAGATTTTACAAAAAAAAAAAAGAAAAAAAAAGAAAAAAAAGAAAAAAAAAAGACAATTTAACATTTCATTTGTTTTCTCAAAAACTCTGTCAAATGCATGTATAAGACTTACGGATCGGAGTATAATTTAAGGCAGAAAAATTAAAATTTTATGTAAAAGCTAGCATATATATAAAAGAAAAATAGTGTTCATTAATTATCATTGTTATATTAATTCTTCAATTTTTTTTTCACAAGGTGGCAAAATTAAAGGAATTATATATGATTGTATTTACCTTGAGAGGTAGTTGGCCTTGCAGCCAAGAGCTTGTCGTTGGTGGCGAAACAATCCTTAACGGCTTCCCAATTGCTAACCACCAAGGCGCGTGGCTTGCCCAGGCGGATCATGAATACCGGCCCGTATTTATCGGCCAACGCGCTCAGAGTCCTAACTAAGGGAACAGCGGCGCGTAGGAGGTGGAGGTGGCCCACGATTGGCCAAGCGCCACCGGCCTCCGGCGCCGATCTGCTGCCCTTTCTTGCCCTTCGCCATGAAAGGCTGATCAGCAACAGAGCTACAAGGGCAAAAATGGATGAGAAATATGTAAAAATATCCATCACACGATACACACTCACTTTTCTGGTCGTTTAGTATGAGCTACTATACTGGACCTTATCAATATATATATAGGAGAAATAGCCAATCAGCAAATGCACCAATTCTTATCCATTGTAGATTAATTATCATGATTACAAACTTATCTGTTTCTAATTAATTAGGTCATATAATTGGTAATACTGTATATGGTATTCTATAATATAATTTCCTAATTGATAATCTACCATGGATAAGAATTACTATATATGGTATTCTATAATATAATTGCCTAATTGATAAGATTATTGTTTCCATTTCTGTTAATAATAATTGATTAATTATATTATAAATATTAATATTTAATATAAAATAATAATAATTTTAGTATATACGAATTGATATTTTTGTTAAAAAATAATAATTAATTTGCACAGTTAAGAGTAAATAATGTAAGTAAAATGCATTTTTTTATTTAAAAAAAGTGTAAATACAATGTGATAGAAGGTGTAATAATAATTACATTAAATGGCATAACTTTATTTTTTAGTAATGAAACAGAACAATAAATATAGAATATATCCATTCTTAAATGATGTCTATTAAAAATATCAATAAATAAAATAGGGTAAGGATTGAAAATCAATTTTGAAAAAATATATTTACTCTGTACTGTATATACAAGTAAAGGGCATGTTTACTAATAGAAATTGTTTTCTGTGTTTTTTTTTCTAATTTTTCAATTTTCATACTTTGTTTTCCGTTCTCTATTTTCTGTTTAGAAAACTTGTTTACTAATACTTATTTTTTCAAATTTATTTTTTTAGATTAATGTTATAAAATTAACATAAGTTTAATTTCGAGTGTAATTTTTAGACATTATATTTCAAATATTTTAAAATGTATTTGGTTTAAATAGAATAAATATAATTTTTACTTTTTAGTCCAATATATGTAAACAAATTTACATTTGATATCCGAACGAAATTTATTTTTGTATATAACATAACTAGAAATATATCGGAACTAATAACCTATTAAGTTCACATAAAATTTATTTTAGATAATATTAATATTTCTTGAGCTAATATTTAAAATATTTTTGGATATATTCATTTGAGTGACATGTATATAATATATAATTTTTATTTTGAATTCTAATATAATAATATATGTGAAATTTCGATATCTGATATCTGGATCAAACTTGTATCCGATATAACATAATTAAAAATATTCGGACCAATAATCAATTGAGTTCAATCAAAATATAAAACGTGGTATAGATTTCAATTTTTAATTTTGATAATGTGAATGATGTATAATTTTAAGCATAAGCACATAAGTTATATTCAAATAAGTAATGCAAGTAGAAAAGATAAAAGATGATAAGTAAAAGAAGATGATAATGAATGTAATCATAGTAATTAATAAAGATGTAAATAGATAATTGTGAGAATGTGGTTATAGTGACATATAATCTAATAAATGATAGATGATTATGTTTTCTATTTAGAAAACAGTTTTTAATAGTGTTCTAGTTTTCTAGAAAATTGAAAAATTGTTTCCTGTTTTCAAAATAGAAAACTGTGCTTGTAAAGATGTTTTTTTTTTTTTTTTTTATGTTCTTCAATTTTCCAAAGTTCTAGAAAACTAAAGAAAATTTTCACTTCGTAAACGGGCCCAAAATCCTCCTACTTCATTTTCCCGCCCAAAATTTGGTAGTCAATTAATTAAATATTTTATTAGTCAAATAATTAATAAAACTTATTTGGTAAGAAAATGTAAAATGGAAATTAACTAATATCTATTAATTTGTAATATTGTTTCTATATTCACGTATTAACGTAATAACATAATACCGTGTAGAGAAAACATATTAATTAGGTAATAACATAATAGCATAATTGGTAATATTATATATGGTATTCTATAATATAACTTCCTAATTAGTAATATTATTGTTTGCAAATTATGTGAATAATAATTGATTAACTATATTCATAAATACTAATATTTAATATAAAATAATAATAATTTAGTATATACGAATTGGTATTCTTGTTAAAGAAAAATAATGAGTTTGCACAATGAACAATAAATAATACAAGTAAAATGCATTTAAAAAGTGTAAATACAATGGGATAGAGGGTGTAATAATAAGTACATTAAATGACATAACTTTGTTTTTTTGGTAATGAAACAGAACAATAAATATAGAATATATCCATTCTTTTTTCTTTTTTTTTTTGAAAATGAATATATCCATTCTTAAATGGTGTCTATTAAAAATATCAATAAATAAAATAGGATAAGGAATGAAAATCTATTTTGAAGAAATATATTTAATCTGTACTATATATAAAAGTAAAATTCTCCTATTTCATTTCCCACCCAAACTTTTGTGGGTTTTTAAGTAGTTTTTATTTTTAATTTTTTTGGAGGATTTTTCACGGGATGCGGTAAAAATAAAATAAAATAAAAATAAAAGATTGGGAATACTCACATGGATCTCTGAATGAAAGTTCCAATTTTTACGATCCTCGATAGGACCGTAACAGATAAGAAATCTTTCGAGTAGGTTTTGACTCCTAACCGTATTTGAGTCATGAAAAATTCCAATTTCATACTTCGAGCTTGTGAATGCTCCAAAAAGAAATAAGAATAACATGAGCAATATATTTCTCTCTATTTTGTTCCCATAATACACATACTAATGAACCCCTTGACCAGTTGAGATGTCCATGCAGGCTTATACATAATTTACTTATACTAATATTTAGTCAATTATCTTCTATTTCCATATGATTCATTTCTTATAGGCCCTCCGTCAATTAAACCACCAATTATTTCTTTCTTTTTATACCTATCATATAGCTTCAGAGTCAAACAACAATTTTTAATACTTAGGCCCTGTTTGGTAAATAATAAGCCAATTTTGGCTTATTTGATCACTATTAGTTGTTTGGTTAATAAGTTTTTTGTAACTCTAAAATACTAAATTTCAAAAGGCTACCCAAAGCAGCCTTTTCAATTAGCCTTTTGAGAAAAGAAATTATACCAAATAGCTATCAGCTAACAACCAATTTATCAAACAACTTTTTACAATCAGCTAATATTATCAACAAATCATACCTTCTAACCCAAACAGCCAACCCAATCAGCCAACAGCCATTTACCAAACAGGGACTTAATGTTTTATTTTTTGCCTTGGCAGTTTATCAGGGCCAAACCATTTTTATAATTTTATATTTTGTTCTAGTATTTTAGTTCTTGTCAAATTCTTGAGGGAATCACAAGCATCGTCATACAAATTGAGGAGCGTAATCCACATGAGAAAATATTGCATGTTTCAACAGGATAAGGAATAATGTTATTCTTATTACAAACGCTACTTAAAATCTAGGACAAAGACTTGGAATCCATAATAACAAAATTATTAAACGATTGTTGAAAATTAAACCTAAATTACCCCATAACAAGTAAAAAATATAATACATCATTAAGTAACAAGAACATATAATCTTCTAATGGTGTAATCCATAGAGAGCAGATGGCAAGCGAGGCGTAATGACTACTTCCAATGGATTAGCTCTTGGCATTGTAATGCCTAAACCTTCACTCATATCCAATGCCTCATTTGAAGGTGTGTTGAAATTGAAGCCTTGAACCAAACGGGCAACTGCAAGATGTGTTATTTGTGTTGCATATAACATTCCGGGACATGATCGTCGCCCAAAACCAAATGGAACAAATTGAAACTGTCGATTATGAGCACCGCTGTCTTCTGGGTTTGTCAAGAACCTTTCTGGTGAGAACTTTTCGGGGTCCGGCCAGACTTGGGGATCGCGATGTAGCTTCCACACGTTCACATACAATTGTGTGCCCTTTGGAATGTGATAGCCCCCTATGGTACAATCTTCTATTGCTTCATGTGGTACTAAGAAAGGTGCTGGTGGGTACAGTCGTAATGTTTCTTTAACTACAGCGTGGAGATATGGCAAATTTTTTATATCAGAATCTTCTACCCACCTTTCTCTGCCGACATTGGCATCTATCTCTTCTTGAAGGCGCTCTAGTGCTTCTCTATTTTTTAGCAACAAGGATAGGATCCATATGAAGTGGACAGAAAACGTTTCACTACCATCTTGTAACATACTCTATAGAATAAGATAACAACAAACAAATGTTAATACAGACTTAGCTATCTAAGTCATATATATGAGTTTCCAAGCAGATGTAATTAACAAATCAAAAACTCAAGAAAACATACCAACACCGTTGCCTTGATAATTGTGTCACGCGTATAAGTTTGACCTTCCAAAAATTGATCATCAATCATCGAAAGCATAACATCGATGAACCCTTGGTCTTCATTTTTCCCATTCTCCCTCTTCCTAGCATCTACCCAATCTTGCAGAATGGCATCCAAGGCCTTTGCAACTCTTTTCATGGTCTTGACATGGCCTTCATAGTCTAACCACCTAAACAACCAAAGTGGAAATATTGTATCCCCTGATACAACTTCTCCCCACAAAAACATAACCTCTTTGAACACCTTTTTCATACATTCTGCCTCTTGGTCTACCAGTCCATCACTCCTGTACTCGTACCTCCTTCCTGCCACTACCTTCACTATCAAGTTTAAGGTTAAATGTTCAAACCATTGGCTCATGTTTATTACTTTATTTTTGGAGGGATTAATGTTGCTACCAACAGAAATACTACAAGTAGTGTAGAGTTCTTTGATGTTAGCCTGCAGCTCTGTCACCCAAACATGTTTCAATTTCTCCAATCTTCTATTAGAGAGCAGTTCCACGACGACTAACTTTCTTATCTTCCGCCAGTATGAATTATAAGTTGAGAAACTAAATACTGCATAATCATACCCAAGGTATTTGCCTGCCCATTTTAATAAGTCAAGATGAAACCATTAGGGTACGGTGTATTTGGTACAAACATTGAAATCAGAATGGTAATGACCTGATTCAAATAGAATGGATCACTCTGTTCAGTAGTAAATAGGAATTAGAATCAAAATAAATAAATACATAGTTAATTTATTAAAATAAAATAAATAAATATATAAAAATATATAATACAGATATATACACATGCATATATTTGTATATATATATATTAAAATTACATATTTAATGCATGGATAATGACCCTTTTTCATTTTTTTTTCTTATTTTTGATTCCATTGTTCAAAAGTAAAGAAGTAGAGTAATGAGTTTTGTAATTACTGATTTGATTTCAATAATAAAATAACAAAAGTAGACAAATAAACACCGTAATAGATATCAAAACCTGTAGTATGGTGTAAAAGTTTACATCAAACACCACCTTAGATTTTACAAATTGAAACGCATTGTAAAACAGGAAATTATTATATATAGGCCACCATAAAAATTCCTCTTATTCAATAAATTGAGAGGTTTTTACAATTTTTAGCTGTCTTTAATTCAAATTAGAGAGGTCCATTGAGTTTTAATATTACGAATGTAGGTTTTTTCTTTTGAAAGTGAATATAATAAATATATTTAGAATAATAGAAATTAATAATTTTATTGCATTATTTACTTCTTCTAATTTCATGGTCACTAATAAATCACTATCACACCATCACAATCAAGTGGGATCACAATACACAAGTCAACAATTTTCTCAATTATATGATCATTATATTCAACACCATTTTGCATGTGAGTTTTTTTATTTGAAAAATCAAATCAACTTTTATACAATTTTTTTAATGATAAGGCCAGGATTTATACTGTTTAAATTATTGTTAACAAATACTTTTTTTGGTCACTGTATAAATTAATTAAGTATTAATTTCAGTTGATTAATTTTATTGTTATAATAGTTCTTCAATTTTTTAACAAGGTGGCAAATTAAAATTAAAGGAATTATATATGATTGTATTTACCTGCACAGGTAGTTGGCCTTGTAGCCAAGAGCTTGTCGTTGGTGGCGAAACAATCCTTAACGGCTTCCCAACTGCTAACCACCAAGGCGCGTGGCATGCCGAGACGGATCATGAATACCGACCCGTGTTTTTCGGCCAACGCGCTCAGAGTCTTAACCAGGGGAACAGGGGCGCGTAGGAGGTGGAGGTGGCCCACGATTGGCCAAGCGCCACCGGCCTCCGGCGCCGATCTGCTGCTCTTTCTTGCCCTTCGCCATGAAAGGCTGACCAGCAACACCGCTGCAAGGGCAAAAATGGAAGACAAATATGTAATAATATCCATCACACCACACTCAGACTCAGTCACTCACTTTTGCTGGTCGTATATATATGGTATGAGCTACTAGAGACCTTATGTCAATATATATGAGAAATAGCCAATCAGCAAATGCACCAATTTTTATTACCATTGCATGAACCCAAGAGTCCATCTTGTGTTGTAAATCTTAATTAAAAAATTATGTGTCCATAATTAATATATTACGTGTCTTGTAATTAGAGACACATAATATATTAACCGAATGTGTGTATATATATATATATATATATATATATATCTTTAATTTATTTACAAACAGATAATATGTTAATTAACTGTACGTATTGTCTTTGTTGTGCAAAAGCCAATAAAGGATTAAAGTCCAACAATTGGTAACTATAAAAATAATTGGACTGGAGCCGATGAAGGACCAAGTTCACCATATATATTATCTCCGGAAAATATGATAGTATAAAAAAAATCAAGTTGTGAATTCGCAATTTAGCTAGTAATGTTAAAAAATTAAAATAATAATAATAATAATAAATTATACGTGTATACTTGTAACTTTTAATGTAATGATAAACGCTTATTCCTAACAGTACATACATAATTTAAACTCTGTATCATTTTGGATCAGAATCTACCATATAAGTTTTTTTTTTTTTTTTAGAATCTACCATATAAGTTAACTATGATGCATGGCATAATTTCGCCAAATGTGCAAAGTAACATCATGAAAATGATGTGTCGCAAGTTGGACGCTTACTACTCACGCTTAAGCTACTAGGTGGAAGAAAGATACGTAGTAGACTTTTCGACATGGTCGAGGTGACCTGACAACAAAGGATAAGCATCTATCCTTTAATATAAGAAAATATATATACTGCCTAGAAACCTGTGGAGAAAATAATGCCAGTAGTTATACCGTGGATCATGGGTCATGGCTGATACTGCAGTTGTGTTGAACTGATACTGCAGTTGAATTGAACGGATACTGTAGTTGTGTTGAAAAAGAACTGCAGTTGTGCGGAACAGAGACCATTTCATCTGTCTAGAACTGTAGTTGTGTTGAACTGATACTGCAGTTGTGTTGAACGGATATTGCAGTTGTGTTGAACGAATATTGCAGTTGTGTTGAACAGATATTGCAGTTGTGTTGAACGGATGAACGATCTCTGTTCCGCGCAACTGCAGTTTCCTTTCAACACAACTGCAGTATCTTTTCAACACAACTACAGTATCCGTTCAACACAACTGCAGTATCAACCATGACCATGGTCCACAATGCATTGTAAATCATGGTCCACAATATAATTTGCTTTAAATTTTCCTCTAAACTATATATGTACACCCATCTATATAGAAAAACCAAATTTATATACTAGTTTCATAAACTATGAAACATTTTAAATCTCCTTTGATTCAAAAATTAATTTAATCATTATTTAATGTAATTCATTACATGTATCTTAGTCAATCTTGCTACATATTAATTAAACTTATTCAATCAGCAATTCATATTAAACAGAGATAATATATAGTTAAATTGACCCTCAAACTTATTCATATATAGTAAATATAATTAAAAGTAAAATTGTCTTTCAAAATA
Source organism: Ipomoea triloba (assembly GCF_003576645.1). Classification (NCBI taxonomy): domain Eukaryota; kingdom Viridiplantae; phylum Streptophyta; class Magnoliopsida; order Solanales; family Convolvulaceae; genus Ipomoea; species Ipomoea triloba. Next base: position 6,778,212 of record NC_044930.1, read on the forward strand.
TTTAATTAGGTCTTTGAATTAAAATAAATTTGAAGTAGGCACTTAAACATAAATGAAGATGTACTTGACACTTTCGACATATAAACTCTAGATAAAAACTAATAAAAATTTAGTTGACGTTTATAAAATTAGTTAAATATCATTTGTTAATTTAGTACTAATGTCGACTCTCAAAATTTCCAAATGTTGAGACAAATTAAAGACGTTTATGAATGCGACTTCTAAAAAAATGCATTCATGCATGAATGTCAAGGGATGGGAGATAGAGCTTTTTTTTTTTTTGGAAATCTAGGAGATGGAGCTTAAATTACCGGGATTTGTGTAATTGTTGATAGAAATATCAAAATTTGTGATGATTTTACCAATTTTATAGCACTTTTTCAAGGAAAAGTGCTCTAAAAACGTTAAAGTCATCACAACTTTTTGATGTCATTCATTTCAGTGGAAGTCACCATTTGATAAGAGGTCACTGCAAGCTTATTAAAATTTTAATAATTTTTTTTTAAAAAAAATTGATTGCATGTTGCGTTTAAAACATAAACATATATAATAAATAATTGAGAAAATGTACAAATAGGGAATTATTTGGGAAACAGCAATTAAGTCATTGAACTCAAAAAGGCTCCAAATTAATCCACGAACTCAGAAAATATTAATTGCAACTTTTTTTTCGAGATCGTGGATTAATTTGGACCTTTTTTTGGGTTTAATAGCTTAATTACTATTTCTCAAATAATTCCATGACATATTTATACATTTTCCCTAAATAATTCATAGTAGTAGTTGGGCGTGGCATGCTTTCAAGCTCTCATTTTTTTTTTTAATTTTTACAAAAAATCCTCATTCGCAGGAGAAAATAAAAATTCTTTAAAAAAAAAAAACCAACTCCAATTGTTAAAATCTTACCCCTTAATTTTTATGTCAGAAAATCTCTCTCAAAATTCACTCTTAGAGATACTCTTAACTATTAACACATTGCATGCTTAGACTGACAAATAAAAACTCAGAGCTTAGTCTTATACTTGGTTAAGTAAGTTCTGTAACTTCTGTTTGGGCTCAGAAATGCAGCTAGCACACTCAACTAGGTAAAATTTAATAGATGAATCAACACCTAAAATGTCTATAAAAACTATCTTTATTCTTACAATTCGCTTTTACTTTTTAAAGTAAATCCTATTACCATATAATATATTTTACAATTTGGGACTATTTTTTATACATTCATCACCTACAATTTCAATTTACTTTCAAAATATAATAATAATAATAATAATAATAATAACAATAATAATAATAATAATAATAATAATAACTCCTCCGTCCCATTTTATGTATCTAGTTCGATTAACAAGGCTTGATTAAAATTTTTTTAACTCAATTTTTCATAATATTTAGTATTAATATACAAAATTTATATATTTAGAAATTACGCTGAAAATATTATTAAACACAAAAAAAAACAAATTTAAAAATAAGTAAAAAATAATAAAGAAAATAAACAAAGAAAAACGAGTTAAGTTGACCAATAAATAATAAACAAGACCGATAAAATAGGTCAAAGGGAGTATTATTATTATTATTATTATTATTATTATTATTATTATTATTAAAAAAGAATCAAATAGTCAACAAAAGGGTGTGAGAAAGGACAAAGAGGACCGACTAAGTCTTTACTTGAAATTGGTGTCAAAATTGCAAAGCATATTTGCAATTCTAGTGATGAGCATGGCGGACCCGCAGTGGGCCCCACTGGCCCACTTCCCCACCCACCCCACATAACTTATATATACAATTTATATTTGTATATACTCCTTTATATGGAGTACTAAATGTTTGAATAGTTTAGTTGGATGGAACTTTGAATTTGAAGTAAAATAGTCTATGTTATAGGTTTCAAAACGGTACATATATATATTGTCCCTCCCATACCGCTCCAAGAGGCACAGAAACTGGCCCAGAAAGAATCGTCATTTGTGAAAATAGAAACATAACGGTGTAACATCTATATGTATTGCTTAGTATAGTTGCAGGTAAAGAGTTGTTTTGTTCCAAAAGTTTCCTAAATTAGTTTCACTAACGTGACTTGTTTGTATCTTACTCTACAGTGGTACAAATTCGCAAACATTGTGTTACTGATTCCTTTTCTTGGTATATAATTGCTATAGTCTATCTTCATATAACGTTGAGGATAACTTTCGTTTAAAACACTCTGTGTCTGAGTATATAAAATGTATATAATGAAAACTTATATTTTTATATCTCATCAAGTTAAATAATAAGTCAAAGACTTTATGGTCAAGCGGCACTCGGTGTACACTCTTGTATGGAAGGGAGTGGGTTTGACCCTTAGCGGATGCATCTATATTATGGATGCTAAGTTTTTCATATCTTTAGTTGTCAGTAAAGTGACCCTTTTTTGTGTATTTGTTATTAGATCTATCAAAATTAATTTATTGCTCTTTAGAAATTAGTAATAAAATTTATACCTCGTTATATTCCTAAATCGTATTTCAACTCAATGAACATCTTTATAAAATAAACATCTTTTGTTAAAGGAAACATTTTAAATCACATTATTATAATGTGAAATATTCCTACAACGACAAATATCTTTATAAAATAATTATAAAAATTCGTTTTTTTTTTTGAAAGAAAAAATTCGTGTTGTTATTATGATTAAAACTTTGGATAAAAATTTTATCATGAAATGCATGCATGCGCAAGTTGAAACTTAAAAACATTAAATTTAATTTCAAAATGTTATGAATATATCATAATTTAAGATTCCTCACGAACAAAGTTATTGTATTACATTTACATTTTCAGGAATTAGTATCACTCAATTCTGTTGAACAATAATATCATTGATTTTTAATGGTGTTTATTTATTTTGGCGAGTCTATTGATCTTGTTGATCAATCTTGTTAATTTAACTTAACTTCTAGTAGTGTTGGTTAACATGCTATTGATCTCGTTGAATAGTCTTGTTAGTTTAGATTAATTCAAGAATTCTGCGAGAAAATAAAGTCTTTTGTGAGAGATTAGAGATAAAGTCTTTAAGAGTTATATTAGTGTTTTAAAATTTTAAATAATCCAATAAACTAATTAAAAAATGATTCTTTAAATAGCATTTCAAATTTAAGTTAATTGGTACCTATCAGTTAAGACAAATAACTACTTACCAAACACTCATTTTAGCTTATAGAGAAATCAATCGGCCAAAGTTAATCAAACCAATTGGAGCCAAAGACCTTGTGGTCTAGTGGCACCCGGTGTCCCGGTTTACACTCCCACATGGATGATGGGAGTGGGTTTGAGCCTCAGTGGAGGCAATTGTTGACTCAAACCAGTTGGATAATGTCTGATTAACCATTTTCCAAACATTCATAGTCTATTAACTATAGTCACATTTCAACTTTTAGTAAGTGAATTTTAATTTAATTATACCAACTTTAGTTCATTCACATTTTGAATTGATCAAAGAATAATGTTACATTTCATTCATATATAAGCATGGTTGAAAAATCGCTAGGCGCTCCTTGGGCGCTCGAGGAGCGCCTAGGACGCCTAGGCGGGGATTAATCGGGGTCTAGGCGCCCGTGTATTTATTTTATTTTATTTTTTATTTTTTAAAAAAAAATTAAAGTATTTTTAAGTTTTTAAAGATTAATAATTATAAATTATATAATACTTTAATAGTTAATACTAAAATATTAAATACTAACCTAAAAAAATTAGAGTTTGTACAATTTAGGGTTATTTCGCTCAAAACGATGTTGTTCTAAATGAAATAACCCTTTAAAAAAAATAGTTAATCGGTCGACTAGGCAGCCTAGTCGGTGCCTAGAAGGTCTGGTCGGCTCCTAAGAGGCCTAGGCAGAGCTTAGACGGCCCAGGCGGTCGTCTAGCCGGCTAGCCGCCTAGACTACCATTTAAGGTGATACGTTAGGCGGTCGACCAGCGCATAGCGCCTAGGCGGGGATTAATCGGCGCCTAGGCGGGATTTTTGCAACACTAATAGGTTTTTTAAGTAGGAGTCATTATATTCAGTTTTTTAAGTATGTGGCCGGAAAAAGTGAGAGATACAATAAAAATTGAGAAATTATGATAAGTTTAAAAAAATCGTGAAGTGTATTGATTTATATATTAGTCTCAAAATAAATTAGATACAAATTATATTAGAAAAAAGTTTATATAAAAAAAAAAGCCTTAATAATTAGAGTACATTAATGTCGAAAAATTTATTCTTTATTTATAATTATAATAATATTATACTTTAAGTGCATATATATATATATATATATATATATATATATATATATATATATATTAGTACAAAATAAATTATATATATACATGCCTTAATAATTAATAATTAATAATTATTATTAAAATTATTGCCTAATAATTATTTATATAAATTCTATCACCTTCTTTCGTGTAATAATTAAATATGGTAATTCTCATTTTTTTCTTCCGTACAATTATTATGGTAATATTATGGTTATTTATATATATATATGTGTGTGTGTGTGTATAAAAGTATCATAATAAGTACATTGAAGAAGGGAATATTTTTAGTTAATAAAATAAGAATATTAGGTAATTATGTTAATAAATAATTCATAGTTTGGTACATTAGGATCCTTTTATATTTGTAGTCAATATTAATTTCCTTTTCCAATTTAGTTTACTATTGTTTGGGCGAAATTTTTACAAATGGAAGATTTTGTTTATTAATAATATATATATAGATAGATTTGGAAGATTTTTTACTCTTATTGTTATGTTTTAGATTCCTTTTTGAGTATGTATGTTTCTTTCTTCCCAAGGTAGACATCACCTTATATATAATGAAGCTAGCCCTGTAGAAGATAATTGAGTTAAAGAATATTGAGATGTGAATTTTTTTTTTTTTGAGACGTAGGCATGACAGGTTTTATTCGAATCGTGAGTGTGCAGAGATACGTGAGTGTGAAGATGGTGATCACCGACTACGGCGGCGCTCCTCCTCCTCTATACGGCTCTTATCCATCAAATTTCCCGAATGGTTTCGGCTCTTATCCATCAAATTTCTCGAATGGTTTTACCAGCGTTCCTGTAAATCGTCCCCAATTTTATACCCAAGTCTGGCAGGAGGAGTATAGCGAAGAAGAAGTAGATTTAGCGGTGCAGGTGAATGGAGATTCTGAAAATAACGCCCTGCACAAATGCTATAAATTTCTTGAGCACTGGTTTCATAAATTCTATGGCAACTTTAAGGAATTCGTTTACGACTTTAAACAATTCCTTGCGGACTGGTTTGCTCAATTCTTTCACAACTTTGTCATATTCCTTAACGACTTTAAGCATTTTCTTTACAACTTGGAACACTATATAGATAGATCTACGGTGTTCATAGAGCATTGCACCGAATTCATTAACAGCTTGAACCGGTATGTAATTGTAATTAATTTTTTTTTTTGGTGTCAAAAACAATATATACTTCAATTCTATCTTTTCCACTCTAATTAATTGATGTTGTTAGACTTACTTTTCAATTTTATATATATATATATATATTATATTGTGTACGTGTGTGTCCAGGATTATGGAAGAATGGAATGATATGAAGGCAATTGTTGCGAATAATGGAACACAGGAGGCTGCAGGAGATTCTTATCATTGTCATTGTTATAATAATAATAATAATTGTGAATGTTGTCCGTGCATTGAATTTCGAAGAGGCGGTCCCTCAAATGGTGGCAAACACCGAGGAGTCCGGTGTAAAGAAGTGCAGAAATTGTGCAAATTATGTAACCCCGAAGAGCTGAGGCAAATGATATGAAGGCAAATCCACAGGTGGCGGCGCGGCAGGAGATTCTTATCAATAGTAAAAATAATAATAGCGGTTGTTCGTGCTGCAAATTATGCAACCCAAGAGGCGAATTGAAGCAGTAATAATGAGACAAACAATATAATGGTGCCTGCCATTTCACTGCACTGTTAAGTTTGACGAGTTAGTTGTTATTAGATATTTTTCCTAATAAGTGGAACCATACGTGTCTAAATGAATGAATGAATTCTTGGTGTCACTCTGTTAAGTTGTAGTGTAATTCATTAGTATCAGCAGCCAACAACACTATACCAACAATATAATTCACCACCCTACCCTTCCTTTTGCTACATCCACTAGAGCTTTGGACCTCTTCCTCATTTTCCCCTCAATTCATTTTTCAAACCAATTCCTATCTCCTTATGATACCCTACTGCCACTTTAATTTGTTTAAAAGCACTTTATTAGCCTTTTCCACTAACATTTCAGTTTCTTCATCATAGTCCTTCCTTCCCAATTCTCTAAGGCCACCTTCAAAAAAATTTTCCACCTCTTGTCTAGCCTCCTCCACTATCTTAAAAACCTCACTATCATTTCCCACTTTCTTTTACAAATTCTAAATGTTAACAATTAAAGAAACTACTTATAGAAGTAACATTGTGATAACATTAGATAGCTAGCTTGTTGTGAGACATAATTTAAATCTAGTGAACAAAAAACTTAAATTGCAGTGATTCAAATTTATTTTGTAGAATTGTTGAAGCAATAACCCTGTATATTTGAGCTTGATACAGTTAGACTAAGTACTGTAGACATGCAAAGCACAATATGTACCAACTACCAAGTATAACTAGAGACAATGCAAAAGAGATTGCAAATGGACAAGTATAACTAGAGACAAAACTAAGAGATGCCAAGGAGATTGCAGATCATAATATGTACCAAGTATAACTACAAACAAAACTAAGAAATCAGTCACTCTTCTCCAGAAAGTACCTCCCAAACGTGATCAGAGCTTAAAACAAGTCATTGAGCCTCATTGTCCACAGAGAGGCACGTGATCAGAGCTTGAAACAGGTCACAGAGAGACACGTTATCAGAGCTTGAAACAGGTCACAGAGAGACAGTCAGGCATTGCTCTCTCAGAAACTCCATGGCGGCAACAACCCTTCCTAGTCAACAGCACAATGTGGCGGAATCGCTCAAACAGCACAATGTGGCGAAATCGCTCAAACAGCACAATGTGGCGGAATCATATTATCGCGAAGTTTTTTTTTTTCAACCCTTCCTAGTCAACAGCACAATGTGGCGGAATCGCTCCAACAGCACAATGTGGCGGAATCAAATTACCGCGAAGTTTTTTTTTTTGAACACTATTGACTCTATTACAATGTAGTATCTGTTCATACGTACTTTCTCAACCTACTGAAGCACAAAAAGCCAACACCCTTACTGGGATCGAACTTGTGACCTCTCACTTGGGAGGGTCACAGCTATGTCGCTTGACCACAAGGTCTTTGGAATTACCGCGAAGTTTCTAGGGAGGAGAGGAACGCTATTGGAGCACGTGACAACATCGCAGCCCTGAAATTTTCGTTCTCCTCGGTCGGAATTAGAGCGAGGAGCGGAGGGTGCCAAAGAAAGGGAATTCGGCGGCATTGAGTACAAATCCTAGTATAGTATGTTAATACGCGGGTTCGATTCCCACAAGTGACGATTGTTGACACTTGAAAATTTGATAAATATGGTTAGTTTTTATTAAATTTGAATATATTTGGATAATATTGATATTATCTAATTTGTTAATTAGATAATATCAAAAGAGTTTGAACTTATTACAATTATTTTATCCTACCGCTATAAATAGGAGCCCTTATTTCTATGTATTCATCCTAGGAAAAGTCCTAGAATCAGCTCCAATATAATCAAATGATCCTAAATGTAAAAGCCCTTCCATGAAGATTATGCCAAATGTTGCTCTAAACCCACATTAAAGATCAAGCCATTTGAACCCGGAGGTCCTTCAGAAGAACAAACATATAAGTTCTCCGGAGGCCCTTCAATGGAGCGTTCAAGACATTAATTGAAGAATCAGAGGACCATTTATCCAGAGCTTGTACCCACATTGATATACTACATGTAACCAAAGTTTTAATTTCAATATATTATTCAAAATTTTGTGTTTACAACGATTCCCCCTGAACCAGCTCCCGGAGCGAGCGCGAGTGGACCCGGACCGTTAAACGGATGGAGAAAGACCCGTTGAATTTACCAAAAAAGTGAGTTAATATCACATGTGGTCCTCCGAGTATGCTGGTTTTGCCACCTATAGTCCTAAACTTTATTATTGATCATTTGTGGTCCTACGAGTTTCAAAATACTATCACCTATAGTCCTAAACTTTAAAATTGACCGTCTATGGTCCTTTGAGTTTAAAAATGTTAACAATCATGGTCCTCCGAATTTCAAAATGTTACCAACCCTGATCCAATCATGCATTAATTTGCTCAGTCAACATCGTGTAAATGAAGGGAAAATGCTCTTTCATGTTATTCTTCCGTTTTTAAGTGAAAATATAGCATTTGGAAATACCAAATGCATCTGTTTTTTTCAAATAAATGATACCATAGATGCTGTGAGGAATTAACAGTTATTTGGAGAAGAAGAATTGGAAAGAAAGCAGATACATTGATGGGTCCAAAGGCTATATTTTCACTAATTAAAAATGAAAAAATAACATGAAATGACATTTTTGCCCTTCATTTACATGGTGCAACTAAGTTCTTTTTTTTCTTTTTCCTGTGACCTCTCAGGTAGGAGAGCCACAGCTATGCCGCTTAACCAACTAAGTTCTGTTTGGGCTCAGAAATGCAGCTAGCTAGCACACTCAACTAGGTAAAATTTAAAAGACTATCTTTATTCTTGCAATTCTCTTTTACTTTTTAAAATAAATTCTATTATCATATAATATATTTACAATTTAGTACTATTTTTTTACACTCACATATAATTTCAATTTACTCTCAAAATATAATAATAATAATAATAATAATAATACTAATAATAATAATAATAACAATAATAATAATAATAATAATAATTGCCCCTCCTGTCGGTACGGGAGGGGCAATATATGTACTGTTTTTTAAAATTGAGAGGCAAATTTACACCACTAATAATTAAGGGGTTACATTGATAATTGGCATATTATGGAGGACATAAATTACAATTTTCCCTTTATATAATATTACATTGGTTGTTCTTTATTAGTAATCATCCTATTACATGCAGGCTAGCTAGTTAACTTGCTTGGGAAAGTGACTTTGCACCACTATATATACAACATAGGGGCTCTCTCTCTCACGCACTGGAGGGGGGGGGGGTGGTCTTTTATGCCGAATTTCTGGATGAATTTTCCATCTCAGTGCCACTGCCTGCAAGAGATTGACCTCTCGCAGGTGAGGAGCGCGAGACATGGTCGATGTCTCACGGCTGAGTTACGCCCGCGAGAGGTCACCTCTCGCGGATGGAAGTTCGCGATAGCAGTGATCTCTTGCAGACGGTCTTCCGTGCGTAATTGGAATAACCTCTCACATGCATCTAGAATTAATCTCTAGTTAGTGGGTGGTTAAATGGAGAGTTAGTGGCAGATTTAATACCTGTTAGTGGGAGAAGGTTACAATACCATAAATGAATGCCATGTTAATGTGCCATTAATCATTCATCTCCTATATATTTCCAAGTTGAGCAGATTTACATAAGCCTAAAAATCACTATGCAAAAGTGAATTTTCCATCTCGAAACTCTGTTCATCCTTCTTTCTAGCCACCTGTGTTCATCCCATGTTTTCGTTCGCCGAGTTCCAAGTTTGTGTGCTCAAACGCAGGAACTGTAGTACGTTTTATCCTGGGAAACATACACAGAATCCGTGTAAAGAATACACAGAATGTCAAAACATAATGCACAGGAAATTATCACACGCGTACAAATAACTTATCTTAGTGTTTACACTACTCCAATGCTTAGCACACATAATCCATAACCATAATACACATAATTCATAACCATAATGTACATAAATGATAACACCAAATACACAAACACATTAGAACGTACGCATAACTCATTTTACACTACTCAAGTGATTAGCATACATAATTAAGATGGATGTACAGAATTCGTGGCCAGAATACACAGAATGTCAAAACAGAATACACAGAATATTATCACAACATACACAAAACTCATCTTATAATTTAGCGGCCGAACGGGAAACAAATTCTTTTTTAGAAAAAACGTTAATTAAAAAGATTCAAAACGACGTCGTTTTGGATCAGGGTGCACAATGCATTGTGCACCCTGGTCCACAATATAAATTGCCCCTAAACCTTATTTAGCATATCTGATTGAAAAGTTAATCTAATATTTAATATCCTATTTGATAGTTGATACCATTTCGTCAATTAGGTCCACATGCACCTACGTAGAACACGATCCAATATACATTTTTATAACTTATAATGTATACATAGTATTATTCTAACACATAAAATACATTATTCTAACACATAGTGTATATTATCTTACCCCAGAAATTTCATTATTCTAAATTATAGTGTACATTATTCTAAAACACATAATGTACATTATTATAATACTCATAATGTAAATTGTTCTAATACATAATGTACATTATCCTACCCCAGAAATTTCATTATTCTAATACATAATTTCCACTATTCTAAATTATAATTTATATTATTTTAATTCATAAAATTCAGTGACGTCGTTTTGAAGCATCACAGAATAATTCGACCCATTTTGTAGAACTAGAGGAGTGATCTAAACAATATAATGGCATGGCCAGATCTGATGGGCCAAGTCTAATGAGCATATATTGCCACAACCACAAAATAGACAAAAGTGTCGTTGTTGCTCATGTTATGTTTGTAAACGTACGTTTAGTATTCTACAACATTGTAATATAAATAAGAGTTTCTTGCATTAAATTTAGATATGACTTGCACCAATTTGCCTTTATTTTGTTAACTAACACTCTTGATAGATGATTGTGCAATAGACTTAGTCGTGAAACATCTAAAGATTAATAATATTGCAAACCACATATAACAATGTATTATTTCTATTGAAACAATTAGCAAAAATGACATGTGAGTCATGCTTTTGCAATTGCTATATCATAGAACATGATTTACATTGCAAGGTAGACCATTTGTATATATGTTTATTTTTAATGCACTACCAGTTCATTTTTAGTAGGTTTATTATATTTTGACACAGGTTTATTTTTAGTATATTTTAAATTCATTTTAGTGTAATACTTAAAAATGAACATATTATATACTAAAATGAATATGTATCAATGGTCCACCTTGTAATGTAGATCGATCAAGGTCTATGATATAATTTGCTGTCATTTTAAGGCTTTGTTTTGAGTGAAGTGAGGTTGACTTCTAATTTTGGTCATGTCAAAATGGATTTAGATTTTCCTAGTTTATTAATATAATGGAATTTTATGTGTGTGTGTGTATGTATATATACTCAAAACAGATAATATATGAATAAAATATTGATTCTCAAAGCATATTTTGAAATTGAAAAAAAAAATAAAAATTGAAAGGCTTTACAATGGGCAATGGCCACACCCACACATGCATTAGCTAGTTTAGTGTCATACTAAATACTAATAATGTGAATAGCCCATTCTTTAAATTATAAAAAAAAAAAAAAAAAAAAAAAAAAAAAAAAAAAAGGAGGTTACCTCATTAACTTTAATGATGATTATTATGTGTATGTCAAAAATTTGTGTGAGACGGGTCATATCTTTGATTCATGATGTCAAAGATTTGACCTATTAATCAAATATTTGATGTAAAAATATTACTCCATCTGTCCCATTTTACCTGTCTTGTTTACTATTCATTGGTCAAACCAACTCTTTCTTTATTGCTTATTTTCATTAGTAATTTTTAATTATTTTTAAATTTGATTTTTTTTGTGTTTAATAGTACTTTTAATGTAATTTCTAAATATATAAATTTTATATACTAATACTAAATTTAATATTATGAAAAAATTGAATTAAAAATAACTTCAGTCAAGCCTCGTTAACCGAATCAGACAAACAAAATGGGACGGAGGTAGTACTTTTTTTTTTTTTAATCAAAAGTATTATATTTTTTCCTTATAAGTAATGTTGCACTTATAAGTAATGTTGCACTAAAATGTAAAATTATTACATTTTTTTAAAAAGTATTATTATATTTTCTCATATAAGTAATAATATTTTATTCCTAATTTAATATTACATTTGCCAGTATAAATATTACATTTCATCTTGACTCAACCAATCTCACGGACAAAGATCCGTGAGACGATCTCATATAAATTTTTGTCAAAAGATACGGGATTAAATTTTATATATATATATATATATATGGTAAGGTTCCAGTGAGACCACTTGCTTAGGTAAGATCGTGAGATCACATCTTGTGCATCCATGTAATACTTTTTAATGGTCTAGATTGATTGACACACACACAATTTGTTTGCACACATTTAATCATCGTTCGCACACACTTCAACTTGGAATCTTAATTAATTTAGACCATTAAAAATTGTTGAGATCAAATCTTGTACATCAATCACCGTTTGCACACATTTAATCACCGTTTGCACACATTTTATTACCGTTCGCACACACTTCAACTTAGCATCTTAATTAAATCAATCTAGACCATTAAATTATTAAATGGATGCACAAGATCTGATCTCCCAATCTTACCTAAACAAGTGATCTCATATGATCCTAACTCTCTCTCTATATATATATATATATATATATATATATATATATATAGGTCAAATTCACATCTTTGTCATAGAAATAATGTATTTTATTTACATCTCAGGGTGCATAACGTAATTTGAAAATTTGGACGGCATTTGGAAATTTGAATTAAATATGGTGGGAATGTGATGAAAAGCAGTCAAAAGTGCATCTGACCTACCCACCCCTCTCCGGCTCTCCCCCAAAGGGTCTTTTTGCATGAAAAGGAAACATTTTAAGTCACATTATTATACTGTGAAATATTCCTACAACGACAAATATCTTTATAAAATAATTATATATTTCGTGTTGTTATTATGATTAGAACTTTTGATAAAATGCATGCATGCGCAAGTTGAAACTCAAAACATTAAATTTAATTTCAAAATGTTAGGAATATATCAATAATTTAATTAAGATTCCTCACGAATATAAGTTGTATAACTTTTAAATTTTCAGAAATTAGTATCACTCAATTCTATTGAACAATACCGTACCGTTGATTTTTAATCTTGTTATTTATTTTGGCGAGTCTATTGATCTTGTTGATCAATCTTGTTAATTTAATTTAACTTTTAGAAGTGTTGGTTAACATGCTATTGATCTCATTAAATAGTCTTGTTAGTTTAGATTAATTTCAAGAATTTTGCAAGAAAATAAAGTCTTTTGTGAGAGGTTAGAGATAAGGTCTTTAAGAGTTTTTTTTTTTTTTTTAAATACTATTGACTCTGTTACAATGTAGTATATGTAAGAGTTATATTAGTCTTTTAAAATTTTAAATTCAATAAACTAATTTAAAAACGATGCTTTAAGTAACATTTTAAATTTGTTAATGACCTTGTGGTCAAATAGCATGTAGGGACTCTCTCAAATGGGAAGTCATGAGATCAAGTCTCAATGGATGCTGTATTGACCCTTTGTGCATCAACAAATTAAGAAAGTATAGATGAACATAGGGTCAATACTAGTAGTAGTACTCAAAAAAAAAAAAAAAAGTAACATTTCAAATTTAATCTAATTGGTGCCAATCAGTTAAAGACAAACAACTATTTACCAAACACTCCTTTTAACTTATAGACAAATCAATAAGCTAAAGTTGATCAAACCAGTTGGATAATGTCTGATTAACCATTTTCCAAACACCCATAGCGCAGCTATAGTCACATTTCAACTTTTAGTAATTGAATTTTAATTTGATTATACCAACTTTAGTTCATCCACATTTTGAATTGATCAAAGAATAATGTTACATTTATTTCATAAATTGACTTCCTTATGTAACAAAATATATATATATATATATATATATATATATATATATATATATGCACACACACATATAGTATTTAACTAATAAGTATATATTCATTTTTTAACGTGAATATGAAGGTTCGAACCTCATTAAGAATCAAAAAATTCATTAAGATATTAGACTTTAACCAACTTGTGGCGATGAAGATGTACTTTTCAATTTTCATGTATTAGAGTGTACAAATGATAAATGAAATTTAAAATTCAGAATTACCTTTTTTATGAGCAATACAAGTTTATAGGAATTCAAGATATAATTTAAGGAAATCATAAATTTGAGTCACCAGTAAATAAATATATATATATATTTTAACTTGTTAACTTTTTAAAAGTTTGAAAATTTATATTCCGTAATTTAATAGTCACAAGTCAAAAAGTTAGAATTAATTCCCAAAAGGATAAAAAGCTGATTTGCTTTCACTCCATCTATTGGATCCCAAAATTGAAGGTTTGAATTTTTTTTTTTATAAACAAAATTGAATTTTTAATTTGTCGATCCTTTTCAACATCTCTTGGAATTCGTTGGCATTTGAAAACTAGATTTGACAAATTGGCCTTCCTGCTTAAATAATTCAAACCGGCATTTATTGTTCATCTCTACTCTTAAAATACATTACTATTTTTAAAATAATTTTATTTTTCTCTTTATTTTACTTTCTAATGTTCACCTCTTAATGTATCAAATGATCAATACAATTCATTTTATCCATTTACTATCGTAAATTGACCAATCTTACCTCGTGCTATAAATATAATGAATTTGCTTATCAATCAAATCATTCAAATGTGGAAAAAACCAATCGTATATGGTCACGTAAAAATTAAAGATAAATAATATTAGTGAGGCTCGACCATAATATTAGTGAGAATGCAACCGGATGTCACTAGAGTCTAGACCATAAGAATCTTGGCATTGATTTTTTTATTTTAAAAAAGAGATTATAAAATTTTAAAATTCATTTACTAAATGAGGTGATTTTAAACAAAATTTGAAATTTCTTTTATCAAATTAGCCGATAGTTCATCTTAGATTATGTAATTGTTCATTTTATCATAATTAAATTTGAAGGTTTTTTTTTTCTTTGTATTTTTTTTCTTGTATTTTTTTTTCTTGGGTGATGAAAGAAATTTGTAGTTACTATCCAATGGTGTGCACTGGACAAATTCTACCCTTTGTAATAGCTTTCAAACTACATAATACAATAAGCTACAATATGAAGATCTTGTATGATGAACTTGGTCAATCATTCCGAGGCTATTTTATGTATTATAGTTTCTATTATATTTAATTTAAATTTATACCTATCTTCATTTTTCAATTCTTTTTTTTTTTTGAGAATTCATTTTTCAATTCTTAACATCCCATCAATAACTTCAAAACAAAAGTCGCGCCAAAATAAAACAACTTTCACAAACCAATAATTATGTTTCAATATCTCGTCTTGAATTTCAAACATATGCATGTAGAGTTGTAGACTTTGGAGCAATAAATAACTATTATGCAGTATATATGACGCATAAAATATGTTTTAGTTATTAGGTCATCTCCAATCTAAAACGCCAAAAATTTACACTAAAAATCACATCAAAAAAATATTTTTTACACCAAATTTTATTCATCTCCAATCCATTACACCAAATGTTATTCTACACTAAAATAATTTGATTTCTCAAAATTTAAAAGTTTATTAATTTAAATTTAATATAAAATATAATTTGTGATGTAAATAATAATATTTAGTACAATTTAATTTTGTTAAAATTATGTTTTATGTAGTTTAATTTTTAATTAATTTATATTCAATATTAGTCTTGTTTTAATGGTTTTGATTATATAATTTTGATATAACTACAGTTTCATTGAACAATATACACTCAAATATATGAAATTGTTATTCGGTTTCATTTTATATACACTACAATTTCATTTCAACACAACTACACTTTCTTTTTTATATAACTATAGTTTCATTCAACATTATACACTCAAATATGTGAATCTGTTATTCAGTTTCATTTTATATACACTATAGTTTTCTTTCAACACAACTACAATATCATTTTATAACTATGATTTCATTGGACAATATACACTCAAATATGTAAAACTATTGATATATTTCAAATGATATAATTTACTTTTAATAATATAAAATTTATGTTTAAGTATTTAACAAAATAGGTAAAATGTAACCTTAAACAAAAAGGATACAAACGAAATTAATTTAAAAAAAAAATGGCAAAACAGGAAAAAAAAATCCTTTTTTTATTGTCGTTTGATGAACAGTACTACGCCATATTTGGCGCAGTACTGTTCACCTAGGCAAAGAAAATTGTCTTTTATCGTGTCCATTAGAGGCATTTCATTGCCATTTCTTTTTTCCATTTTGCCGATATGCAGTACCCATGGGAGATGGTCTTAGGTCATCTCCAACCTACTTAACACCAAAACACCAAATTTCTCCCCCAAATGTAACTTCAAAATGAATATTCTCAGTATATTCTCACACCAAATTTTATTCATCTCCAACCATTACACCAAAGCACCAAATTTCTACACCAAATATTATTCTACACTAAGGGTGTGTTTGGAAACCCGGTAACTGGATTTTCAGTGTTTGGTAAAGAGTGAAAAGTGTGAGTCAAAGGAAAATGAGTGTTTGGTCAATGAAAAATAACCCCATTTTCTTGAAAAATGACTTCCACTTTTTTTTTTAGAAGTCATTTTTCAATTCTCACACAAACATTACACCACCACCACACCACCGGCTACTACCACCACCACCACCACAGTTGTCGCCGCCACCACCACCACTACCATACTACCACTTATCAGGGTCGGATTTTGGGTTGTGCAAGCTGGGTTACATCACAGGGTCCCAAATTTTTGAGAACTCAATATTTAATTTTTACCTAGCTAGTTAAGACATTAAAAAATAAGAAATTTGCAATTTATAATAACAGATTATAAATGGAGAAATGGTAAAAATGCAAGTTTATTACATTTTATACTTGAGATTAAAGGTTCAAATCCTGCTTTGTACACATCAGCAGTGCATCAAATATTAATCCAAAAATTATTATCTACTAACTGATTTTGAAACGCTACGTATGGTAATGTTTCATAATACACTATTATTTTAAACTCTCCATGTTTTACCAAACATAACTTATAATTTATCTATAATTTAAAATAAGTTATAAATTCTAAAATAAGATCTACCAAACATAATCTAAATTAAGAAAAAAAAAAGAAATTAAATTTATCTTCCAACATAGTTTTTTTTATGAATAAAAGAAAACTATAAAATAATTAAAATAATAAATTAAATGAATTACCTTCGCATAGTACTGCACTACTACCTATTTATTAGCTTGTACTCTACTTATAAATTATTATAACTACCATCCGCATGAGGTAGGAATGACTATAATCAATTACACCCCTACAAAAATATGCTATTTATTTACCACATTTATTATTTTAGCAATTAATTTCATTAAACTTCGGCATGCATAAATTCATATTACTTTAATTTTAAAATCTTATTTATTTTTTAACTACTACCTTTTTCAACCTACTGAAGCATAAAAAGTCACCATCTATTTTCGAGAGTACAGTTACTTTATGCCAACTGAAGCATAAAAAGTCACCATCTATTTTCGAGAGTACAGTTACTTTATGCCACTTGATCATAAGGTCATTGGCAAAAAAAATAGTAAAAAATATATTGAGTTTCGGGAAATAAAATATTTGAGATAGTAGAGGAAATCCTTTGTAATGCAGTCATGTCAAAGTTGTGAGTCCATGTGACCATCCCCCTTTTTAATGTGTAGGGTGTAAATTCAGCAATACTCATTGCATTATTAACTTAGAGAAGTATATTAAAGAAGACTATTCTTTTAGGTATGGAGAAATTAATTTTGCTTTTAATGTACAATAAGACTTACCCATAACTTTGAATCCCAAATTACTTTAGTTGTGCTGTTGAGACTAGTGAATGGGATAAATCGCGATATGTGTGTCAAGTGAGTTATTGTTTAGAAATTTTAAAAGGTTATATACCCTACAAAATTGTGCTTTGTGGTTAGCTAAAGGTACATAGTGTGAGAGTACGATTTGTGAAGTAAGGAGTCCATGATATAGTAACAATTTTCATTTTATTGTTGTTTTTAATTTAAACTTCAAGTATATATAATTCTAATACATGATTAATTAAAGCCCCGAATGAGAATTTGGAATTTTAAAATTAATTGATAGCATTAATGTTGCATCCCCTATTACAATCACTCTTTAATGTATCTTTTTTTTTTTCAGTTAGATTTTGCATACAATCTACCACCTAATATAATAACTAATTGAGTTGTCCATGTAGACAAAAAATATAACAGTTTTAAGTGCCCTATCTCACAAAGACACAAAGTGGCTTGATTTCTTAGATCTTCATTAATTAACTTATAATGAGTTAATTAATTCACATACAACCAAAGAAAATAAATATTTTTTTTCTATTTTTAAGCTTTATTATTTGAGCTTAGTATTAAAATATGTTGAAATTGTGAGCAGCATATGTGCAGTCCAACTATCAGTTTAGGCTTTTAGTTGAAATGAAGCATATGCTTTAATTGAAATAACTAAAAGAAAATTTTAAAAAATATATATATTATTTTTAATACATCAATTGTATATATGCGAAAATCTTATATTATAAAAGATACAACTTAGTAAAGTCATATATTAATTATTATCATCTTATTTCTTTTTTTATAGTAAAAAAAAAAGTCAAATATATGAGCCAATAGTTTTTGGATTAAATTATTATAATGAGTAATAAATATGTGGTATGTAATTAGTTTAATTTCCTTAACAAAATAACCAATAAACGTGTCTTAATTAGTTTTAACAAAAACTAATGGAGTTATAACTTATAAGAGACGAGAGCAAATTTGTCAAGTTAAAATATGGTGTAGAAATTTTAAACTCAATGTACAAATCTATTAACACTAAGGATACATATAAAAATTATGAATATAACATGGATGCACACATATAATGTATTTAGATTTATATATCACGTCACATTAATAAATAATTTTAATATGAAAATATTTATATTTTTCATATTTGTACTTATAACTCCGTATTATTCTAGTAAAGTAGAGCTTTTTGGTTCGTCGGCAGTCGGCACTCGGCACATTATTCGTGTTTGGTTCATTGGTTTCACGTAGTTTTCCAAAATGGTGATTATATAGAAAAAAAAAAAAAAAAAAAAAGTGATTACATACTATGTCAAATGTGCATCAGTGGGTCGTATGTAGTTGTTAATTAGCCAATACCTACCGTGCATCATGATTCATGACTTCCACTTTCATTAACCAATCATAGTCATGCTACCAAAAAAAATGACATAATAATATAAAGCACTCTAAAATTAAAAAAAAAATTGTAATAAATTGCTTAAGCAATAGAACAATATGAATTCAACAAAAAATTAAATAAATCCCATTCAATAGGGAAGTAAATTTGGATATGATAAATTTATTTCCTGATGTTTTATTTTGATTTTTCTCACAATAACACATTGTTTGGAATGACTTAACATTAAAAATATGCAAAAAATAAAATAAAAATCAAATCAAATCAAAGTTGAAAAGGTAATAGTTGTAATCTTGAAATTAATAGATTTAGATTTTTTTTAAAAAAAAATCAATTTGAAATAAAAGATTAAATTGAAAATTTTAAAATTACAATGAAACCTTCAAATTTAGAGAAAGGAAGTTTTACATTTTGACAATGGCCTTCTTTGGTAAACATCTTTTGAATTATTTTTAAGTGTTTGACCTACTACAACTATTTGATTTGGTAACATAACTAAATTTGATGTTGAGTAATTACCTTTTCTCTATAGCATTTTGGAGAAAAAAGAATTTCTCCAAAACGCTTATATACTTGAAAACAAAAATTATTAAAAGATTAACAATTAAATTTTATTATTATTTAGTTAATACAAATTCACTAGTCAAAGTTGTTGATACAACCAGATATCTACTATCCTCTAACTATTATACTAATCACTAATTTACTTAGGGTCCGTTTAGAAAGCTAAAAAATGATTTCGAAAGTTATTTATCAGATTTTTTCATGTTTGAATTTTCAAAGAAAACAGAGTCAAAAGAAAATATTCATTCTGATGATCAACATAAAACATTAAAACGGATCCAATTTGACAGAAAATGTCTTCGAATATTTTTAGTCATAATATATTTTTTAAATTCTTTATTTTTATGTCTCTATCTTCTCTCATCTCTCATATCTCTTCATGCTAGTTTCCGAATTTTATTACCCCTACCACCACCACCACACCACACCATTTATTATTATTATTGTTACAAATAATATATTCATTTTCAAGAAAAAATAATAATTTTATGACTTTTTAGCCAAACACTAAAAAAGTAAACTATTTTCCAAAATATTTTTCATATTTCTAAATAGACCCTTAATGCCAAAAAGAATTATAGGGACCTATTTAGTATGAAAAAAAATCAGTAAAATTTCCTAGAACTAAGTTGTGTAATGAAATTATGAAAATATATGCTTGCATGTTTAAAAGTAGACTAAGCATTTTCTGACATACATTACGTAAGAATATTATCCACGTGATATGAAGGGAAAAAGCTAGAAGATTAACATATTCATTCTAGCCATGATGTATATGTTGCTTTGGAAGTCCTTCCGACAAAATGCTCAAATCGAAAAGACAAAGGCTGACGCTCAAAGCATTCGAGAATCTAAAAACTATATAATGCAATTTTTAAAAGTATAAAATACATTATACTTTTTTTTTCAAAAAAAAAAAAGTATAAAATACATAAATAGAGAAATCCTAAATCTAAATTGTAAATATTAAACCTTAAACATTAAAAAGTACGTAAATCTTTAAATCAATTTAAGAGTGAAACTTTAAACCAAAAACTCTAAAAATAAAATAAAAGTGCATTACACTTTCAAACTAGTCAAAATGCAAGGTGTAATGTTACAAAGTGAACATTTAAAATTAATTATCAAAATATCACCGCATTAATTTTTTTCAACTTGCTCTATAATCATTAGATTTGACCAAATGAATAGGTGGGATTGATTCTTAATTTTATCTTGAAAATAATTCTCATATGATCACTTTTATATGGTCAAAGTACATGTGAGGTTTTTATAATATGGTGTGATGTTCAATTTAATTCCTATACCTCAGTTTTGTTCCATTTAATCCATGTAGTTTATAAAGTCGTACAATTGAGGATAATAATTAGCGGTGTTAATATAAGCATTAACTTAGTTGACTTGGAGCTGACATCATCTTGCCACATCATGATATTTAAATGATATTTAAATGTCAAGTCAATTAATTCAAAATCATAAACAATAGAGAATTAAATAGTACTATATGACTATGGAGTCACAAAAGGCTCCTGAACAATAGGTAACTTAGTCAAACTTATTCTAGGCCAGCATCTTTGACTTCAAGCTTCACGAGTTGGTACGTGCAAGTCATTCGTTCACTTCAAACTTCAATAATCATAGTTTCATTCGACTATCAACCTTTGTATGCTTTTCGAATAAATCTATAATTATGAAATGATGGAGCAATTACAACGTTTGGGACCAATTCATTCTGTCATCCACCTTCAGTCTTTCGAATTGAAGATGACAAATAATCCACTATCGAATGATCCACCTTCAGCCTTTTGAATTGAAGATGACAAATAATCCACTATCGAATGCCTTCACGCCTAATCTTCTATTTAGAGCACAAATAATTCAGTCTTTCGAATTGAAGATGACAAATAATCCACTATCGAATGAACCACCTTTAGTCTTTTGAATTGAAGATGACAAATAATCCACTATCGAATGCCTTCATGCCTAATCTTCTATTTAGAGCACAAATAATTGAATTCTTTTTTCTCTAGTCTCTTGCACGCCTCTTCTATTTATATCACAAATAATTGGATTCCTTTTTCTCTAACTTCTTACTCATAATTCTCCTTAAAAGTTAAAACACTCATTAACAAATAATGCGTAAATAGAAGATTACACTCCTTAAAATCGTCAACTATTGCCCTGAATTATACTACTTTTTAAAGTACAAGAAATAAATTAAATAAAATTAATGTATATGAATTAATTGAACATACAAGTTTGGTGAAAAAATCTAAACAAGATACTGCTACTTTAGTTATCTTACCAAACTTTCCAAAAAAAAAAAGAAAGAAAGAAAAAGTCATCTTACCAAAATTACCTACCTAACAGTAACGGTTTTGAAATTCGAGACTTCTTTGAAAAAAAAAAGTTTTTAAATAGAAAAGAGAAAGATAGTGAGAAAGTGAGAGGGAAAATAAAATAAAATAAAATAATTGTTTGAAGATTTGAAATTTCATCTCTAATTCTCTGTGTTATCATCACACGATCAATTCTATTTTATGTTATTTTAAAATAAAATTTAATATATATTTTTAACATTTACCGTGAATAAAAAAATTGACATTAATTCACTGAAATATTTTCTTAACTAGCTAGACTCTTATTATATTGTAATTTTAATTTGTCGTCCGTATATATTTGTCATATAAACTTTATTGAATTTAAAAACTATCATGGATTTAATTGGTCACAAGTTCGATTATTATTGACATTCTCTTGATCAAATTGTTGTACAAAGTCTTTCTAGTGCGATTTACCTTTTTTGTGTAATTTATGAGTTATTACACATGAACGAAATTTAGTTAATGCATATCTTCAAATACTGGTACGATTTTTCTCGTCACCCAAAGAAAGCTACCATAGATTCAATTGGACATAAATAGTATATATAAATAGATTATTAACAAATATAATAAAATAGGTTAATTAATTGAAAACTTGAAAGTATAAAGTGAAATTGAAAAAAAAAAACGAAAAAAAGAAAACAGTCAGATAGAGTAAAAATTATTGCCCGACAATAACATAGGGCCAGATTTATGTTTTTCCTTGTTTTGTTTTAAGTAGAGGGAGAGTGGGGGAGAGAGAGGGAGAGGGAGTGAGGGAGAGTTGTAGGAAGAAGACTGTGCTGCTAGGAAGGAGACAGAGAGAGAGAGAGAGAGAGAGAGAGAGAGATCTCTATCTATCTTGTTGGTGAGATCAGCAGCTGAAAGGCAAAATCTTTGTAAGCTCTCCATTTTCTCATGCAATGATTCCTTCGATCTGTTTGTTTCTCTTCCTGTTCTTTCCACCTCTGTTTCTGGAAACCTTGTTCCAGCAGTGCCTCACTCCATTTGCTATGTTTTCTTGCTCCATTTGTTTCTTTTCAAATATTTGCTTGTGTATGATACTGTTTCCAAGTTTTTATTTTTATTTTTTGTTACTTCCATTTGAAAAATGGGGTTGAACAAAGTGGGAACTTTAAGGTGGGTTAATCTGTTTTCTATGATGGGTTTGAGGCTTTTGAGCTTTTGATTTGGCTGTGTTCATTTTTCAGGACATTTGATCTTGCAAAATTGCAAGTTTTTGAGTTGGGTTGAGTTTTAAGCTGGCAAGATTAGGGCTTTGGACATGGGTTTTAGCAGCTGCTGACAAATTTTGGGTGCTGGGACATGTATTTTGAATTCTTGTCCCTGATGACCCCATATTAGTTGCAGTTGGTGTTTGTAGTTTCATGAATTGAATGATTACTTTTTTCTGCCAATTTTTCCCCCCTTGTTAACAAAACCTCCTGTGTTTGGTATTCAGAATTGTACTTTTTTAAAAAACTTTTTCTTAGTTGCCACTTACCCATATATTGTACTCTCATTTGGATTTTAGGTTTCTTTCCAAATTTAAATTTATTTTGCATTCTATTTCTGAATGGACATCCCTAATTTGTGGAACTCTGGCAATTGTGTAGCTTAACATGGATCTGTCCAGGATTGATAGCATTTGTTTGTGCATTCAAATATGAGGTGAATAGAAGTTATGTCATTTAGTATGGACTATTACAATAATTGGAAGGGCAAGGAATTTTTTTGGGGGGGTAGGGAAAACGGGGGGATTAGGATTTTTAGCCTGGCAGTTGGTAAGTTTTCTAGCTTTGCCATTTCAGCATAGATCAGTTTTAATGCTTCCTCTCACCTTGTGTGTATACCTCAATAGAAACAATTTCTATTCGTATGTGCTGACATGAGATGTTACAATGTTCTATGTTTTTCTGCATCGGGAAAGCTACATAAGCAAACAATGTACTTTTGTTTGGAGTTGAAAGGACAATATTATAGGAAATACCTAGTATTTTGGGTAAAGCAGTTAAACGGAAGCTTCAGAATATTATTCCTCACCTCTGTATTAATTAGTATTGTACTTCATAATATTGGATTTGATTTTGGCCAAACTAATTATCTCCAACATAGAGGAAACTAGAACTGTTATTTCCTTTCATTGCGTGATGAAATAATTAGAAATTTATGTGTGTTGAACTATCATAGTTTGGAGACCTTTTGTTAGCGAGCTGTGTAGGACACTTAAGACAGCTGATTCCTAATGCCTTTCAATTTTGAACTATCATGTTTTAACGCTTTGTTTTATTATTTATATTTTTAATTTTTTTCATGCAGGCAGATGGGGAGGGAGGTTGCCAGCTTACGTATCGACAAGAAAGCCAATGTTGCCAATTTAAAACCAAATTGTACTGGTTATGGAACAGTTGACATTAATGGCTCGGAGGCACTTGGAAGAGACGCGAATATTGAGGATTGCCGTGAGAAGCAAGATGTGCTATCTGTTAAGATCACAAATTGTGAGGCCGGTGAGCCTGAGGGAAAAGTTGTGAAAGCTGACACTCTAAAGTTGAGTGATAAGAAGTCGAACTCAACCGTGAAGCCTGCCTCGGAGTCTGCTATTGTAGATGCAACTTTAGACACAAACCCTGATATGTTGAAGTCCCCCGGCCCTGGTCTTGTTGCCAAGCATCATGCTAACGGTGTTGAGGCTACTGATACTGGTTCGAACTGCTCTTCGAAATCAAATGATCTGCACTCCCCGTTGAGTGCAAAAAGGTCACAGGTATAGTTTCATACGCTCTCTTATTAGGGCACTTTTTCATGTCTTGTAAATGTGATGATTTGAGGTTTTTTTTTTTTTTTT
>NC_044930.1:6803951-6835499 GCF_003576645.1 Ipomoea triloba
AAAAAAAAAAAAAAAAAAAAAAAGTGATTACATACTATGTCAAATGTGCATCAGTGGGTCGTATGTAGTTGTTAATTAGCCAATACCTACCGTGCATCATGATTCATGACTTCCACTTTCATTAACCAATCATAGTCATGCTACCAAAAAAAATGACATAATAATATAAAGCACTCTAAAATTAAAAAAAAAATTGTAATAAATTGCTTAAGCAATAGAACAATATGAATTCAACAAAAAATTAAATAAATCCCATTCAATAGGGAAGTAAATTTGGATATGATAAATTTATTTCCTGATGTTTTATTTTGATTTTTCTCACAATAACACATTGTTTGGAATGACTTAACATTAAAAATATGCAAAAAATAAAATAAAAATCAAATCAAATCAAAGTTGAAAAGGTAATAGTTGTAATCTTGAAATTAATAGATTTAGATTTTTTTTAAAAAAAAATCAATTTGAAATAAAAGATTAAATTGAAAATTTTAAAATTACAATGAAACCTTCAAATTTAGAGAAAGGAAGTTTTACATTTTGACAATGGCCTTCTTTGGTAAACATCTTTTGAATTATTTTTAAGTGTTTGACCTACTACAACTATTTGATTTGGTAACATAACTAAATTTGATGTTGAGTAATTACCTTTTCTCTATAGCATTTTGGAGAAAAAAGAATTTCTCCAAAACGCTTATATACTTGAAAACAAAAATTATTAAAAGATTAACAATTAAATTTTATTATTATTTAGTTAATACAAATTCACTAGTCAAAGTTGTTGATACAACCAGATATCTACTATCCTCTAACTATTATACTAATCACTAATTTACTTAGGGTCCGTTTAGAAAGCTAAAAAATGATTTCGAAAGTTATTTATCAGATTTTTTCATGTTTGAATTTTCAAAGAAAACAGAGTCAAAAGAAAATATTCATTCTGATGATCAACATAAAACATTAAAACGGATCCAATTTGACAGAAAATGTCTTCGAATATTTTTAGTCATAATATATTTTTTAAATTCTTTATTTTTATGTCTCTATCTTCTCTCATCTCTCATATCTCTTCATGCTAGTTTCCGAATTTTATTACCCCTACCACCACCACCACACCACACCATTTATTATTATTATTGTTACAAATAATATATTCATTTTCAAGAAAAAATAATAATTTTATGACTTTTTAGCCAAACACTAAAAAAGTAAACTATTTTCCAAAATATTTTTCATATTTCTAAATAGACCCTTAATGCCAAAAAGAATTATAGGGACCTATTTAGTATGAAAAAAAATCAGTAAAATTTCCTAGAACTAAGTTGTGTAATGAAATTATGAAAATATATGCTTGCATGTTTAAAAGTAGACTAAGCATTTTCTGACATACATTACGTAAGAATATTATCCACGTGATATGAAGGGAAAAAGCTAGAAGATTAACATATTCATTCTAGCCATGATGTATATGTTGCTTTGGAAGTCCTTCCGACAAAATGCTCAAATCGAAAAGACAAAGGCTGACGCTCAAAGCATTCGAGAATCTAAAAACTATATAATGCAATTTTTAAAAGTATAAAATACATTATACTTTTTTTTTCAAAAAAAAAAAAGTATAAAATACATAAATAGAGAAATCCTAAATCTAAATTGTAAATATTAAACCTTAAACATTAAAAAGTACGTAAATCTTTAAATCAATTTAAGAGTGAAACTTTAAACCAAAAACTCTAAAAATAAAATAAAAGTGCATTACACTTTCAAACTAGTCAAAATGCAAGGTGTAATGTTACAAAGTGAACATTTAAAATTAATTATCAAAATATCACCGCATTAATTTTTTTCAACTTGCTCTATAATCATTAGATTTGACCAAATGAATAGGTGGGATTGATTCTTAATTTTATCTTGAAAATAATTCTCATATGATCACTTTTATATGGTCAAAGTACATGTGAGGTTTTTATAATATGGTGTGATGTTCAATTTAATTCCTATACCTCAGTTTTGTTCCATTTAATCCATGTAGTTTATAAAGTCGTACAATTGAGGATAATAATTAGCGGTGTTAATATAAGCATTAACTTAGTTGACTTGGAGCTGACATCATCTTGCCACATCATGATATTTAAATGATATTTAAATGTCAAGTCAATTAATTCAAAATCATAAACAATAGAGAATTAAATAGTACTATATGACTATGGAGTCACAAAAGGCTCCTGAACAATAGGTAACTTAGTCAAACTTATTCTAGGCCAGCATCTTTGACTTCAAGCTTCACGAGTTGGTACGTGCAAGTCATTCGTTCACTTCAAACTTCAATAATCATAGTTTCATTCGACTATCAACCTTTGTATGCTTTTCGAATAAATCTATAATTATGAAATGATGGAGCAATTACAACGTTTGGGACCAATTCATTCTGTCATCCACCTTCAGTCTTTCGAATTGAAGATGACAAATAATCCACTATCGAATGATCCACCTTCAGCCTTTTGAATTGAAGATGACAAATAATCCACTATCGAATGCCTTCACGCCTAATCTTCTATTTAGAGCACAAATAATTCAGTCTTTCGAATTGAAGATGACAAATAATCCACTATCGAATGAACCACCTTTAGTCTTTTGAATTGAAGATGACAAATAATCCACTATCGAATGCCTTCATGCCTAATCTTCTATTTAGAGCACAAATAATTGAATTCTTTTTTCTCTAGTCTCTTGCACGCCTCTTCTATTTATATCACAAATAATTGGATTCCTTTTTCTCTAACTTCTTACTCATAATTCTCCTTAAAAGTTAAAACACTCATTAACAAATAATGCGTAAATAGAAGATTACACTCCTTAAAATCGTCAACTATTGCCCTGAATTATACTACTTTTTAAAGTACAAGAAATAAATTAAATAAAATTAATGTATATGAATTAATTGAACATACAAGTTTGGTGAAAAAATCTAAACAAGATACTGCTACTTTAGTTATCTTACCAAACTTTCCAAAAAAAAAAAGAAAGAAAGAAAAAGTCATCTTACCAAAATTACCTACCTAACAGTAACGGTTTTGAAATTCGAGACTTCTTTGAAAAAAAAAAGTTTTTAAATAGAAAAGAGAAAGATAGTGAGAAAGTGAGAGGGAAAATAAAATAAAATAAAATAATTGTTTGAAGATTTGAAATTTCATCTCTAATTCTCTGTGTTATCATCACACGATCAATTCTATTTTATGTTATTTTAAAATAAAATTTAATATATATTTTTAACATTTACCGTGAATAAAAAAATTGACATTAATTCACTGAAATATTTTCTTAACTAGCTAGACTCTTATTATATTGTAATTTTAATTTGTCGTCCGTATATATTTGTCATATAAACTTTATTGAATTTAAAAACTATCATGGATTTAATTGGTCACAAGTTCGATTATTATTGACATTCTCTTGATCAAATTGTTGTACAAAGTCTTTCTAGTGCGATTTACCTTTTTTGTGTAATTTATGAGTTATTACACATGAACGAAATTTAGTTAATGCATATCTTCAAATACTGGTACGATTTTTCTCGTCACCCAAAGAAAGCTACCATAGATTCAATTGGACATAAATAGTATATATAAATAGATTATTAACAAATATAATAAAATAGGTTAATTAATTGAAAACTTGAAAGTATAAAGTGAAATTGAAAAAAAAAAACGAAAAAAAGAAAACAGTCAGATAGAGTAAAAATTATTGCCCGACAATAACATAGGGCCAGATTTATGTTTTTCCTTGTTTTGTTTTAAGTAGAGGGAGAGTGGGGGAGAGAGAGGGAGAGGGAGTGAGGGAGAGTTGTAGGAAGAAGACTGTGCTGCTAGGAAGGAGACAGAGAGAGAGAGAGAGAGAGAGAGAGAGAGATCTCTATCTATCTTGTTGGTGAGATCAGCAGCTGAAAGGCAAAATCTTTGTAAGCTCTCCATTTTCTCATGCAATGATTCCTTCGATCTGTTTGTTTCTCTTCCTGTTCTTTCCACCTCTGTTTCTGGAAACCTTGTTCCAGCAGTGCCTCACTCCATTTGCTATGTTTTCTTGCTCCATTTGTTTCTTTTCAAATATTTGCTTGTGTATGATACTGTTTCCAAGTTTTTATTTTTATTTTTTGTTACTTCCATTTGAAAAATGGGGTTGAACAAAGTGGGAACTTTAAGGTGGGTTAATCTGTTTTCTATGATGGGTTTGAGGCTTTTGAGCTTTTGATTTGGCTGTGTTCATTTTTCAGGACATTTGATCTTGCAAAATTGCAAGTTTTTGAGTTGGGTTGAGTTTTAAGCTGGCAAGATTAGGGCTTTGGACATGGGTTTTAGCAGCTGCTGACAAATTTTGGGTGCTGGGACATGTATTTTGAATTCTTGTCCCTGATGACCCCATATTAGTTGCAGTTGGTGTTTGTAGTTTCATGAATTGAATGATTACTTTTTTCTGCCAATTTTTCCCCCCTTGTTAACAAAACCTCCTGTGTTTGGTATTCAGAATTGTACTTTTTTAAAAAACTTTTTCTTAGTTGCCACTTACCCATATATTGTACTCTCATTTGGATTTTAGGTTTCTTTCCAAATTTAAATTTATTTTGCATTCTATTTCTG
The DNA here is from genome assembly GCF_003576645.1 of Ipomoea triloba. Taxonomy (NCBI): domain Eukaryota; kingdom Viridiplantae; phylum Streptophyta; class Magnoliopsida; order Solanales; family Convolvulaceae; genus Ipomoea; species Ipomoea triloba. The sequence continues at coordinate 6,808,580 of NC_044930.1, forward strand.
AATGGACATCCCTAATTTGTGGAACTCTGGCAATTGTGTAGCTTAACATGGATCTGTCCAGGATTGATAGCATTTGTTTGTGCATTCAAATATGAGGTGAATAGAAGTTATGTCATTTAGTATGGACTATTACAATAATTGGAAGGGCAAGGAATTTTTTTGGGGGGGTAGGGAAAACGGGGGGATTAGGATTTTTAGCCTGGCAGTTGGTAAGTTTTCTAGCTTTGCCATTTCAGCATAGATCAGTTTTAATGCTTCCTCTCACCTTGTGTGTATACCTCAATAGAAACAATTTCTATTCGTATGTGCTGACATGAGATGTTACAATGTTCTATGTTTTTCTGCATCGGGAAAGCTACATAAGCAAACAATGTACTTTTGTTTGGAGTTGAAAGGACAATATTATAGGAAATACCTAGTATTTTGGGTAAAGCAGTTAAACGGAAGCTTCAGAATATTATTCCTCACCTCTGTATTAATTAGTATTGTACTTCATAATATTGGATTTGATTTTGGCCAAACTAATTATCTCCAACATAGAGGAAACTAGAACTGTTATTTCCTTTCATTGCGTGATGAAATAATTAGAAATTTATGTGTGTTGAACTATCATAGTTTGGAGACCTTTTGTTAGCGAGCTGTGTAGGACACTTAAGACAGCTGATTCCTAATGCCTTTCAATTTTGAACTATCATGTTTTAACGCTTTGTTTTATTATTTATATTTTTAATTTTTTTCATGCAGGCAGATGGGGAGGGAGGTTGCCAGCTTACGTATCGACAAGAAAGCCAATGTTGCCAATTTAAAACCAAATTGTACTGGTTATGGAACAGTTGACATTAATGGCTCGGAGGCACTTGGAAGAGACGCGAATATTGAGGATTGCCGTGAGAAGCAAGATGTGCTATCTGTTAAGATCACAAATTGTGAGGCCGGTGAGCCTGAGGGAAAAGTTGTGAAAGCTGACACTCTAAAGTTGAGTGATAAGAAGTCGAACTCAACCGTGAAGCCTGCCTCGGAGTCTGCTATTGTAGATGCAACTTTAGACACAAACCCTGATATGTTGAAGTCCCCCGGCCCTGGTCTTGTTGCCAAGCATCATGCTAACGGTGTTGAGGCTACTGATACTGGTTCGAACTGCTCTTCGAAATCAAATGATCTGCACTCCCCGTTGAGTGCAAAAAGGTCACAGGTATAGTTTCATACGCTCTCTTATTAGGGCACTTTTTCATGTCTTGTAAATGTGATGATTTGAGGTTTTTTTTTTTTTTTTTGAATTCCAGCAAACTCCACTGGTGTCAAGAAAACTGCAGCAGCTGGATGATAGGAAACACCATGACGAAGAAGATATTTGGTCCTTGGCTTCTTCGTATCCTTTTTATGAATTTTAATCTCCTCTCTTCTAGACATTCACTATTCGGGCATTCCCATTTTCTTTCCTTTTCAAATCTGTTATCGTCCTTAGCTTGTATAGTGCTGCAGCATCTGTGAGAACTCTCAGGTCTAAAATCACTGTTCCAGTTGCTCCAACTTTTAAATCTGCAGATCGAGCTGCAAGACGCAGAGAGGTATTTTCTTAATAAATTCTAATGAATAGTCATTTATGTGATTATGTCTGAAACCCGTTTCCCCTATTTAATATTTAGTTGCTGCACTAAGATATTACTCAATCACGATTTCCATATCATTGCCCTTTATGTTTGTTTATACTGCCTTCACAGTTTTACTCAAAGTTGGAGGAAAAACACAAAGCTTTGGAAGCAGAGAAACAAGAATGTGCTGCCAGAACTAAGGTATTTCAGTGATTGAATGCTCATGTTTTTCCCCATCGTGTTTGTATTCCCGACAATAATGCTCGTCCCGTCCCCGAGAAATTAGATAATGAACTTTACATAAATTATAGGAAGAAGAGGAAGCAGTTATAAAGCAGCTTAGAAAGAACATGGTCTATAAGGCAAATCCAGTTCCAAGCTTTTACCACGAAGGACCTCCACCAAAAGCCGAACTTAAGAAAGTAAATTCTCCATTTGTTCATAAAGCTAGTAAATTTTGCACTCTTTTGTTAGTCCAAGTATAATTTTAACATTCTTGGATACAGCTACCTCTCACTCGTGCAAAATCGCCCAACCTTACACGGAGAAAAAGCTGCAGTGATGCTGTCGTTTCTCCAGAAGTGAAGCAAGTTTGTGGTCGGGGTCGTCACAGCATTGGCGCGTACAGGCAAGGGAACACGAGCGCCGTAACTCCCAAAAGTAAAGGCCCGGTGAACGGAGAGAATGGTAATGGAACTAGCAGTGCCAAACCAGTAAAGGTTACAAGGAGAACTCCAGCCAAGGGGAGAAAGGAAACTCCTGCAAACGACTCGCCAGCGAAGGAAACGAATGCAAGTCCAACTAACGACGTAAAGGAAACTCCAGCCGAAGAGGTAAAGGAAAGTAATTGTGCTGTTATAGATTTTCAGGCGAGCGGGCATATTGCTGCTCAATCATGAAGCAATTTAGCTCCTATTTTTTGTGTTTCTGATTGTACTTTTAGAGGAAAACGAACTGAACTCCTTAAAATGGTCATTTCCTTGGTTGTTGGCAATGACTTGTTGATCAATCTGTGTTGTAAATTGTGTAGCAGTGTGTGTTTTTTTGGTACATATTTGATGAAGAAGAGAGACATGGAGGCATGGACTGACTTGTTTATAAACGCACTTCAACTTTTTTTTGTCTGATTATCGGTTCTTGCTTGTAATTTATTTATTTATTTTTGCTAAATTTATTAAAGAACTCTTACGGGGCCTTTGGTAGCGAAGGGAGAAATAAGGGTAAAAGAATTGCAATTTCATGGGAGAATGGTAAGTAAAAATAGAATTACAAAATATTTAGGAATTGAAAGGGGATAAAAATGCCTGTGTAATTGCATTTTCTAAGGAAAGATATAGGATTATTAAGGAGAGCAATTTAATCTTCACACTCCAAAATTTCTTCCTATGCAATTTCTAAGGAGAGATGAGATTTGTAATTTCTCAAATTTGAAAAACTGAAATTCCATATAATTACAATTCTTCTCACCAAACTCTACTTAAAATTAAATAAAAAAAATAATTACAATTCTCTCTACCAAACATGCTATCAGGCTATTCTTATTCTTGAAAAGATAGCCTTTATAAGATGATTTGACATGCTAAATGAATATTTTGAGTATTTCGGAGGTAATAATAGCTTAAGGTTTAAATATTCTATAAAAAAATATTACATAAATTCTTACTTTTTATTTTCAAATTTATACTCTCTTTCACAATTTTTTGATGTAGATATTTTTTTTATTTTTAGATATACATAATGACAATATCTTATCATTAATTATCACATTGTAAAATAAAAGTAATAAAAGTGAGCGAGTAGATGTAAGTATAACTCCATTTCATATTTTCATGCTACCATTTTACCCGTTATTCTGATGTGCGGTTTATCAGTAGACCGGAACGACTTATCCCATTCTTTCCCTCCAAATTGTCGGAGGCTATGGCTCACTCTAACGTCTCCAACCAATTCCTCTCTTCTCCTTTCCTTCTTCAACCTCTCAAACCCCGCAACCCTACTTTCGCTAACTTCTCTTTGATTCCCCGTTTCTCCAACCCTATTTCTCCATTTCGGAGCTGCTCCATCACCGCCTCCGACAACAACGCCGCGACTTCCGGCGGAACACAGCCAATGAGCGACCCGCCCCGCAGCGCCAGGACCCGAATCCCAAGGAAACCCAAACGCTCCTCCTCCTCTTACGGAGCTTCCCGGAGGTCAGCGCTGAAAAAGAGCTTCACGCAGGAGCAGGTGAGCTTCGCGAACCCGATTCCTGATGACCCGGTGGTCGGGATTATCGGAGGTGGGATGTCTGGCTTGGCTTGCGCGCTTTACTTGGATAAGAGAGGCATCCGGTCCACCGTTTTTGATACGGTTTCTCATTCTTACCCTTCTTCTCTTCAAATTGCTTTGGGTTTCAGTTACAGATGAGAGGAATGCATATTCAATTTTGACTTGTAAAATTTTAATTTTGATCGCTTCCAGTTTCCTACTAGAGCTCTGTGATATGTTAAATAGCAAATACCAATTTTAGTCCCACACTCCCACTAGTATTAGCAAAATGACAGATTTAGTTCACATATTTAATTACTATCAATTTTCATTCACAACTACTAGGTATTATTTTCGTACCAAAATTGATCACGATCACCCCTCTGACTAAAATATGCTAATTTTTAAGGGTATTTTCACCCCATCTATTCATATATAATATGTCAATTCGATTAATGTATGAATGGACAAAAATATCCTTACAAATTACACATTTCGACATATTTTAGCTAAAGGGGTGATTAGCCCGATCAATTTTGACACGAAAACAATAGTTGTGGATATGAAAATTGATAGCAATTAAATACATAGACAAAAACTGTCTGCTAATACCCATGAGACCAAAATTAGTATTTGCTCTAAGTTAAATATATGGCTTTGTATATATCTATTTATATACACACTCTGGCTTTTCTTACTTATTTTGGCATGCTTTAGGGAATTCATGGATTAGGAGGAAGAATGGGTACAAGAATAGTTGATCCTCAACCGCTGATATTTGACCACGCAGCTCAGTTCTTCACTGTGACTGATCCCAGGTTCTCTGAGCTGGTTAACGATTGGTCCAACAGGGGTCTGGTTCAACAGTGGCTGGGTACAATTGGGGAGCTTGAACTAGGAGGAAAGTTCTCTCCTTTTCCACCTTCACCTCCAAGATATATTGGTGTCAATGGAATGCGCCCACTTGCAGATTCGATATTGTCCCAGGTGCCTTGTCTTTCTTTACTTAACTGGGGTGTCTAGTCTTTTTTTTTTTTCTGCTATATATCTATATGTCTTTTGAGCATGTTAAATTTTGTCCATGATGAAGTCACCCTTACTTGACCTGGCAATGGGGATATGGGAGTGAAGAGAAGTTGGATGAGGAGAGGAAAACCAATTTAAGTTTTCTTCTCTTTCAAACCAAGAATAAGTGATTCTCCTACATTGGTTTTGAGAATATTTTATATTATTATTGATTTATTGTTAATTGGAAGCAACTTCTTTACTTATTCTGCTTCATGCTTGTAACAAGTAATGTGTCTAGTTGTTTTTGTATGCATACAAAACACATGTCAGTATTTGACTATTTGTGCTGCCTGTTCTGCTTTGAAACAATCTTTTTATAATTATTCATTTCCACATAACTCATTTGCATTATTTATTACTGTGATATTGTACTATTCTAGTATACTATAGAAAGAAGCTGCTTGAGAAGGCAGGCTTTGGGTGGTGAACACTGATCATCCAGCCTTGATATTTCTTTCTTGTATCTGGAACTAGTGACATACTAACATCCTTTTGATGCTTATAAACTAGATCAAAAGCCATTTTGAATGGGCTTTGAATCTGTAGTACCCTCATTTATTTGTGATAATTTTTCCTTTCTTAGAATCCTGGAAATTTGGCATGTGATGCAGACTCATTTAGTCAATGTGGTGCGGCCTTGTTGGGTCAGTGAACTTGAGCCATTTAATGGGACATGGCACCTGAGTGAGAAGGGGAAACCTTGTGGCCACTTTGACGCAGTTGTCATTGCACATAATGGTAATTATGTACTCTTTTCTGAGTAGTTTGCCCCTTTCAATAATTCAATGTTCATTTAGAAAGAATTTTCTGTATCCCCCATATATTGTGTGTCTGAGCCTCTATTGCAGCTTTCCCTTTTCCATCCAATGAATTTTCATTCCCTTGTATGATTTTTCCATTTTCAATTTCCTGCATGGCTGGTGGATCAAGGATCTTCATGGGTGTGTAGTGTGTTGCAACCCTGTGATAGATGCAAAGCCACATTTCTTTAAAAACTAAATTTATGTGTTCTCGTTTCGGTTGAGTTTTATGATTCTGTTGCATTGCTAAACCAGGGAAATGTGCAAATCGATTGCTTGCGACATCAGGGCTTCCTCTAATAGCAAGACAAATGAAGGTACTCACAGAAGTCACTATGTGTACACTTGAAATAATGCAGGAAAATTCTAAGCTGTATTCATGTTATATCGGTGATCAACTTTATCTTCTATGGTTCTTTACTATTTTCATGTTCTGCAGCGACTTGAGTTGAGTTCTATATGGGCTCTCCTTGCAGCATTTGAGGATCCTCTTCCTTCAACAGCCAATGCAGATTTTGTTACCTTTGAGGGAGCCTTTGTTAAAGGGGTTGAATCTGTCTCATGGATGGCAAACAACACCAAGAAACTGTTAGGTTCCAAAAGCGATGGCCCTCACTGTTGGACATTTTTCAGCACAGCAAGCTTTGGAAAGAAAAACAAAGTTCCACAGGTAGTTTTTGGTTTGGTGATTTAAGCTCCAATAAAGATGAGCCATCCCATAGAGACTTAATTCATATAAGGACAGGCTACTTCAGAGATTTGATTGCCATAATCCTTTATACAATGAGTTTCAAAGTCCTTGCTAAGATTATGAAGAGCAGAGCGAGTTCTAAAAGGTTTACAAAATTAAATGTGAATATAATCTGACGTAATTGGATAGCATCCTTATAAGTAGTGCTTTATTCATACAGGCTTGAAAAACACTTTGATTATTCCTCTGGCCTTAGCCATTTCATTAACCAAATACCCAATTTTAATGCCATGGTGATATTAGCTGGGTCATTTACTTACCCAACTGAGTGTGCAGGCAGGGGAACATTTGTTATAGGAGATCTAAATTATTTACATAGTAATTCATATCTAATTTCCCTAAGTGGGAAACTAAGAATGCAGATTTCTAGATCTATAAAAATGAACAAAACACATGCTTTGGTTAATATTCATGAATATTGCAATTTTATTGCAAAAGATATTCTTTTAATATTGATGAATATAGGAAAGCATTCCAACTGCTACAGCTGAGAAAGTGAAGGATATTCTTTTAATATTGATGAATATAGGAAAGCATTCCAACTGCTACAGCTGAGAAAGTGAAGGAAGCCATGTTTGAGGGTGTTGAAAAAGCACTTGGACTATCACATGGATCACTTAAAAGGCCATTGTATACTCGGTTGCAATTGTGGTAAAATGAAATCTTTGAACTATGATGTCATTTAATTTGTTTTGATATTGATGTCTCCAATAAGTCTTTATCAGATTGAGATTAAAGAGATACACATTTTATGTACTGATAATTAATGCCAATTGTTATAAGAGTATGTTATGTAGTGTGATTTAATTCTTTTCTGTCTAAGTGAAAGTGGTTCAATGTGCATCTAAAAGAAGGAAAATTTCTTTGCCCTTTAGCCTCCTTGTTTGGTGTGCAGATCGTTTATGCTATTATATTACCTTGCTAGAAATGATGAATCATTTTATGTTTGCTAATTTGTAGGGGTGCCGCACTTCCCACCAACACACCGAACATTCCTTGCATCTTTGATCCTCTTGGAAGAGCAGGAATATGTGGTGACTGGTTACTTGGTTCAAGTTTGGAAGCAGCAGCTTTAAGCGGGATGGCTCTTGCTAATCATGTAATGTCTTTTTTCCCCTTTTCTACCATTTGTCCTCTGTTCTGCTGATAGGGTCACTGCTTTTAAATATGCGAAATTAGAGAAAGTAGAAAACACATTAATATTGATAAGAGAAGGTTATGAAAGCCTAGTCTGTCTGTACTTCACTTGAGTGGGAAACTACTGAAACCAGTAGAGAGTAGAATTCCTTTGTCTGGCCTGAGTTGACAATGCCTCCAAAACCAAAAGCTTATTAATTTTTATCATGTACAATTCTAAACTAGATATGGCTTCTTCTTTTGGGCGGAGACCGGTGAAGGGCCAAGTCTAGCACCCAGTAGCTAGGGGGATTATTAGGTTGAGGCTTAAAGGGCCAAGTCCAGCATCCTGCCTATCGAAAAAGTGGCAGGTATAAGGAAATAAAATTGTGCCTTCGTTACTAGCTATAAATTTTGGCATAGTGGTAAGCGTTTGATCCTAACAAGTGGTATTAGAACCATGTCACAGGTCGGCAAGAGTAAATTGTGGCGTAGTGATAAGCACTTGATCCTAACCGTCTTTTCCCCCCTCCCCTACTTTTTTATTCTCTTTTTCAGATTGCAGATTACTTGCAAAGTGGTGGAGCTTGTCCAGAAGAGTATGCTGTTGGTTTACATAATGAATTCCAACCACTGAGTGGACATGATATTGGACAGTTTCCCGGTCTGGAATCGAATGGCCAAATCGAGAATTCCCCAGTTCTTCAACTTACGACATGACTCGTTTTCTGCAAGCCATTATCTGGTATTGCACTGCTATCTTGCACTGATGGATGCCCCTCAATTGTTACTCATTTCTGATGCTCCTTTAATTCCCAGGTCGATAAATTGATCGGAGGAAATATATAGATTATCTATATATTACTTACCAGAAACAGAGAGATTGGTAGCCCAAGAATATTGTCAAAGAAACTGCATATATATGTACTGGATTCTCTATGCAATAGAAGCTGGAGAAGAGGTAAGATTCTTTTGCACAATGAGTGTTACCATTCTGAATAGATTTTGAAGAACTTCTCGATTCTGGCTTGCCATGATCACAACAATTCAACAAATATCTTTCTCCTTAATCTAGTCAAAACAAACATGCAATCAGATCCTAGGAAAACCTTTTGAGACTTGTTGGGTACACTGAAACATTGTTTAGCTAGCCTGGAAATCCCAATTTCATTGCTGTAAGTGCTTTATGCTTGTACACGTCCAATCTTTGTTTTGATTACTCTTTAGTGTACAGATTTTCTCCGTGACAGTTGTAAACTTTTAGTTAGTGAAGGAGCGGTCTTGAGTACAGTTGGTATGGCATGGGGTTTGTTTTTGAAATATCTTACCATTTTCTCTTTACTTACGTATTTTGTTTTTAATTGAATTATGCTAAAACCGGTAACCTAACTCTCATACCATTTATTAAGATCAAGCATTTGAATAATACTAACTTTGTTATAATGCATTATATGTTCAATACCATCTCCACTAAGACACTAAGGTTTGAACTCGTGACCTTTCATTTGAGAAAGTCACTCTGTGCCACTAGATCAAGCCATTGACTGTTTATTTTTATTTAATTATATGAATTTTAGCAACTTTATTTTCATTATGGCCTTATGGGAAATCAATGCGATGTGCATTACATTAATAATACTCTTTGATGGTTATTGGTTAATGACTTATTGGTACGCGTTAGTGTTACTTAACGGGTTGAGGGCTATTTCGCCCCCAAAAAAATTTGGTGTACAACATTTTATAAACAATGTATAAATTTCTTAGCACCAAACAAAGTATGCAATCCTTATACTTTTCATAAGATCTCACAATTATTGAATTAATATCTTTATAACTCCAACAAACACTATCTTGTGAGTGGAATACACATTATCTTTAATAGTATCTTGACACACTGCCTAGTGTGACTAGTGAATGCAGGTCATAAGAGACAATCTTTTTCGTGAGGCTCATCATTTATAAATATTCTAAGGTAATCTTTTGTACTTAGTTCTAGTGAATGCAGGTCCAAATAGGATTGTATAATCGCTTAAAGAACGCCTCCATTGATATAAATAAATCAAATGTTGGACAAAGCAGGGTTCAAATTCTAGACCTGTGACCCTCCATATATAAGCTTGGGATTATTTTAAGGAAGGGAAAAGGAAAATAAATGGTTTATTTGATAGATGACGGGTTATGTTGTAAGTTGGGGTTTTGTTGGAAGAGATTCAACTGCGTTTAAAAATATTATAATCTTCTCTCGAATGACTAACTCAGTTGGTTCGATGGTTCAATTTAAAGTTTCACTTCAGTAACAAAGGTCATTGGGCAACCTTGTTAATCAAATTAAAGGAAATGAAGACTCCTTATTTGCAGAGTGTACAAACAAGTGTATGAACTTTGAGACTTTCAGGGCAACTTAGGATTAGTCTGACATACTTTGGGACAATTATTATATGGTCACCTTGTAAGGTGGACCACTGACTTAATGTTCATTTTTAATAGAGTAAAAATTTATTTTTAATACATTGAATGTTCATTTTTTTAAAGGTTCATTTTTTTTTTGTGTACTGAAGGTATATTAAATAATGAATCTTCAGTACACAAAAAATGGACATTCAGTCTACTTTAAAAGAAAAAAACATTTATCTATGGTCTATATTACAATATTGACCATGGTCAATAGTATAATTTATCCTTTTTGGGATACATAATGTAATAACAAAAATTATAATCTTATTACATTTGGGCAAGAAAAAATAATGGTTTATTTTTAATACATTGAATGTTCATTTGATAGATGAAGGGTTCACAGACCCAAATCCCTATGAGATACACCCTTCACTCGCCTCCGTCATGTCCGCAAAACCTCCATCTTCCTTCTTCCTTCTGTCATCTCTCTTATTGTTAGACCGATCATATTAAAGTCTTCCATCAATAACAGGGTCATTGAAAGACTTTATTTATTCAAAGGTGATTAAAACTCTTTGTATGCATAGTATAGTATAAAAATATAAATTTTGGAACAGGACGACTTAAGATTAGTTTGGTGTACTTCAGAACAATCATTATATCCAAGATCATAGTCCACATTGTAAAGTGAATCACGAACAAACATAAGATTCATTTCAATATACCGAATTTTCAATTTTTAATATATTTAATGTTCATAATTCGTGTACTAAAAATTCATTATGTGGTATATTAAATAATAAACATTCACAAAAAAAAAAAAAAAAAAAAAAAAAAAAAAAAACCTTCCAATATACAAAAGATTATGAATACATAATGTATTACATTATGTATCCCTTAGGGTGTGTTTGGTTGGTGGGTTTAGGCATAAGGAATGGGTATGAAAGTGATTGCTTGTGTTTGATTGATAGGTTTTGTGAATGCTACTATGGGTTTGGAATACCCAATTAATAACAAAACTCATACCCTTATTAAACAAGGGTTTCATCTCCCTTCCTCCTTTCTTCCCCAACTATTAATAATCAATCCCATTCCACCCAACTTCCAAACATGCTAAATGCTTTCACCAAAACCCATTATCATTACCAAGTATTTGATACCCATTCCGATTCCGATTCCCATATGCGAACCAAACGCACCCTAACATTTATCAATGTTTTACATTACAATATTGACATCGGTACACGGAATAATTTTTTTTTTTTTTGAGTACTACTGACTCCGTTACAATGTAGTATCTGTTCATATCTATTTTCTCAACCTAATGAAACACAAAGAGTCAACAATTGCCTCCACTGAGGCTCGAACTCACTCCCATCATCCAATATACGGAATAATTTGTCACTTTGGGATACATAAAAAAAATTATAATCTTTTTTTTTTCCGCTTTCAAAAAAAAAATAAAAATTATAATCTTATTAGTTTTGGACAGGAAAAAATAATCATACATTTAGTTTTAGCCCAAACGAGTTCACAGACCCAAATCCCCATGATATACACCCTTCAAAGTTCAGTCCACGCCCCGTCTCCACAACACCTCCATCTTCCTTCTCTCTCTCTCTCTCTCTTCTGCTCTCATTTCTTCATCGAGCTCAAGGATTCCCCCCAAACCTTTCACAATGAGAATCAGAAAATCGGTTCCCAATTCTCCTTCTTCTTCCTCATCATCCTTCTCTTCTTCTTCGCTCACCACCAACTCTCTAGCTTCCTCCACGGATTCATCATCATCGGCTCCATTCCATTTCCCTTCTTCTTCTCCTGCTCGGTGCCGCGGCCTCGATCTACTCGTAAAGGCAATCCACCAAGTCACGGTGGGCTCCGCGGTGGGTTTCCCTTACATTCAGAAACGAGTGGTCCGGCGGAGGAGACGCGCTCTCTGCTTCGATAAACTCAGCATCACTCAGCTCAAGATCGGCAAACCCAGTTCATCTGCGATGGGGAAGGAGAGTCACAGGAGGCGAAGATCCATGGGCGTTCCGTCCAAGTATCAAGACTCCGTGCTTCAATCTTGGAGGCCCAATAAGACCGCGAGATCTGTCAAGGTTCTTGATTCTTGAGGTAGCTGATCATTCTATTGTATTGTTTCTGAATTCTGATTCTTTTTTGGGATCTTTAGATACCTTGCTATATTGATCATCGATATATATATAATTATAATTATAGAGGGAGAAAGAGAGAGAGAGAGAGAATTTATTATATTCATTTGCTTAGCTTGTTGCTTTGATGTTCAAGGCTCTTCTTGAATCTTGATTTGTTAATGGGCAGAGAAAGAATTGAAAGTTTTGTTCCTTTGGATCTTCCCTTCTCTGTTAATCCATATATGGGCAACTTTATAATCATGTTTAAGGAGCTAATTTTATGTAATTCACCTGTTTTTCTTCTATGTTTCTAACCATAGTTGCATCCCATGGAAATTCGAGATTTACAAAAAATTGTCGGTGAATCAGAAATTTCCTGTCTCTCTGTGACTGTGTGGGATTTTTTTGTTTTTTAGTTGCATACGTAATCATATTCTTGATTAAGGATTTGGGCAGCTTTTTAATGATGTTTGAGGAGATAATCTAAGTGTCAGCAAATGTAATTGAACCAGTTTCTAATCTAAAGCATCATATGACTAATGACTGATGCATTAAGTTGCTGATTTACATAGACTTTAGCTTGTCTGTAAATTATTCGAGATTTTCGGGGTTTTTTTTGGGTTTTTCTTTTCAAGTATTAATAAATTTGCATACACAAATGTTGATTAAATTATGAAAATAGCTTAGGTTCGAAGAACCCGGAACAACTTGTGAGAACAGCTTTTGGTTTCAAATTTCAAGTGAGAACACATCTGATCTTCTTCTAAAAAAATGTGAAATAATCTTAACCTTCTATCTAGGATTATCGGATATACAATTGCTGAATTAAGGAGAAAAATGTGATGTGATTATAATGAATTTAAGACGTACATTAGATAAGCATCCGTTGATAATTATGGTGCACTGAAGAACTTTTTTTTTTTTTAAGTGTTTTTTTTAAAAAAAATAATAATAAATCTTAAGTGTACTTCATGGATACACTCTTTAAACTTGTTTAGTGCACAACCAAAGTCGATAATAATTACAGTACATTTTTTTTTTCCTTTTCTCCTATTTCCCATCGTTGATCAACCTAAAGATGCCTTCTAATGACTAATATGATCCATTCATCTAGATTATTAACGGTTGAAAGTTGGTGGAAAATAAGAGGAAAATATGGAGATTTTTTAAAAAAATATTGTCACGTGTTGTTCTTAAGAAAAATGGCAATCATCATTGTATGGATCATACTATCAAATAATCCAGTATAAAAATAATGTACTTTTAATATATTAAAAATGTACATTGTATTTAGGGGGTGTACATTATTTGTGTTTGAATGTACATTATACAGTATAATATACATTCAGTACACAAATGATGTACATTTAGTATATTAAAAATATACTTTTTGTTATGGTCTACACAACACTATGTGAACCATGATCCACGCAATAATTTGCCGAAAATTAGGGTCTTATGTGAAAATTCAACATGTGCCATTTTTATAGTTATAAATGTATAAAAGATATATTATGTTGTATCAAAATATATAATAGTTTATAAAAAATTTATCATTCAAATTTTCACTTGAAAAGTGACATTTTTCTTCTTCTTCGAACATATTTAGATGCAGAGACGGAGTCACAGTGGAAGCAATGGGGGCAACTGCCCCCACTCCCCCCACCCCACCCCACCCTACCCTACCCTTCCCTCATATATAATAGGCTTAGTAGCCCTTTGTGTGTATATATATAGTATATATTTAGATATAAATAAAATATGCAAAATACATATAAATAAAAGACAAGCAAGGTGAGATGGTAATGTATATTGTTAATGTGGAAATGGTCAAAGGGTCAATTTTCACTAGCTTACATAATTTTTTCTTGACTTTTTAAATATATTAATAGTGATAATTTCATTTTTATTCTTTCGAATAAAGTTGTGCAAGCCTTTTCTTTTTAAATTAATAGTGATATGGATTATTTATAATGTATGTATTTTCTATTTAAATCATATCAAATTAATTATGTTTCATATTTTGTTATCAATATTTTTTTATATAAAGTTTTGATTTTTCGTTCATACTCAACACTATTTATGGCAATGTTTCTAAGTGTTTCATTTTTATTTTTCAAAATTCAAACTATCTCTTTTTTTTTTAATCTTTCACCCTTACTTAAATTTTTTTTGATCGGTTCATGTTTAGATGTAAAATCATTCACCAATCCATTGAGTTTTTCTTACAATATATACTTGATCATAAGTATGACTTCAACAACTCCAACTGTAAAAAACTTCTTTATGCATAAACAATAGTAATAAAAATAGTTAAGACTATTTGATATTACAATTGTAGCATCAAAATACAAGAAATTAAATTATACTTCACCTATCAAAAAATTACTAGCTAGGGTTAGTGATTGAATTAATAATTTTAAAATTTTGAATAAAATTAAAGAATTAAAATATTTAACTTACATACTTTCATACTTTTATCGTGAAGAATACAAAAATTGAGAATGCCAAATGTACAAACAACGTACTTCAAATTAATGATTATTGAGATCGAATTCTTGCGTTGTGAATATATATAAATCTTGCGTGTATGCATTATAATATGAATAAGAGTAATTTTTGACTCTTTATTTATAATAATTTTACAATAGTCAAATAGGCCCTACCTCAATTCCTATAAAGTTATAGGACTATTACTCTATATGTAAATCAAGTCCTTAAGAATTAGGAATGTAAGGTTTTTAAAATTTTAAACTGTCTTGATTTCTGTATACATAAGTCACACAAACACTAATATATAAAATATAAATATATAATAATTTTTTTTCTTAAATAAAAGTGTCCCAAAATTTAGGGGCACAGCCACCACACTATGTGTGTACATATATACTCCGTAATATTTGGGCCCCTGTGCGCAAGCCCTGGCCAGGGCCAGCATTGAATATTGACAACTTAAAAGTTTTTAATAATTATAAAATTCACCCCATTTCTTTTTATAAAATCTTCAACCTTTGATAAACCCTGATGGGCAGCTGAGGTTAGTCCTCACTTTTTACGGAAAGACCATGTTCTCATTTAATCTCTCTCTCTCTCTCTCTCTCTCTCACACACACACACACACACACACACACACACACATATGAGACGAATCAGGTGAGAACCACATGCCCAGGAAAAGGAATGAGAACCTATCACATTCGTCCATCCGTCAAGATCTAACGGATCAGAAACACTAATTTTTTTTTTAATATAGTGATATTTTCGTAAATAATTGAACTTTGAAGTGCAAGTAAATTGTGTTAAAAATGCAAGTAACAATTCCATATAGTACACCTAAGTGTAAGTAAAATGTGTTAAAAGTGCAAGTAACAGCTCCATATAGTACACATAAGTGTAAGTAAAATGTATTAAAAGTGCAACAAATAATGTACATCAATCATCAACATTAAGTGCACCTAATCTTATCATTAGTTGCACCAAATGTTATCATTAAGTGCACCAGTGTGAAAGACGTTATGATTAAGTGTACCAATGTGAAAAAGTTAAATTACTCACACTATTAAGTAAAAATGGTTGCACTTTTAAGTGATTTTACTTGCATACTTGTACTTTTAGCACATGTTCCTTACATCAGAGTTCGAGTTATTTACAAAAATGTCACTGCGTCTTTTTATTTATTTATTTACATTTGATTCGTTAGATCTGAATAGGTGGACGACTGCAATTGGTTCTCATTCTTCTCATGGGCATCTGTTCTCATCTGAACGCGCCCCTATGTATATAAAGTGCGCTCAGGTAAGAACGGATACCTAGGAAATAATAACTAAGTTTACAAATATGTTTTTAAAAATAAAATAAAATAAAATAAAATTCTAAGTACAAACGAAAATTGATGTCCAATTAGTGGAAGAGAATTAGACATTAAATGAACAAATTTGTAAAAATAAAAAAGACTAAATTAATTTATAATTAAAAGCAATTGATATTTAGTAAAAAAAAAAATGTGTGGATGAGATAATAAGTGAATAATTAAAAGGAGGGCGGAGTTTTATTGCATGGCCATCCGAAAAAAAAGGTCCCGCAATTCCATGGCGTCCCCAACCTTGTATTTCATCTTTAAAGGCAGGCTTTGAGTGCCATTGCTGCACCTCCTCGTCGGGCCGGTGCCGTTCCTATAAGCCTATACTATCTCAATACAACTCATTCTAACAACAACACCTATCGGAACCTCAATACTATATATATTTATATATATTTTCTCATTCACCACCTCTGATCTTTCGGCCGCGGCGGCGCTCTTCTGTGTCCGCCACGGTCGTATTCATTACAACACATCCATCCCTCCATCCCTCTCTTCTCTTCTCACATTTTCTTATATTTCGCATTCCCATTTCCATTTCTTAATTACCGTCGGGATTAACGATGGGAGAGGTAGTGGGCGAGATGAAAGACAAATACCCTCCCTCCTCCTCCTCCTCCTCATGGGAGTCAGAGAACGAGGAGATCCAGCGTCTGGAGCACGCGCCGCCGTTCTGGCGGAACCGCAGGAAGCTGTCCAAGCAGCTGTCCATGTGCGAGACTCCCCGCGACGTCGCGTGGGAGAGGCGCCGCCGCCAGATCCTCCACCAGGAGAGGAGGAAGAGCGACGCCGAGTGTTTGACGGACGATGACCTGAATGAGCTCAAAGGGTGCATTGAGTTAGGATTTGGATTCAAAGAGGAAGAAGGGCAGCGCCTATGCAACACCTTGCCGGCGCTCGACCTCTACTTCGCCGTCAACCGCCAGTATTCTTTCAGCCCGGTGTCCACGCCGGGGAGCAAGGGCGGCGGCACGTTGCCGTTGCCCTCGCCTTCGGCATCGTCCGCGGGAGGGAGGTCCTCGTCTTTGAGTAGCCCCGGCAGTGATTCAGATTCATGGAAGATCTGCAGCCCAGGTAGCACTATTGCAAAAATCGGTCTAGCCACTCACCTAAGTGCTAGGCCCCTAGACCGTGACAATTTTCCTCCTAAGCCCGCACCTAGCACTTAATTTGACCGACTCGGTCGTCTTGTTAACTCGCCATTTCGATCGAGTTAATCCAGTCGGCCGACCTTACTAATTGTTTTCATTATATACACACCTACCCAAGTGCACTGTTTGTTTGTTTTTTTTTTTAGTTAGCGGCATATACGGGCTTCGTCTAGGCTGTCTAGGCAGGTAGTAGATACATAGGCAAATTATATTATGGACCATGATTTACCTTACATTGTGAATTATGATCCAATAATCATAGATTGTGTCTAAAATTAACCTGGTCATGCTGGTACATAATATATCAACAACATACACATAATTTAATTTTTGGATCAGGGGATCCACGGTATAACAACTGGATAATTCATTGCAACATTCACATCTTTTACATATTAAATTTTGATTAGTTTCGGATGGATAAAACATTATTCTTGTGTCGCTCTTACGCGATAACCTTTATAACAAGATTTTATTTGATGAATAGGTGAAAATCCGGAACATGTTAAGACCAAGTTGAGGCATTGGGCACAAGCGGTTGCATGTTCTGTGATGCAGTCCTACTGATGAAAGACTGGGATAATGCCATTGTATAGAGAGCAACACAACGACAGGGATAGAGATTTTCACAGAGGTTAATGATATTTTTCATCTTCTTTTGCTAAAAAAAAAAACGTTAAACCTAGGATGAATTCAATTTTTAAAAGAAATGTTAAATTGTTACAATTTTTGCTGGAAAAAAGGTACAGCAGCTGATCATATATTTTGGGAAAGAAGGAGAAGATGATGACGAAGACTACTATAAACTGCATTTTGGAAAATTTTTCATCATATTAAAGAGTGTTTTACCTCTTAATTTTGATCGAGATATATATACATTACAGTGGTTTATGGTTAGTCGGGATTCAATTTCAGATGAAACTACAATGAGATGCCGCATTGTAATGTGAATGCACCATCCTGAGAGTAGCCCCCATTGGTAGTTGAGTTGAGAAATTTGATTGTATAGCGAATGGTACCAGCAGTAGTTTGTCCATTAAGATTATATATATTCGCTTATGTATTGACTATATTACTTTTATTTTTTCATGCATCCTAATTATTAGATGTGACAGCATCAACTTTGTAATTTAGTTTTTGGGGAAGTGAATTGCAGATTGTATATATGAAATATATTGCACAAATGATATCTACTTCTTTCAACGTAACTATGTTTTGGTCATCATCTTCCTTGGCAATAGCATAAAAAGTTCTATAATAACGTACCCGGCCCATAGCTATGCCCATTGCCATATCTGTTGGGGGTTAGTATATGGCTTTGGGAATGTGGTTTATATATGGCTTTGACTTGTTTTTGGTGATGATGATGAGCATGCATTTCATTATTTTGTGGATTTTTTTTAGGGAATTATAATTTGAAATAAAATATTTTAAAAAATAATAATATCATTGTATAATAAGAAAAGTGCTCATAACGATAGAGATAGAGCATATATGTTACATAATGCAAACTCTATCGTTTTAAACTCAATTATTACACTTTAAAAATCAATTTCTCTTCATGATTATAAATATGGTATAATTGTGTTCAATGGACAATCATTGCATAGAATAGGTAGACGTTATCTGTTCAGACTCTCCCAGAAAAACACGTTTTTGCAACATGCATACGATCAACTGTCTCAAACTGATGCACCTTAAGAGTTAAGATATAAAAAGTTATAAAGTCATGGCGTCGATATAAAATAACACACTTTAAGTTTAAATTGATGCGCCGTACCCTAAAGCTTTAAATATTTAAGAAGGAAAATGATACATCTTAAGCTATGGGAAGACACACCTAAAGCTTTAAGACTGATGCACCGCCTTAAATTAGAAAAGTGACGTACCTTAAGCTTTAAATATATGCACCTTAAGAAAGCAACGTACCTTAAACTATGGAATTTTTTTTTTAAATGCGCTTACTGGCCACATGGATGCATAATTATATTTTAAAACTTATTAAAAAGTTAGAACGTAATACTCCACACAATAATATTGAATAACATAAAAAAAAAAATCAAATTTGTAAACTAGGATGATGAAACATAAGACGAGCCAGATAACTTATGTCTTACTAATGGAGTATTGATAAAGATTCTTACAGAGAAAGAAGATTGACAGATTAGGTTCTTATAACAGAGAAATTTTGGATTTTGATGAATATATATTCTTACAAGATGTTGCAATTGTCTCTAATAGTGACTAAGGTTGTAATTAAATTTAGGAGTTTAGGGGTTTTAATAGATTTAGGACTTTAGATATGATAAGTGTTTCAAACTGACGCACCTTAACCAAGCTTTAAAAATACGCATCTTAAGAAGTTAAACTGATGTACATTAAACTAGAAAGTGACAGACCTTAAGCTTTAAACATACGCACCTTAAGCTATAAACTTACGCACCTTAAACTATAAACTTACGCATCTTAAGATTTGAACTTACGCACCTTAAGTTTTAAACTTACGCACATTAAGCTATTAACTTACGCACCTTAAGTTTTAAACACACGCACTTGGTTAGCAAAAACGCGTTTCTGACTTTTCCAGAAGATCTGAAAAAAAAGATAGAAAAACCCGAGTGCAGTTATTGTACGAGGTCTAGTCAAAGCAATATGGAAATGTTTATAATATATTGATCTGAATAGTAAGATCTGCCCCATAATCAATCCAGTTTTTGCTACTATCTCTTCTTGGTTTCTTCTTCTTCCTCAAAAACCAGAGTTTGGAGAAGTACTAAATGAGATGTCTTGATAAAGAAAGCGCTCAAAAACCATAATAAAGCCTAACCCTTAAGAGTTAAATTGATGCACCTTAAACTAGAAAGTGACGCACCTTAAGCTTTAAACATACGCACCTTAAGCTATAAATTTACTCATCTTAAGCTATAAAATTACGCACCTTAAGTTTTAGACTTACGCACCGTAAGCTGTGACCTTACACACCTAATGTTATAAACATACGCACCTTGAGCTATAAACTTATGCACCTTAAGCTTTGAACTTACGTTAAGCTTTAAACTTACATACCTTAAACTGTGACCTTACGCAAAAACATACACACCTTAAGCTATGACCATAATGCCACCGTAATTTTTTTTAATTGTTCTTCATTCTAGGCTGCTAATTTTAGCTAGATCAAAGACTGTAATTAGTCCACACGTTTCACTCGAGAGAAGCTTTGCACTTGATCCATTATCTCTATATATATAATCAAATATATATAAATAATTAATTTCAAAAAAATAAAGTTTTTAAAAATACCTTTTGTTTGAACTTGAAGAAAAATTCAATCTAAATAAGATGTAAATTGCGGAAGAGATGGGAAGATAGAGAGAGAAAGATAGCATAAAAAAATGTAGGTTAAATAGAAAATAAAATATATAAGTTATTCATAAACTCAAGAATAACTTAATATTATGAGGACAATAATAATTATTCATTCTTTTTGAGAATAAATAATTATTCTCGTTTTAAAAAATACAAGTTCTTACCCAATAAAAGAATATACTTATTATTATTTATTTAAAAAAAGAAAAAGAATGCTATTTCATTCTAAACCATTTTGTGAACCAACCTTCAGTATATTTTAAAAAAAAGTGTAAATCCAACTGATTTCAAATTCCATTAAAAACATAAATAAATAAAAAAACAAAAAAAAACAAAAAATGAAAAAACAAAAGGAGAAAACCCCAAGCCGTCAGCCCCAAAACCCTCGTCTTCCATGTGTTGAAGCCTCTCGAAGACTAGAACATTAGAACACTAGAACACATAAGCTTCTGCTTCGCAACTCAGGATAGGACTGCCCACACTTTTTCCCTTAGATCATATTCTCTACCGTAATGGCTCCTGATGCTTCCGATGCTCTTGCAGGTCTGCTATTTAAATTATTTTTTTTTGGGTATATATGTTTATGTACGTAGCTGGGTATGTATATTTGTGTATGTATGTATGTATAAAAAGCAATTTAAAGTTCCAATTTTTAACAGTGAGGGAAAAGGTTGAGAAGTTCTTGAATGCTGCACGGACAGGGGACCTAGATCTTTTCAAGAGTAAGTTCGAAATTTGATTTTCGTACACTGTTTTAGCTGATAAAGCTTCAATCTTAATGTTTTTTTTTTTTTTTTGGGAAAATTGAATATAATGATGAATATTTGAGACTTAATTATTTAAACAGAGTTGGCTAAACAGCTTGATGATGGGAAGGGGTTGGTACAGACAGTGGCGGACGTTAAGGATGCGAACAAGCGAGGGGCTCTGCATTTTGCGGCTAGGGAGGGCCAGACTGATATGTGCAAGTACTTGGTTGAGGAATTGAAGGTTGACGTCAATACCAAGGATGAAGATGGTACTTCGGAGCTTTTGTTTCTAGCTTTTCCTCTATTTACAATGCAGACTTGTGATTTTTCCTGTGCCATATGATTTGAGTTTCAATAAGTGTGTGCTATTTTATATTTTTAGTAATGTCATTAGAAAATGATGTGTAGTACTCTTTTCAATGCTAGACTTAGTAAGATGGACCTTTGATACAAGTTTATTTGTATTTTTAGTATACTGCACATTTATTTTTAGTGTACTATAAGGTTTATTTTGATTTGCAATACTCTAAAAATGATCCTATATCAGAATAGTACACTAAAAATTAACGTTTATAAGGTCCATGATATAATTTGCCTATTCTGTGTGCCCTTTTTCCATTCATTATGCTTTTCACAAAAGAAATTTATGATAAATAGATTCATTCTCTTATTTATTTTCAGTTTTTTACTGTATTCGATCTCTATTCTTCTGTGTTAAATGATATGGAGCATATCATATAACACAGTGATGAATTTTAAAGAATATCTATGTATTGGCTAGATGCTCTTATATGGGAGGATTGCCAATTGATTATTCATTCCACTTTCTTGGGCTGTTTACGGCTTTTGTTTTGGTAGCTGAATAGGGAAAATTATTTGGTGGATTCCAGAATATTTGTCTTTCAATTATTGTTTTTACATGTTTGCTTTGAAATTGATGAAATTCAATTTAACTTTCCCACTTCTGTGATCAAATAAGTTGTTATGTGCCTCTGAATCTGCTATTTACATGGATAGCTGTAGGGAATAGTGTCTTATAGTCTTATAGAATTGACTCTCCAGTACATTTGCTAGATACCTGACGGCTCTGATTTGTTATTCACCAAAGTTTGTGTTTGTTCTGACTTGTTATTGCTTTCTAGGGGAAACTCCTCTTCTTCATGCTACTCGGCAAGGTCATACTGCTACTGCCAATTACCTTTTACAGCAGGAAGCTGATCCTTCAATTGCCAGTGAGATGGGGACAACAGCTTTGCATCACGCTGCGGGATTAGGTTGGTTTCCATCTATTTTTTCATCCCAAAAGTGAAATTTACTCCGTTAAATTGTTTTTGGGACTAAGAATGAATCATGCATCTAATATTTCATTCTTTGAGAGGTGCCTTCTGCTGAGAGTTCATATATTATTCAGCTGTGATGTGCCCATGCTACTTCAAAGGCATGTATTTATTTTGTCACAAATAAACCTGAGATGATGAGAAATAATTCATTGTCTTATTCTCAGGTTTGCATGTATGTGTTTGGACTAACATGAAGATAATATTCTTTTTTCTAAAACCTTTGGGAATTTCAGTTTCTTAGAAAAGATTGAGCTCGAAGTACATAGCTTACTCATGGACAACTTTCACCCAGACAACTAAATACAAGATATGTTAAGTCAATCTATGATGTGGAATCATCATTTTTTTTGCCTTTTGGATTGCAGGAGATATTGAGCTTATGAAAGCCTTTCTTTCCAAAGGTGTGAATGTTGATTTGCAAAGTGATGCTGGTTCACCGCTCATATGGGCTGCAGGTCATGCCCAACAAGATTCCGTCAAGCTGTTGCTAGAACACAATGCTAATGTGAGCAATGAGCATACTTGTAGTATTCTGTTGCAAACTGGACTACTAGATTACTGTGTTCTCTATGTCATAATAAATCTTCCATATCTTTTACTTTAAGTAATTCATTGTTGAGGGGCAAATTTAGGTAATTTTTTGCGTGATGAAGTTCAAAAAATTCAAGTTTTCTTTTCTTTTTTCATTTTGTAGCCTAATGCTGAAACTGAGGATGATATCACTCCTTTGCTGTCAGCTGTAGCAGCAGGTTCGTTGCAATGCCTGGAGCTGTTAATAAAGGTCAAACACATCTTTCTCTAGTATTCCTCCTCTTAATGTTTAAACCCCATTCTAACATGGATATATGCTGACCAACTTGTCTTATACTCTTTAATCCATGTATTTTCCATGATTGGTATTAAGTTTTTTTGATGAAATCAAGAAATTTGCATCCTTTGCTTGAGCTATGATTATTACATCCTATTATATTCTTTTGCACGGGGAGTCATGAATATTGAAATTGTCATACAATAAGAATCACATAAATTGTATTAAATATGAAATGAACTTTATTTAATAATTAAAATTGTATTTTTTTTAGAATGGCCTTCTGTTAATATAAAGTCTTCTATTTTTCTTATTTTTTGTACAGGCTGGCGCTAATGTGAATATCACAGCAGGTGGAGCAACGGCTTTGCACATTGCTGCTGATAATGGTAGCCCAGAGATTATCAAGGCATTATTACAAGCTGGCGCTGATCCGAATGCCAGTGATGAGGTAACTTCAGAACAGTTTATAGTCTCTCTGTTCTCGTGTTCTGATAGCACCTTCTAGTTCTTTTCTTTGATCAAAATTTCATTTAAAATTGACTTAATTGTACAATAATTCCTTCATATTCGTGTTGGTTTCTACTTCTTGTCACAGTGTGTTGCTATTTACTTGGAGAAATGGATTAAGCATTTGTAATTATAATTGCGAGAGTTTTAATTGTAATTTGAGAAATTGTTTGGAATCTTATGGAATTGCCAAAATTCGTTCAGGATGGCATGAAGCCAATACAGGTTGCTGCTGCTAGAGGTAATCGGGCAGCTGTTGAACTTCTTTTCCCTGTAACATCACAAGTTCAAGGTGTGTCAGAATGGAATGTTGATGGACTAATTGAATATATGCAATCTCAAACTGAGAAAGCTCAGGTAAATATTTTTTTTTTCTTTTCAATTTCTATTTGGTAATTTGATTTTATTACTTTTCATTTTGTTCTTGATAGGCAATGGTTTTACTTTGAATTGATATAGAGGAATTATATTTCCTTATTCTAACTTTTTTAAAAAATAAAAAGTGTTTTAGTTCTGATTACATCTGAATTTTGGTACAGCAAGAAGCAAATGCTCTGAAGGATGGAAACAAGCCAAAGGAACCCGTCCTTCCCAAGAAAGATTTGCCTGAGGTCCAAATTTAGTTCTTGTTTGCATTTTTGTCTCTTTTATTTTTGTTGAGGGCGTGCCGCTGTTCCAGGCTGTATGCCTGTATATGCAAGTTTCTTACCTTAGAATAGCGAAGGGGGAATTGAGGCCTGACCACCATAATGCTCAGCCTTTTTAAAGTGTTCTTTTTTTTTTTTGGGTGACGAGGAAAACCATTAGTCTCTACTTTAGGGTGTGCTTTGGGTAAACCTGCCTTGTGATCCAAGTCGGCAAAGGACCATAAGGAGGTAAGCCAGCCTAGGTTGCCCATAGCTTACCGGCTCAAACCAAGAAGGCTAATAGGCTTCTCCCGCTGGGAGTCGAACTTGTAACCTTGTGGTTACTAAGTCAACAGCCTAACCAACTTGGTTGGGGTGCCCCCACTTTGAAGTTCCATCTTTGCTGTTCTTGTTCAATAATAAGGGTGGCACAATTTTCTGATCTAGCTTGCCTAGGATATCCAAAGAAAATTATTAATTTCCAGGTGTCACCTGAGGCTAAGAAGAAAGCTGCTGAAGCAAAGGCTAGAGGGCACGATGCTTTTGGAAGAAAGGACTATGCAATGGCTGTAGATGCATATACACAGGTTTATTAAGTATTTTGTTTGTATCTTCTAGTGCATTTTCTTTTATGCTGTCTTTTCTATTGTTGTGAGGTTTGCTATATGCTCCGGACTGTTCACAGGCAATTGATTTTGATCCAACTGATGCAACGTTGCTTTCCAATAGAAGTCTTTGTTGGTTCCGATTGGGACAAGCCGAGCAAGCCTTAGCTGATGCACAGGCCTGCCGAGCAATCAGACCAGATTGGCCGAAGGCTTGCTATAGGGAAGGCGCAGCTCTACGTCTAATGCAGGTACGCCCGTATCGTATTCTCGGCAAAATGAGCAAACTGCTTGTGCGTTTTCTAAATTTTGTTTTTAAAATCTTGGAATTGCAGAAGTTTGAAGATGCGGCAAATGCCTTCTATGAAGGTGTCAAGCTTGACCCTGAGAGCATGGAACTTGTCACAGCTTTCAGGTATTCTTAGAATCTCATCCATAATAAATTTAACATTCCTACTAATGTACACGTTGCCTTTGAACATTTGATTAGTCATCAAATTCTCATCTTTTATAACTGCTTGCATTTACCAAAATTTTGTCGGCAAAATCTCCTATGAGTCTGTCCCATTGATCCTTATCCGTGAGATAGGTTAGGTTTTTTCTTTCTCTCATAAGTATTATACTTTTCTTCATAAGTGACTCTTTAACTCCTAAATAATACTCGTACATTTTGATTTAAAAGTATTACATTTTTCATCAAAAGGATAAGTACCAACCAATTTATCTCTGATTAGCTAGTATTACATTTCTATATAAACCTGACACATCTCATGGATCCTCACCATCTTTGTCCATGGCTGTACGGAAAAGGCTATTAGATCATTATTAGGGGTTGGTTCTCAGTGGTAGCGGCCTGCTAGAATGCAAATTAGTCGGTCGAACCCAAAAATAATGAACACGATTTCTTGTTATGTGGACTACAGAGAAGCTGTTGAAGCCGGGAAAAAGTTTCATGCCGCAAGTAAGCAGAATGCTAAAGCTTAGAATGCTGAAAGTACAAAGTGACAGTTTCTGAGATTCCGGTGAAGATCCAATACGATCTTTGAGCTCTGCATTCGCGCTGGACACCTTGTATGTATACATTCAGCTAGAAAATTTTCAGAGTTTAGAATTTTGAGTGTTTTAAAAAGTTTACCTTTTTTCTCCCCTTAAAAGGGTATATATACAATCACACACTGTTGCATAGTTAATTAACATGTGCAGGAAAATTTGTAGAGACCAAAATAAATTTTCCTTTTGCCTTTGTTTCTGTGGTTTATTGCAACTTCTTTTCTTCTATTCCAACTTGGTTTCAATGCCCTTTTACCAAATTTATTGCTAATACATAGGGTCGTTGGCAAAGTTTGGGAGTTCTATTTTAACTTTTAATTTTTTACCCCTGCTGAGCTTATATATAGCATGTGTGTAAAGGGTATTTTTGACATTGTAATACAAAAGCTATTTTCGAGAGCATGTGAATAGCTAATATCAAGGCCTCTAGGAATGTTTATTTCCCTTGCAAAGAGAATAACTCATTTCTAGTAATGGTATTCTTATGATAAAATAATCAAAGACAAAATAAGTTTATTCTCGGAATGTTATTTCATTCTTGACTAATTCCATTAACCAAAGTTGCTGTTAGTGGATAGATTGTTTTATTGCGATGAGAATTAAATGTAATAATTTTCAAATTATATAATTATAAGTTAACTATTTTTAGTCACATCTTAAAATAATTGACCGAAATATTTATTGGTGTAGCATTTCAAATATATACAAGCTTTTTTTTTTTTTTTTTTTTTTTTTTTTTTTTTTTTTTTT